>NW_006299722.1:55330-75631 GCF_000327345.1 Myotis davidii
TAGGTTTTTCCCCCTATTGGTAGAATTTGTGCCTTCCATTTAGGGTTAAGTAAATCCATCTCGGATAGGGTATAAAACAGGACAAGGTCTGTAAGCCCTGGGGCACACTGGCACATATAAAGTTAGAAAACTGTATTTTATATGACAGAGTATCATGTATTTATATGTTTTATGTCCCTTTCCTCTTTGTGTTTTAATTGCTGTTTAGAAAAGCTTCTGGGAAAAGCCCGACCTGTCTTAGCCATGCTAAGGGGGGAAGCAAAGAACTGAGTCTGTGTCCACATTCTGTCTAAAATGAAAAGGCACAGACTTCAACCAGAAGCAGCAAAAACAACCCAAATGTGACCGGCCGCCTGGAGCAGAAGGTGGGTTGGGAGGAGCAGTGAGCCGCTTGGCTACATGCTGGGCCCGTTGGAGGATCCCCTAACGAAATGAACACTTACAAATGCGGCATTTCCTTTACACACTGGGGGAGCTGCTCCTTCCCAGGCAAACCCAGCCCTCTCAGGCAGTGGTTCTCAATCTTGGCTGCACATTAGAAGCACCTGGGAATCTTTTTAAAATCCTGATTCCTGGGCCTCATCCTCTGGAAATTCTGTTTCTTTGTGATGCGGTGAGGCCCCAACATTAGTAACAAAGAAACAGAATTTCTGGAGGATGAGGCCCAGAAATCAGGATTTTTAAAAGATTCCCAGGGGATTCTAATGTGCAGCCAAGGCTGAGAACCACTGCTCTGAGTAGAACTGTTATAGTTGCAGGGAGATTTATTGCAGACCTTTAGCTGCCTTCATGTCAGGATACTGCATACTAAACAGTTAGGGGCGGTAACCTCTCCCTTTAAAGATAAAATGACTAAATGCTCTCTGTAATTATATTTGACAACTTATTTCTGCAACAGACATTTACTACAGTTAGAACTGGCCTCATAAAAACTGTTGTCAGCCGTTGCTTATCTTAAATAAATTGCAAATGTGTGTGTTCATCTGGGTTGGGCTAACGCTTGAATTTCTGACATGCACAATGTATTTGTGTTAACTGCTGCTCCTTTTCTGCATCCTCTTAAAAGGATATTCTGCTCACAGAGGAAAAGTTGCCGAGCTCCATTTGACTGGAACAGAAGTTTTTTTCTGATGTCAGGAATGATGTTAGAGAACCGGCCAATTTGTGGTGGACAAAGCCGTGGCATTGAGGGTGGGATGTGGGACATGGAGTACATCAGGCATGTACACACTTTACCCATGTTTGTTTGGTCTGCTTAGAATTGCTCATAGCCGTTTTTAAAACAATCAGATTTCTTTTCAGTTTGTAAGTGGGAATGACCTTAAAGATTGCGATCAGAATGACGTAGAAAGAGTATTATTGAACAGAGCTTTTAATCCCAATTTTAATCATAATGTAGGTAATGTCATACGACTGTTTTAATTTGTTTGCAATGACACTCTAGTTGGAAAATACTGGTAAGTTCTGTTCCCTCCTTCCGTCTGAAGGCTGTTGCTAGGGTGAGGAATGAGAGTGTCAAGAGCAAACTGAGTGGCCAGCATTAAGACTATCACTGGCTGGTCCATCCTAGATGATGCCGGTTTGATTTGACTGCAGTCAGACTTGTGAAGGTTAATAGCCAGAAACCCAAAAACAGTTGACTAGTTGGACTCTAGAGTGTCCAATGTTGAGGGAATCGGTTTAGTCTAATGGGACTGATAGACAAGAAAGGAGGGAGGAAGAATTGTTCATTAATGAAGCAAGCATTTAATGAGGTCTTGATATAAGCTTATTGAAGCAAGTGTGACTAAGAAGTAAAGGAGAAGCTGAAGGCCTCTTCCCTCTCACAACCCAAGAACCACTTGCAGAGACAAGACATCTGTAGCAGAAAAACTAAGTGGGAGGTCTGGGCTGTTCTGGTTAAATGTCAGTGCCGTGTATAGGAATTCAGGCCAAGAGAGACAACTTTAGCTGGAAGACTTTGTGGGGAAGGTGGAGTTTTGGTCATGAACTATATACTTACTAATTGTCTCTTTCCATTGAGCATGCCTAAGAATTTTGAATACTGTAATTTGCAAGACCCATATTAGATCAACTAACGATGGAATAGAAGCCACGTGGTAGTCCTATGGGTCAATAGGATTGGTGGAAGAGTCGATACTCCTATTGACCTATAAGTGACAATCCTATTGACAAAATATCTGACATGATTTTTTTTTTTTTACATTTACTAAGTTGTGTTGATGCTCAAACCTCAGGAGAAAAATGGTTGTGTTTTTTCTTCTGAGGAAGATAAAGAACAAAGCAAAACCCTGTCTTTATGATTCTGAGAATGTATATATATACAGCTAGGCCTTTTCCATCTCTGACTCATCCAACTCTTCCTGGGGCTCAGCCGAAGGCATTTTAAGAAACCCCACAGTGTCTCTTTCCATAGTTGGAAATTAAAATCAGACATTCCTCTCCATTCTTAAAAGGAACCTATTTCATATGACGCTGCCCGCACCCGTGTTCTTCAGATGTTGAAAAAAGAAATATGCCGAAGAGTAGCATGTTAACTACATGAGGTTTCAAAATGTGGTGGGCACAGGAATCCCAAGGATGTAGACAGAGCAGCAAAAGAATCTGAAGTGTGGGGAGCCGTTACAGTGTTTGGACAGGTTCAAGCCTTGGACTGATGAAAGGGCACAGTCCTCTCATGGCCACGTGCAAGTCCCAGCTTGGAGGGCAGAGCCTTCCCAGCACAATTATAGCCAACAGCTGTAGTTGTAAGCGTGAACCTATGGTCCGAACACGTGGCCCCACATGCCTGAGTGATGTAGGCCTGATAGAGTTCAGGTGCATGTAGTTGAGTAGGATTGAAACCCACGAGAATGTTGTAAACATTTTGATCACACCCTTACTTTGCCTTGTGGCATCTGCTATAAAATAAAGACACGGCTTGTGGGTGTCATCACTGTCTCTCAGAGAAGCCACCGAGACCCAGCTTTCATTCTCTTGTCTGTCTTTTCTAAGCCTTTCAGCTGCCCCTACTCAGCTTCACCCTTGGCCATTGGCCCGGCACACTGAAGGGAATGATGGCTTGTCTGACAGGAAATGCCTATCAAGTGCAGCATCTCTTACTCCTAAAACAATGATGTAGGCCATGGTCTCAGAAGATTCCTAGTTCTTACCTGTGCTTGTGTTTTTTATGTTCTTCTACCTTTTCTCTGCTCTGATAAATAAAACCACCTCCGACCTCAGGGAAGAACTCAGGTTTGAGTTATTCTGATGGGTATGATATGCTTGTAGCACAGTACACTTTATAAGCACTTTCCCTTATGCAACAGATAGATGGGTCTCCCCACCTTTACCAGCAACAAATATTTCTTTCCTGTAAGACACGGTGGGGCAAAATAAGTTTCTAGTTGTGAGTTTGTGAAACACGGAGTTCATTCTTGCATTATTACTTCTTGTATTATTTTCCACATGAACAACTATAAACACACCGACTTTTGCCTGACGCTGCATTATTGCCAGGCCCCAGAGACGTGAGTGTCCCCAGAACTCGCCAGGTTTAGCGTAGACTGAGCCACTGTGAGCTGCCCGGTTGAAAGTGGCACGGCTCTCTCCCAGAGCTTTGCACTCTAAATTGTGGTAAGGGATTTCTCACACACAGTAAGATGTTTCCACTTGAGGGAAATGTTTTCTGCATCAGCGAACTAGGAGGATGTGGCACTTGGCCAGTAGTTTCTTTGTGGCTTAGAATCAATAGTGACCAGATTCTCAGTTTTCACCTCCTGGCAGCAAGACTGCTGATTCCAAAAGTAGTTCCAAAAGCATTTATATAGGCACAATATGTGTGTGTGTCTTTCTTTAAATTCTTACGGAGTCCTTATTCTTACTCATTCTCTTTTTCAATATCAGTGCATTTGTTTTTAAAGATCTATAAATAAAAAACCAAGCCCTCCCCATGAATTAGCTATAAAAGGCACAGATATACATATATTTTGTTTTTGATTTTTGACAGGAAGGATGTCTTCCCCACAGATTCCTCTGGTTTGCAAATGACAAAGGTCTCCTCTTATGGAGTCCTTATTCTTACTCATTCTCTTTTTCAGTATCAGTGCATTTGTTTTTAAAGATCTATAAATAAAAAACCAAGCCCTCCCCATGAATTAGCTATAAAAGGCACAGATATACATATATTTTGTTTTTGATTTTTTACAGGAAGGATGTCTTTCCCACAGATTCCTCTGGTTTGCAAATGACAAAGGTCTTGCGCAGCACAGATGTCTTTGGGTGGGCTGGTCGCATTCAGGGATGCCAGAAACAGGAAAGGGCTGCTATTTCTACTCTGGAATATTTGGTATTTGGGCTCTGCATCAGCTGTGCTTAAATTAACAAGAAAATGATGTCTCAGTGTCTTTAGTGTCCGTAGTTTGTCCCAGCTCTCATAAAATAATGCTTCCAGATTTGGGAACGACATTTAATTGCATAGCACACACCTAGTTGTGGAACGGGGAGAAGTTCCAAAGCAATTTGAGGTGGACAGCATGAATAAATGGCTGTCACCTGATGTTTGTGCAAACTAATGGCATTTCTCTTCTTTATCAGAGCCGGATGAGTTTGCATATTGGCAATGTTTCTTCTCTCTAGAAGACACTCCCTCCAAAGAAAAAATAAATTCATTGCCAACTTTCTCATTTTTCCAGGAATACTGGGGAGGAGGATTCTATAAACCACAGGACAGTTTATAGGCCATGATGCATCCAAACACTTTTTAGAAGCTGTTAGTTAATAATGACATCTTAATACTTTATAGCTTTCCGAGGTCTGTAGTATAAGTCATTTACTAAATGCCATGGCGCTGATGACTCAGGAAGTCCTCACATTTGTGATGTCAGCAGTTGCACTCAACGTGATGTGCTAATCCCCCTGCACACTCACAGATGTGGTACATTTAAGTCTACGGCAGAAGGTAGACTCCATGTATCAGCTTCAGGTTCATTGAAGACAAAAAAAAACCCTGCTTCTCTGCCCCTCAGGCTGCTGCTGAGCAACCAAGCCTGGAGCACCCCAAGGGCAGAGGCAGCCAGATGGGTTAGGCACTCCACCACTGGAACTCTGCAGAGCAGCACAGCCTGTAATTCCCAAAGTGAGAGTCCAGTGGGGAAAGGGAAATAAATAGACCTCACTGAAGTACATGCTACCAGCCATAGCTCCCTTTGGAAGAAACCAGCTCAAAATATCTCTGGGAGTTACTGAAGTTGAAAGAGTCCAGCGCCTAACCCATGAGGGTAGGCAAACTTAGAGGGAAGATACAATTTTGGTTGAAATGCTCTTCACATGGCCAAGGTCATTGCCCAAACAGGCAATTATCTGGAGGAAAGCTTTACAGGTGTGGTCTGTGTGTAATTGGGGGATTTATAGTCTGGCCTTTAGAAAAAACTGTTCCCAGCGGTGACCATCTCATGAGCCAGAGTGAGAGTTGCTAAGCAATGAGAGAAACAAAGGCAAGTTCCAAGAAGTTCATTAAAAGCCACAGCTGCAGGGCTTTGCTCAACTCTTCTCCACCCTGTGGAGGAGACAGGCCCACTCAGAGTTCATCCCTCTTCTCTGTCTCTGCCTTCCCCACACCACACCCCTCCCAGTTCCTACAACATTTTGTTTATACCGTTAGCTTTAGCATGGACCATATTTTGCCTTGTACCACAGCCTTGAGTATGTCTATGTTTCCCAATTAGATCACTGGCCCCATGAAGGCAGGACTCCTGTCTTATTTGTCTTCTCACTGACTTAGTGCCTAAAACAGTGATAGCAAAACCTTTAGAGCTTGGCGTGTCAGCATTTTGAAAAACCCTAACTTAACTCTGGTGCCATGTCACATAGAGAAACTTTTTGATATTTGCAACCATAGTAAAACAGATACTTATATTTTGATATTTATTTTATATATTTAACTGCCATTTAACAAAGAAAAATCAACCAAAAAAAATGAGTTCGCGTGTCACCTCTGACACACGTGTCATAGGTTCGCCATCAGTGGCCTAAAACAATCTTTCTATACACAATATGGCCATAATTCATTGACTGATAACTGCATATTAATTATCTCTGCCTCTTGAAGTTCTAGCCTTGCTTTTAGGCCTATCTCTAATGCTCCCACTCTCAAGAAGTCTTTTCTGGTCTCTGATGCATTGTCATTTCTCTTTGAATTCCTACACACTTCCCTGTACCACTTCTATAGCACTTATTTTGCCTTGATTCCAGTTATTCCAGTGTGGCCTTAACTGTGTGCTCCCTTGGGATAGGAACCGTGTATGTCTTCCTTGGCTCTATATCTTCGGGTACAAAGTCTTACACACAGGTTTGCTCATTTATTCATTCATTCCGTAAGTATAACTATGTGGCATGTGTTCTAGGACTGGGATATAAAGCAAATAAAATTCACGTGGCTTTTATTCTCATTGAGCTTAATGTCCCAAGGGGGATTCTGACAAGTAAATAGGAAATCAAAGCTCGGTGCTTTGATGTGATATAGAGACCATGAGATCACTTACCTGATTCAAGGAACCAGGGACAACTTCCCTACAGATGATACTCGTGCTGAGACTTAAAGAACGAAGGAACAGCTTAAGCAAAGGCGAGGGAGTGGCAGAGAGACTGGCATATTTAAGAAGTTAAACAAAGTTCAGAAGTTCAACTGGCTCAAATGAAAAATGCTTCACATTTATGTCATATTTTCTCTCTAGAAGAAAATATGTCAAGCCTCTTCTTCCTCCTCACACTCATGGAAATCTGTTGATGCAGAAAATAAATATATGCAAACATTCGATGTAGCTTATGTCTTCTTACGTCATGATTGTATTCCTCCACTCTAGCTAAACAGTGTTCGCTCTGACTGTTCATCCTTAAGTAAGAGAATATGTGAGTCCAAGTATCCCACGTGGGACTTGGCCACAAGTATTGGACAAGTAAATACTGACACCTAAGGAAGTAAATACGTAGGGAATAATTTTCTTGTCTGTAAGAACACAGACCCATGAGTGACCCGGACAAAGCTGGTTTCAGGAATTCAGTGCGTACAGGGCTTTATTTAGGGCTCTCTACAAAGTTTCCATGGGAAGGAGGAAATGGGACTGTACGTCGGGTTACCACACAGTTTGTCATCCCAGTTGGGACACTTTTGAGAGTAAAATTGCAAACTCATAATAACTGTGCACTGAGAAAACAGGAATAAACTGGGGTCACGGAGGTACATTGGGACCCGTAATCATTCCATCTATGGCCAAAATGTTCACAGGTTTAGAAATCTTAACGTTCAGAGGAGTTTCTCTTCTTTGCCTTTATTTTAGATCACATTTTACAGAAAATGCTCTGAAAATAGTCGATGCTTAAAGAATGTTGTTAACTATATCTTAGAAAACAGAAGAATCATGTTCCCTTCCTTCATTCCTAGCAAACTGGGCCCCTCATCTCTAATTTAAAGCTCTCTAAAGATTGGCCATCTGCACAGCCACTATTCATGAGTATGAAGTAATATTACTTGTGAAGTAATAAGCAATATTTCTCTTCCCTTGGTTTCTGTTAATATTGGTCTGGGGCTCTCATTTCTGACAGAGAACTCTTAAAACCCTCGTAATTTCCTGAGTGATAGGAGCATCTGACATAGAGCTCCTAAATTCCTTGTAAATTCCTGGGTTATAGGAGGATCTCTCGTTCTAATGAGGTGACTCTGCGTGGGCTCCTGAATGATGACTGGTTACCAGAAAGACCAAGCCATGATTAGAAACTTGTAAAGAGGTGGTTGCAAATTGAGTTGATAATCAATCAAGCCTACATGATGAAGTCTCTATAAAAATTCCTGAACTCCTGCACTTGGAAGATTCACAGTCCTTGCCTTATGTATTTCTTCAAGTGGCTGTTCATGTGTACTCTTTGTAATAAGTCAGTAATAGTAAATAAACTGTTTCCAGGGTTCTGTGAGTTGCCTAGTAAATTATAAGACCCAGGAAGAGGATGATAAGAACCTCAGATTTGTAGCTATGTCAGTTAGAAGTTGTGGGTAACTGGGGAACCACTAATGGCAATTGCCATCTGAAGAAGGGCTTAGTCTTTTGTGATAGAGCCCTTAGCCTGTGGAGTCTGCACTGACTCCAGGCAGTTAGTGATAGAATTGCTTGGTGTAAAAACCCATACATCTGGTGTCAGAAGTGCAAGTAGGAGAAGGGAAAAACAGGGAGTTTCTCCAAGATTGTGGGCCTACAGAACTATCTCACACTCTACATCAGCACTGTCCACAATGACAGGATGTTCTATACGTGCACCATCCAGTATAGCAGTGTTGAAATTGATAACAGAGACCTTAACCAAGACAGGAATTGAGAGGGCCTATGGGAGGAGCTATCATGCCATATGCTGGTCATGAAAGCCCTACAGAAAGAACTTTTTATGGTTTCAACAGAGCTTTATGGTGTAACAGCCCCTCCTCTTAACTTCCTCCTTCCATCTACGTAAGGGACTTACTGTTTTGTTTTTTTCTTGACTTGAGTTTGTGCATGTGATTTGTTATGTCTGCATGCAGTAGACTGCAATCTCTTCTTTTTCCTGGATAAGTAATTTTTTGGCAATGGAATGCCTAGTCGACTTTATTTTTATGGCTGGCAGTAGCCACTGGCCACATGGACTGTTGAGGAGTTGAAATATGACTAGTGTGACGAAGGAACTAAATTTCAAATTTTATTTAATTTTCATTAATTTAAAAGTAAATTTAAACAGCTACATGTGGCTAGCAGCTACCACATTGAATAGATCCCTGGGAGTAACAGGGCAACAAGTATATGGCACTAATATAAAACATCTTTCTTTCTTCCTTTTTTTTCCCCACTGTACATACACACAGCCAGAATCCTAGTAGGCCAAGGGTCCGCTCATTCCTTTTAACTCCACCACAAGAATCAGTTTCATCTCTATTAAATATAGGAAAAAGGAAAGACCTTAAAATATATAGATCAACTATATTTGCAAAATGGAGAATTGATTTGTGTATTCATTCTACCTGAAACACTATGGAAAGTATTTATACTACTGGAAATGATAATAAAGATTTCATTCCATCATATACAATGCTTTAAAGAAACTCACAATTTCTATATTTCTGCCAGAGACTTATATAAAAGAATCTTAAGGTTCCAAAGCTCTATCTCTAACATTTTACTCCTTTTAATGCAAAAAAGGGACAAAGTAATTGATATTAGATCTCTCCATCTCATCAAATGTGTTTGTCTGTTCTGTTTTCTCATTAAACTCTTTGTAAATATGGCTCTTATTACTTTCTGTTTTGTATTAGCTATATAACTAATACATGGAAGACAAATATACTGTCCTACTGGAGAGGAAGTAGTTTAAAGTCAAGGACTGTATTTTTTAAATATAGTTTTATTGATTTCAGAGAGGAAGGTAGAGGTAAAGAGAGATAGAAACGTCAATGATGAGAGTGAACCATTGATTGCCTGCCTCCTGCACACCCCACACTGGGGATCTAGCCAGCAACCCAGGTGTGTGACCTGACTGGGAATCTGTGATCTGAAATATGACATGAGATAAGGTAAATTCTTAACTCTGATAGCAAGCCTATTGTCAGAGAATCATGGAAACGCAGGAGTGCCTTCCAGCTAAAGTGCCTCATATATGAGTAATGCAGATGTCATTATTGAACTGAACTTTGAGAGTATAGTAAACTGAATTTTTTCTTTAAGGATTGCATGCTAGTACAAGTTTTTTGGAAGTAAATATGGAAATTTCTATCAAAAGACTTTGATGTAGCCTTGGCTGGTGTGGCTCAGTTGTTTGAGGTGTCATCCTATACACCAAAAAGTGGTGAGTTTGATTTCCAGTCAAGACATATACCCAGGTAGTAGTTTCAATCCCCTTTGGGGTAAGTGCATATTGATGTTTCTCTCTCACATCGAATTTTCTCTCTCCCATATGAAGATTTTTTAAAAAAGACTTTGATGGAATAATTTTGTATGTGAGATTTTATCCCAATAAAATAATTTTTATCACTTTATTGAGGTATGATTGACATACAAAAAGCTGTACATATTTAATGTATAAAACTTGGTGACTTTGGAAATAGTGTATAACCATGAAACCATCACCACAATCTGTACCATAAACACATTTATTACCTCCAAAAGCTTCCTTTCATCCTTTTTATTTACTATTTTGTCTGTGCGTGTCTGTGAGAGATAATATCACAGACATGAGAACTACCCCCTAAGAAAATTTTTACATATGTAATACATAATTGTTAACTATAGTCACTAAGTTCCAAATTGAAGAGTGCCCAAAATATCAATATCTATATATCTATATCTAATCTATATCTATGTCTACATTTATATCTATATCCATATATATGTTTATTTATTTATTTTAAAAATGGGTCTTGTAAAAGAATAAATATTAGCTTTCTCAAGAAAACTCAAGTTAATATAAGTAAAGGGGTCAGGGCTATATTTATATCATAACTAGAGGCCTGTTGTATGAAGAGATTCATGCAATAGTCCTTCCTTTCCCTTGGCTGCCGGCACCGGTTTTCCTCCCACACCCGGGACCCAGGCCTTCACTCTGTCTAGGCTCTGGCCAGAGCAGCCCTGGAGCCCTCAGGCTTCGCTGCTCGGCCAGCCCCGGGGTCATGAGGTCTCTATGCTCCGCCTGGCGCCAGGGCCATGATGCCTCGCTGCTCCCCATGGCACCGGGACCATGTGGCCTCGCTGCTCTGCCAACCCAGGCCGTCAGGCTTCACTTCACCACTTGGAGCCTATGTGTGCAAATTAACCGCCAGCCGGGGCTGTGTGGCCTCACTGCTCTGCCGATCCTGGAGCCGTCAGGCCTCGCTGCTCCACCACCCCAGGCTGTCAGGCTTCACTCCATAGCTTGGAGCCTACGTATGCAAATTAACTGCCATCTTTGTTGGCGGTTAATTTGCATATCCTGCTGATTAGCCAAGGGGAGGCATAGCAAAGGTACGGTCAATTACCATGTTTGCCTATTATTAGATAGGATGTAAAGCCTTATGTTCCAGCATAAGTCTTGCCTCTTCAGACCTTCCTATGATAAAACTTTGATTGCGTCCTGCCCAACAGATTCAAAAGTGGTCAGTGTTTGTATAGGACAGAGAGAAGAAAAAGAAAATAGCGAATGGGAGAATGGGAAGTCTGGGCAAGTCCAGATGTAGTTGTGCAGGTGATGTACATCTGGCAATCCATTTGGGAATTCGTATCCTCATCAATTCAAAGTTCATTCTTCAAAGCTTTGCACCACGTAGAGAAACAGTAAGTACTGACTGAATTAAAAGCATAGGGGGTTGAGATGTCATCTACTCAGATTATTTATTCTTTACAGCTTTCTTCAGCTGAAATTTGCCTTTTTTCCAACAAGGTGTAATTTTAAAGGGTAGCAGCTAAAAAGGTGTTAAAGTTGTAGAAAAAAATTTAAGAAAAGTATAAACATAGATTTTTCCTGGAGGATTTGCCACTTAAAACCGCAGCTGTTTTTAATGCCAGGTATTCTTGGTGGCCAGTACCTCATGAAAGCAATGAAGCTGCGGAGAGCAGGGTTCAAGTGCTCCCAAGGGCATGGCTTGTAGCTTTCCATTCATTATGGAGTCAAGCTTTGAGAGCCAGTCCCCTGTCTGAGCCCAATGCCCTGCCCTGCTAGAGTGAGAGAGAGAATTAAGAGCATCTGGAGAGTAGAAAATGGAAGACATTTGGGCAGTGATTAAATTTAAGGGATGTAGTAAGTTTTTAAAACATTCATGTCTCATTTGAACATGAAGAAAGGGGCCAGAGAACATACTGTAGGCCAGTAGCTAGGCTGAGGAAAGGGGGCGGGGTGATTAAGGTAGAATGAAATTTCCTGTGCAGTATTCTTGGAAGTATGAGACCTATGGATAGTTGTCCACATTCTCTCACCGCTGTTTTCAATAACATCAAAAGGATTATTTTTTCTTTGCTTCTTTCCACATTCTCTCACCGTTGGTTTCAAAAGGATAACATCAAAAGGATTATTTTTTCTTTGCTTCTTCCTGTTTTTTACTGCACTTCTCTCCTAGGTCCCTGGGGGCAAGTACAATGATGGTCATCATTAGGTGTAACATTTCAAAAACACTTTTAACTTAACCAAGCCTGTTTGTATGGAAAGAGTAAGGGCATTGGAGCCAGAGAAATTTGAGTCTGTTTCCTCTTCCACTCCTTCTAAATTTTGAATTGTTGGGCAGCAGCTTAACCTCTCTGGTCTGTCTCCTTAGATAGAAAAGGAGGGTCAAAAGTGCTACCCACTTCTAAAGATTGTTGTATACCTCAGCCCAGTGTCCAGTGCACAGTAACCACATAGTGAATTTCAGGGGTTAATATATACCCCCAAAATAAAACGTTTCCAGATATTTATTTACCTAATATATACTATATAGTTAACCTACAAAATCAAGGTAAGACCAAAGGTAGACAGTGCAGTGTAATAACCCTAAGTGACTGAAAAAGTGAAATAGTAAGAATAATAGCAAATAGCGTAGGAATCTAGGAAGTAAAGATCATAGAGGTAAGCCACGTTCAAAC
Organism: Myotis davidii; assembly: GCF_000327345.1. Lineage (NCBI taxonomy): Eukaryota > Metazoa > Chordata > Mammalia > Chiroptera > Vespertilionidae > Myotis > Myotis davidii. The sequence goes on from NW_006299722.1 coordinate 67,912, forward strand.
CTCCTATTTCATTTGACCCTCATTACGATTCTGTGACGGAGGCAGGGACATGACGAATGCAATTGACAGAGTGGAAAAACGGAAGCATAGACAGGTCCCAGCTCCATTGTAGCTGCTGTAAAATAAAGTGATGGATTAAGAAAATTCTAAAGTTTCCTTCCAGGCTGCAATTCTTTAACTCTTTGACTTTCCTACGGTAAGCCTACTCATTACTATGAGATTTGATACCAGAACTCACATTTCCTGTTTCTCAGCCCAGGGCATTCTACCAAAGCCAGGAGTTGGTAGAGAGCAGAACACCTTGCTTCAAAGGAAAACGAAAACTCCACCTGTGCAGCAATATCCTTCTTGCTTTTCTACTGGCATCGTTTTCACATTTCAACTCTCCATCTCAATGGCCCGGCCCATGTGTGCTCACGTCTCCATAACAATGTCCGTCTTTAGACATCAAAGTGCTTTCACTCTATTGTACTTACACACTCAGTTCCAAGGAACTTACTGATGTTTATTCAAGTCTCTCTCGGCCTCCTCCGCACACAAGCTTTCCTCCACGCCAAGAGAAACAAAGTTTGTCACCTCTTGGTCTTACTTCCTTGCTTTGTAGTTGTTTACTCTACCACTTTACTAAAATAAATAATCTTGCTTTTCAAAATAAATCAAGCTGAAGCTCTGTCAGAGGAGAAAATAGACGCCACAGCAGAAGAGCTAATTACACACTTAGACTATCAGTGGAAACCAAGCAGTTAGATTCATAGGTGTCTCTGTGCACATGTGAACATGCTCTCTGCCTCTGGTTTACTGTGTGGTTGACTTCTTTCGACTCCAATTTCATCTGAAGTCCAAAGTGGCCTCGGCTCCCCAAAGACCTGGGGGCCTTATTTTGTTCCAAGAGACAATGCCATAGCAATACCATGTGTGCCTGGTTACAGAGACCTCCACAGAGGCCTACAGAGTGCCAGCAAGGTTTAGCGGGCACTGAATTTGCAATAACTGTGGCATCTCCGTTATTTGGTTCCGGCTGCTTTTATTTCATAAATCTGTCAAGATGTATTGAAGCATAGCAGTGCCTCCTTTGGAAAAACTGCTGTCTGAACTCCTCTGTTAGTCTCTTCTTCCGTAGGTGAGCTCTGTTATTTTTAGACTATAAAATAACTTTGGTTTTCGCTTGAATTAGAAAAGATAAACTTAATTGTCTGACCTTGCAAGCTAGCCATCTAAAGGAGCTGATACACTATATTAATTCACATTGTTCCAAGAGACAATGCCATAGCAATACCATGTGTGCCTGGTTACAGAGACCTCCACAGAGGCCTACAGAGTGCCAGCAAGGTTTAGCGGGCACTGAATTTGCAATAACTGTGGCATCTCCGTTATTTGGTTCCGGCTGCTTTTATTTCATAAATCTGTCAAGATGTATTGAAGCATAGCAGTGCCTCCTTTGGAAAAACTGCTGTCCGAACTCCTCTGTTAGTCCTAGTCTCTTCTTCCGTAGGTCAGCTCTGTTATTTTCAGACTATAAAATAACTTTGGTTTTCGCTTGAATAATAGAAAAGATAAACTTAACTGTCTGACCTTGCAAGCTAGCCATCTAAAGGGGCTGATACACTGATACTGATAACAATTCCCATATTCTCATGCCAAGTGTTTGTTCATCCAAGGTTACAGGTGTCTATATAGATATGTACTCAAGGCTACAAAGTTGTTTGTATAGATATGACAGGTGTTGGTTAGATATGATATGTACTCAAGGTGACAAATTGTCTGTAAAAATAACTGACACAAGGACCTAAAGAATATAAGGAATGCTTCCTCCTTTGGGTGTTCAGAATTTGACGGAGGTAATCTGCTCTGAACCTGCACGCAATAAAGATGACTCCTAACTAATTGGCTTTTTAAGGCATCTTGTCCAGCTCGCTGAATTGCGATGCAACAGTATAATAATAATAATAATAATAATAATAATAATAAATCCCTATTACATTATTAAGGTGAAATGACTAACTTTTTTAAATGGATAAATTACATTTATATTAAAAGTAAATAACTGAGGGACAGTAAAAGCTAGTCTAAGATCTGCCACACCCGAGAAACTCCTTGATTCAAATTAGACTGTCTAGGCGGTGTTCCCCAATAAATCTAACAGCACCCTTTCATAACAGCAAGCCAAACTTGAATGTCAACTTGACATATTTACACTGGATCTTAGCCAAAAGGCCGAGAAGCGATCACTTTACATATTTATCTATTACCTTTAAAAATCTCCCCTACTGAGGAGGTGAAAACGGTGTCACATTAATTGTTGCCGGGTGTAGCAAACACACCTAGGGCCCTGTGTGGAACTGAGGCCCAAAGAGACAAACAGGGACAGGAAACATTTTTTAAAAAATCAGAGAATAGAGATGTCGAAAAGTCCAAAGTCCCGAAGGGAAATCCTTCAAAGAAGATGACTCCCTGGGTCTCCGTCTCCTCCAGAGCTGGGCCGAGTTGCTTCCTCTGAGTTAAAAGCTGGTTATTTTTGCACGGGTTTTAGGAGGCCGCGGAGGGAGTCTCTGGGCTTCACTTAGAGCAAGCAATCGGAGTCAAAAGCTGAGGCTTCTATTAGCATCTGTGACTCGGTTGCCAACTCCTCCTCCCCCTTCCCTCTTAGCTTACCTATTGGAAGAGATGGGTAAAACTTGCTACCTCTCAAAATGTTAAGCTGTGTTATTGAGGGTGTATTTGTATATGATAATAGGGAGGGAGTAGCCCACATAACATTACCTTGGTTCCTGTTGCTAAAACATGTATTAACTTGCTATTAAGTACAGGTTTACGGGGAAATGTCAGGAACACAGCACTCTGCAGCGATGGCGGATACATGGCATGATCCGCATTTATTTAGCTCATTATAAGTGGATCCAGGACTTCCAGAGGAGGGTAAATGCGCATTGCTGATTAAAGGTTAAAGTCCAAAGGGACTAGATGAGAGGCTAAGGAAAAAGAGATGAAGCCAAAGATGGCCCCTGTTCATCAGAAGAAAATTAAAATTACCCAATGTACAGCTCAGGCAAGATCCACAGCAAGATGATCTTTGTTTACATCTATCTTCTTCCTCTTTTCTCTCTTCTATTGCTTCCTATAGTTATTGAAATCTTACCATCTCTCAAGCTCCATGACAGGTCTTAGAATTTAAAGAGAGCAAAACAGACATGTCATTTCCCTGCTGGACCTGGTCATTGCTTCTGGTCATTTCCACACCTGCAGACTGGAGCAGGGGGGAGGGACAGATCCCACAGCCAGAACAACCCCCAAGGGTACTTCTTAAATTGGGTGAATATTCACATTCTGCCATTTGAAGAAACGAAGGTCTCTGAAGTAGGACTGATCTGTAGCCCTCCAGGGCAAGGTCAATGCTATTAAATGGGGTCTATTCATGCAGGTGCTTTTTTTGTGAATAATTTGACCTTTTTCTTCTCTTCTCTTGGGCTATGGTTGCAATGATGTTTAACCAAGGATTTTTGTTGTTTGTTTGTCTTTTCAACCTCTCCTTACACAATAGGATCTCTTTTTTAAAAAAATATGTTTTTATTTATTTTAGAGAGAGGGAGGAAGAGGGAGAGAGAGAGAAACATTGCTTTGAAGGAGAAACACTTATCAGTTGTCTCCCATATGCATTCCCCTGGGGACCAAACCCACAACCTGGACATGTGGCCCCACTGGGAATCAAACCAGTGACCTCTCTGTGCGCAGCACGACACTCCACCAATGAGCCACACCAGCCAGGGCCAAAATAGGATCTCTTACCAACTCTTCAGGAAAAAATGCAATATGTCAGGATAGCTCTATATGGTAGTGATATGAGAAATAAGTGGATGGAGAAGTTAAAAACAGTGGATGGCCTTCCCCACATTCACCCCTCTGCTGAAACCCAGCTTGATTTTGAGGAGGCTTTGTGCATGTGTTCCAGGCAGTGGCCGGCAGCAAAGAGTCTTTTCCTTGGTGGAGTTGGCAGAGGTTACGAGAAGCAGACGATGCAGAGAAGCAGCTTCCAGGACTCGGGGGACAACGCCTTCCTCTCCCTAAAACATGGGTGGAGTGAACCTTGAAGAGTGTTTGTGGGGGCGGCTGATGCCTTCCATCTGCTAATGAGAAAGGAAAATTCCCTACAGAAAGTCAGGGAAAGCTGAGTTGCGGGGAAGGACTAGATGTTTGAGAAAAGTGGAGAAGTGTGAAATAGGTGAGAGAGACTGGCAGAGTTGATGAGGAAAATAGGCAGTAGTGACAGTTCAGTCCAGATGGCTTAGTGTCCATCCTATTGTCGTATTTTCTCCAGGAGCTCCTCTGAAGGTTTAGAGATGGGTGACAGGAGCTTTGATATATGGCCCTGCAGGTAAAATGGAAGAATAACAGGGTAAGAAGTAAAGGCATTAGAAAGAAACAGGAGCCCAGCTGTTGTAGCTCAGCAGTTGAGCATCAAGCCAGAAACCAAGAGGCCACCGGTTCCATTCACAGTCAGGGCACATGCCTGGCTTGTGGGCTCCATCCCCTGAGGGGGGTGTGCAGGAGGCAGCTGGTCGATGTTTCTCTCTCTATTCCTCTCCCTTCCACTCTCTCTAAAAAATCAATAAAATATATATTTTTTTTTTAAGAAAAAAAAAGGGAAGAAGTGATGGTCCACAGAATATCAATCAGGAAAGGAAGAAATGAAGACAAACGGGAGCTAAAGGAGAGATAGAAGTGGAGGAATCTGTAAATTGGAGGTCTCAGTGAGGACACAGAAGAGCAGATCGAAAGTACCTGATTAAAGGTTATGTCCAGAGTCTGAGGTATTAAGGCAGTGGTTCTCAACCTTCTGGCCCTTTAAATACAGTTCCTCATGTTGTGACCCAACCAAAAAATTATTTTTGTTGTTACTTTATAACTGTCATGTTGCTACTGTGATGAATCGCCATGTAAATATCTGATATGCAGGATGGTCTTAGGCGACCCCTGTGAAAGGGTCCTTTGACTGCCAAAGGGGTCGCGACCCACAGGTTGAGAACCGCTGCGTCTATATGTTGTCTTTCTGAGGATGGAAAAGAAGTGAGGATGCCAAGTCTTCAATGAACCAAGAGCAGTGGTGAGGAGAGGCCAGTAGTTGACAGAGCAAAGGCCTGGATAGTATTGCTAAATAGAACCATCTCCACAGGGGCAGGGACATTTTTCAGTAAGAGGGTGGGAGAAATCAACATTGTGGAACAAACATCATTTTCTAATAGAAACCACAGACTCAGGGAGGCTGGCGTGGTACTTGTAAAGCTTCTTTTACAAACTTTTAAGTAGGAAATGAGCCCTAGCTAGTTTGGCTCAGTGGATAGAGCGCTGGCCTGCAGGCTGAGGCGTTCCAGGTTCAATTCCAGTCAAGGGCACATGCCCGAGTTGCCGGCTCGATCCCCAGTAGGGGGCATGCGGGAGGCAGCTGACCAATGATTCTCTCTCATCATTGATGTTTCTCTCTCTCTCCCTCTCCCTTCCTCTCTGAAATCAATAAGAATATATAATAAATAAATAAATAGAAAAAGAATGAACACCTTGCAAATAACATGTTATTTGTTTGTATGTTTTCTTTAAGTCGTGTTTTCTGCCCCTTAGTTTATCATAGTTTTAGGCTCTGCCTTGTTCGGCTCTGTACCTGGTAGAATAGCTTACTTGCTGGTACAGCTCTGCAATATACTATGACAGAGTATATAATGTGCCACACCCAGATCCTTGTGAAACAATTTCTAGGAAGGATTGAGAGACCTTTAATTACAGGTCTACAGTTAAGTGACCTGAGGTTTTATTATTAAAAGCCCATGAGATGAGAGTTACTGCATACCAACCCCTGGAACAGGGCTAATAAAAAGGAAAGAGAGTTGAACCAAGTCACTGCCTTTGACAGCTTCACTTATCAACTTATTCATGTGTATTGACTGTATCTTTGATGTCATGTACTGCTAGGTAAACATAAAGCTGATTCACTCCTATTCCTGTCATTGAGCGGCCATGGTCTAGTGCAGTGATGGCGAACCTTTTGAGCTCGGCGTGCCAGCATTTCTAAAAACCCTAACTTAATTCTGGTGCTGTGTCACATAGAGAAATTTTTTGATATTTGCAACCATAGTAAAACAAAGATTGATATTTTTGATATTTATTTTATATATTTAAATGCCATTGAACAAAGAAAAATCAACCAAAAAAAATGAGTTTGCGTGTCACCTCTGACACGCGTGTCATAGGTTCGCCTTCACTGGAGTGAATTAACAGATGATGACAGATCTTTGTGAAGGGCTGTAATAGAATACTCTACAAAGGGTTATGAACATCTATGTGGGGAGGCTACAGAGGACTTCAGGAAGCTGACAGTAGTTCACCTGCATTAGAGTAAGAGGCTCTTAGGTAAAGGGCCTAGTAGTTGCAGTGAAAAAGAACATAGCACGTAGGAAAGAACAGGGAGCTCAGCCAGGCTTTAACGTAGGGTGCGTGGAGGCCAGAAGCAAGAGATATCAATGGGAAGGTACAGAGGGAGCAGATCCTCAAGGGCCTTGCCTGTTATGCAAAGGAGTTCAGATTTTATTCTATAGAAAGTCAAGGCTCAATAGGATTTGGAAGAAATATTTTCAGATGCAACAGGAATTGAGAATAGAGTAGGGGTAAGGGTACAGGAAACTCAAGACTAGAAGATCATTTAAAAGATGATTACGAAAGAAAAAACTTGTGATAAAGAAAAAAAGAAAGAAAATAGGAGATGTTTAGAAGGTAGAATTCATCAGACTTGATGAGTGAAATGTATGTTGAAAATGAGAGGTAAGTAGAGAAATTCTAGAATGACCTCAAGGATCTGACCCAAACGTACTTGGTGTCTTATAGTGCCATTAATTATTATTAGGAAGCACTGGAGGAGATGGAATTTTGGTTGGAGGAGGAAGAAGAAGAGATTACAGTACTGGTTAGGGAGGGAGATGAATATATCGCTTTTACAGGATGGATTTGCGATGGCTCTGAGAACTCCCAGAAGTGGTCTCTGCTAAGTGGACGGTTATGTGAGTCTGGAACTCTAGAGAGAGTTCAGGCTAAAAGTATAATTTGAAAGTCAGTGTCTATGTTTTCCCCACGGCCTTTGCCCTGCCCCCCGGCTCTTAGCTCCCCGCTGGGTTTCCGATCACTGTCAGTGGCAGGGGGCTTCTTCCTGCTTTGGTTATGTGAGTCTGGAACTCTGGAGAGAGTTCAGGCTGAAAGTATAAAAATTAACCGCCATCTTTTTGGCAGTTAACTGCCATCTGAGTTGGCAGTTAATTTGCACATTGCCCTGATTAGCTAATGAAAAGGGCAGCGGTCGTATGCCAATTACCGTTTCTGTTTTATTAGTGTAGATGTATAGAATTTATAACTTTCATCTTGCTTGATACCTCGCTTGACTAAGATGGCTCCTAAGTGACTGAACGGTGAGTAGTGTAGACAGTGTGGATACACTGGACAAAGGTGATTCACATTCTGAGCAAAGGACGCAGAATGCCATGGGGTTTCATCGTGCCACTCAAAATGGTGGGCAATTTAAAACCGATGACTTGTTAATTTCTGGAATTTTCCATGTAATAGTTTTGGGTTGATTGGGCGTAACTAAAACTGTGGAAAGAGAAACCTCAGCTGAGGGAGGGCTAATGAACTTGGACCATGATAGGTGGGGAGGGGTTTCCTTTCGAGTGAGTCAAGATAAACTACA
>NW_006299722.1:75702-81620 GCF_000327345.1 Myotis davidii
CCACAAATACGACCAGTGAGAGGAAGGCAGGGAAGAGTTCATGCGAAATGATAAAGGGCCTTGATGGCAGAGTAAGAAGACTGGTTTATCCGGTGGAAACAGTAAGTGATTGTTGAGCCTGTGGGAGCTTAACCTGGATATTATACAAGGAATCAGTTGACAGGAGAAGACGAGGTGGGAAGAGCAGGGAAGAGCTAGTGGGGACAGCCTTGATGAGAGTTGTTAGGATCTAGACTGGGAGGAGTGAGAGTGGGAAGAAAGGGCTGAGCTCTGGGTGGGAAGAATCGCTGAGACATGAAAAGAAAGGTTGGAATTTGTCTTCTCTACCAAGAAGAAAGATGTTCAATGTACAAAGGATGAAACAGATGTGATTAAAATATAATTAAATTGCAAGAAGTTCAAGTAGAATATCTGTGTTTTTTTAAAAGTAAGTAAGCCAGTAGATAACCCAGAATAATCAAATATTTAGCAATTATGAACAGAGTCAGCTAATAGAATTCCTTTTAAAATGAAATAAAGATCTCTAGAGTAAATAGTATTTTTGCTCTATATGGGAAATGAATAAAAATAGGAAGAAGAAAAAGTAAGCTAACTGCAACCCACCCCAGATTTAGTTGACATTTTGGTTTATTTTTTCCATCTCTTTTATGTACAACTTTGTTTCCATGTTAATACATAGGTTGATTATTATCTTATGGATAGAAATTACAGTTTTCATCTTGCTTGAATAATTAAGATATTAATAAAATACTTCATATTCTATAGTAAATTCATTTGTACACATGACTTTTAATAATTGCATAGCATTTAGCAATATGAGTATATTATTTAACCAGAGATAGTTGGATATTAACACATTATAAATTTTTTTTTTACATTAATGTAATATATTTTTGCTTAAATCCTTTTCCTGAATTGTGGATTATCTCCTCGGGCTATTTTTCCAGATATAAATCTTCAAAAAACACAAAAGAATATGAAATATATGAAATAAGTATTCAGTTTAAACATAACCTTTTAAAAAGTTGGATGAGATAGTTCATCTGCAAAACCTTAGTGAAGAAAAGGAAAAAAAGAAGACGGTTGTTTAACCACCCTGCTGCCCTGAGGGACAGCTGATAATGACACATGGGAAATCACATGACATAAAAAACATCTAAGGAGGCACAAGTCAGGTTTGATAATTAACGTCAGCAGCACAGCCCAGTTGTCTCTATATTTATGTTGTTATATTGCATTAAGTCTAATTATATGTATTTCTATTTAACTGCAGAAATGAACACAGCATCGGTATGACTGTTCTCTTAATTCATCATGCTGTTGTTTTAAAATTCTGAATCAATGGCAACAGTAGATAATATTAAAAAGATATCTGAGCCAGGTAATGCCCATTGAGACTCAGAGTGAAAATGCTGGCGCTTGGAGTGAGCAGACCAGAGACACGGCGCCCTGTAGAACATGGTGTCTGGAGGGGTCCGCTATGGACTTGGCAGTTGACTGTGAAGTGTGAGTGGTGTCAAAGCACAAAGTCGGCAGTCAGACGAATTGGGTTTGTTTCACTCTGATGGTTCCCAGATGTATGCTTTGGCCTAGTTAAGTAATCTTTGAAAGTCCTCACACCTACTTCACAGAGTGGATCTGAGGGTTACACCCCAGAGCAATGAAGTCCGACACACATCTAAATTGTTGCTGTCATCACTTCTGTCCTTCACATTATCCTGGCACCAGATTGATGGGGATTCTCTGAGCAGGGGAGGAGAGCCAGAAACGCTCCTCACTAGGTCAGAGATCATATCACCAGCTCCTCAGATGGGGCAGATAGAGCAGGTGGGGCTCAAAACTGGATGGATAATGGAATCTTCTTGGTGCTCATCTAGTGGGAAGTTGCCATGAGTATCCTGGTAACGGTGAGCAGCCTGATTTGACGCTATGCCTCTCCCATTAGGGTAAACAACCAGGGCTAGACGATCCAAATTAAACAAACCGTCTATCCGAGATGCTTTTATAATTGTCTTTGGCATGTTGCCAATTTTCTCACACACATAACAGCTCGGTTTTTTGAAAGTCAGTAAAGCCCACTAATGCTGTTCCACATACTAAGATTATTTCCCAAGCCAGGTTAACTCTACTTAAAACTGATGACTAAAATGGGGGACAAAGAGAGGAAAACGGTGTATCTGATTGCGCTATCCTTGACCCAATGACCTGCTTGGTTTTCTGTGGCTAAAGCCCACTGACGTCAGAACTGAAGCCTCTGATCTCGCTCCCTTACCAGCCTGATCACCCCTAACTGCTCCCTTGTTGGCCTGATTGCCTCTAACTGCCTCTGCCTCGACCTGCACCCAGGACCCAGGATTCCATCCTCTGGCCAGCCACAGGCACCCAGAACCCGGGTCGGCTTCGCCCGGGCTGTCTACAGCCTCCAGCAACCGTGGGCAGGTGGCTTTGTCCAGGCTGCAGCCGCAGGTGCCCGGGTCCATGGGGTGGGCAGCTTGTACCTCTCCTGGGCTACAGGTGGTCCCTTTTGCGGTCAGTCCTCCTACCCTTTGCATTCCCCACTCTCCACAGTCACTAATTTGATTTCCATCACTATCAATTGGGAATCTAGAGTGTCATGTAAGTGGAATGATTAGTATGGATGTATTTATCTAGCTTCTCTGGCTGAGCATATTATAGAGATGTGTCCGTGTGTCCATGTTGTGTATGTCACTAATTTGTTCCTTGGGTCAATACTTAGACATGGAATTGTTGGGTTATAAAGTATCTATTTAACTTTACAATAAGTTACTGGAGTATTTTCCAAAGTGACTGTAGCTTTTACATTCTCACAAGCAATGTAAGAGAGATCTATATCCAATTCTATATCCTCACCAATGCCTGGATTTTTTTATTTTTATTTTTAGTCTTCTAAAACTTTAGTCATTGAATGTGTGGTTAGTAGTATCTTATTGTGCTTTTGATGTGCATATCCCTGATGAATAATGATGTCTAGCATTTTTTTCCTGTGCTTATGTTTTCCATTCCAATATCTGCAATGTAACAGAGATCTATATCCAATTCTATATCCTCACCAATGCCTGGATTTTTTTATTTTTATTTTTAGTCTTCTAAAACTTTAGTCATTGAATGTGTGGTTAGTAGTATCTTATTGTGCTTTTGATGTGCATATCCCTGATGAATAATGATGTCTAGCATTTTTTTCCTGTGCTTATGTTTTCCATTCCAATATCTTCTTTCATTGTATTTCTTCAAGTAATGGCAGCAATAAGTGGAGAGGTACCTAGGTGTGGGTAAATAAGAAGACCATTCTTTGAGGTTAAGCAGGTTTGAAGTAGAGAGGAAGATGATGACTATGAAAGTGAGCTCACTTCCATCTATTTCCCAGATAACCTCAAAATCATACTATATATGTCTTTTATTCTGGAATATTCTTTCCTCTCTTTCCTACTTATCAAAGTTCTAATATGGCATAGATGTCAGCGAAGGTTTACCTAAACTATGAATTAAGAAAGAGAAATGGCAAAGGTTGAAATGATGTTTTCAGTCACTTGTTTAATATACCTGTAGTATTTATTGAATAGGTTAATGAATTCCATGATCATAAAGAAGATAGATTGGTAAATCCAGTTTAAGAAACATTTATTCAGTGTCTACTATGGGCGTGGTATTGGACCGGGGAGTCACCCTTAATAAATTCAATCCCCGAGATGTAGACTTATGTTGCAATTAGACCATACATGGTGGAATGGACTAAGAAAGTACCAGCAAAGAGATGATAAGTGCTTTGGAAACACAAGGATTGATGCATCAGAGGGAAAGAAGGGCCATCACAGAAGAAAGGGTAACTAGATGGGGAGCTGGAGGAAAGAGTAGCAACACTTGCAGACGGATCACGAGAATTCTCGCTTCATATTACACAGTGTTTTACAAAGTATCACACTTTAAACAGATATTAGCTTGTAAGAACATGTAATAAAGAACTTCAACATGCACTGGGTATTTAATTTTAAAGCGTGCCTTTAACATTTATGTAAAACGTTTTTTGTACTCGTTCAATAGAAACTTATCGGGCCACTGGGTAAAGCTAGCAATAAAACTTCTGGTCCGCAATGTGTTAATTGTAGTTACTGCTTGTTTAAGGTAAATTGCCTTCTTTATAACAGACTATTTAGATTTACATGATAAAGTGCAATTTACCCTTTGGAGATGCTCAACATTTAGGTAAATAATTTATGTGGCAGTGGAAAGAAAAGTGGCAGGAAAATATTTACCCACTAAGGCATACTTCTGAGAAATATCAAGGAAACATTTAGCTTTATTTATGCACCGAGGTAACACATGCGGTGGAAGGAGTATAATCTCAGATGTACTCAGACTTGGGTTCAAATTTTGGCTTTACCAAATCTGTATGCTTTGGTCCAGTTATTTTCTCCTCTGACTCTCTGTTTCATCATGTGAAAATGGACGTCATAAAACGTTATTCGTGCCATTGCTCTAATGTTAGGTCTCAAACTAAGAGTGGCACATGGTATGTGATCCTTAAAAGTAAATTTCTTTCTCCTTCTTCACCCTTGTGTAATTCTAATGAGCTCAGATCATAAAACTGCTTCTTCATTAGCAATGTCATAAATCAAGGCAAACAAAATCCAGATGGGACGACAGTGGAGGTAGGGAAGAAGGCCAAGGTTTAAAAAATCTGAATCTTTGTAAATGACCTAATTTTTGCCAAAAAAAAATACAACCAAATTCGAATGGGTGGGGAAAGAATACTGAATTATCTCAACACTATTAGCATGTCCTTTGGATACTTTATATTTCTTTTATAGATTTTTTTCCAGATTCCATGACATGGCATGTCCTCATTTATAGATGACATGAAAAGTAGGCAAGTGCTGGCATATGAATGACTCATTCATGTTAGTCATTACCATCAATTATTTCTAATATTTATTGAACTAGAGGCCCAGTGCATGAAATTGGTGCATGGGTGGGGTCCATAGGCCTGGCCAGTGATCAGGGCTGATCAGGGCCAGGCCCATCAGGACCGGGCCAGAAAGGAGGTGACAGTCTCCAGATTGGGTGCAGAAGGAACAGATGCCGGATGCCGATGCCATCATCATTGGTGCCCTGCCACCGCAATAGAGTTGCGAATTGGCTGATGGCGGGGCTCCTACCTCTAGATCTCTAACTTACTTTCCCCTGGGAAGAAGTAGCTGTATTCAGTTCCAGGTTCAAGTTCTGGATATTTGAGAACAAGGTGCCTGCAGGGGAAGCCTAAGAGTAGAAGGCAGAAACCCCATGTGTCTCTCTGATGGCCAGGTGTGTGCAGCTGGCTCTGGCCCAGGCAGGGGCGGGAAGACAGGGGGACCAGAAACTAGGCAGGACGAGGCAGCCAGCCATCTGACATCACCACGGCATTGCACCACTGCCCGGCTGCCAGACAAACAGCAGCATCTCCTTCAGTCCACCCCACAGGCTGCAGGGAAGGGAGGCTTTCTTTATCCCCATCCTGCAGATGAACACACTGAGGCTCTTGGGAGGGAGCGGGGTGGGGGGGCGCGTTAGAGCAAACATTTGCTGTTGGTCTCCTGAGTCGGGCCACAAACATTTTCCTCAAAGACCTACCATATGCCAAGGATAGTGCTTTTGCTTTGCGGCTGTAGGAACAAACACAACACAGATCATGCCATAGAAGCCAGGGCTGTTTTCCTTACGGCACGTAATTAACAGATGAATTATCGTCATAGAGCAGTGATGGCGAACCTATGACACGCGTGTCAGAGGTGACACGTGAACTCATTTTTTTGGTTGATTTTTCTTTGTTCAATGGCATTTAAATATATAAAATAAATATCATAAATATAAGTCTTCGTTTTACTATGGTTGCAGATTTCAAAACATTTCTATCTGTGACACGG
>NW_006299722.1:82267-88375 GCF_000327345.1 Myotis davidii
TGGTTACCCTCCTCCCCCCGCCTCCTTCTCTTGCCACTGCACTGTCACCATGGTGGGCAGGTGTCGGGCCAATTGGGGCCTGCTGGCTGGGGGGAGAGATGGGGCATGGGAGGCTGGCCACCAGTCCTGAGGAGGGAGCAAGCCCTTGGTCCCCTTGGGAAAGGGGCTGCACCCACTGCCACCCACCTCCGGTTCCCTGTCCCAGCCCAGAGCCCAGCCCTGATCAGGTGATCAGGGCCTGCTGGCCAGGGGAGGGACTGCAGGAGGGTGGCCAGCCTAGGGAGGTTGTGAGGAGGGAGCCCGCCCTTGGCCCCCTTGGGAAAGGGGCTGCACCCACTGCCACGCACCCCCGGTTTCCTGTCCCAGCCCAGGGCTCAGAACTGATCAGGCGATCAGGGTCTGCTGGCCAGGGGAGGGACCGAGGGAGGTTGGCCAGCCTGGGGAGGTTGGCGGTGGGAGCGCACTGACCACCAGGGGGCAGCTCCTGTGTTGAGCATCTGCCCCCTGGTGGTCAGTGCACGTTATAGCAACCAGTCATTCTGGTCGCTCAGGCTTTATATATATAGATATTTGCTTTGGGTCAAGCAACATACCAAATGCTTTACATGCATTATCTCATATATCAGTGATGGCGAACCAATGACACGTTTGTCAGAGGTGACACGGGAACTCATTTTTTGGTTGATTTTTCTTTGTTAAATGGCATTTAAATATATAAAATAAATATCAGAAATATAAGTCTTTGTTTTACTATGGTTGCAAAGATCAAAAAATTTCTAGATGTGACACGGCACCAGAGTTAAGTTAGGGTTTTTCAAAATGCTGACACACTGAGCTCAAAAGGTTCGCCATTACTGTCATATATCCTCCACAAAACTGTGAGGTAGGAAACATGATCAGACCTGTTTTATAAATGTGGAACTAATGACACAGAGCAGTTGATGATCAGGCTGCACCGAAAGTAAGGGAGCAATGGAAAAGCATGTGAGCCTAAGTCAGTTTGACTCCCAAACCCTCCCACTGTCTCTGTGCTAAGCTGTCTCCCATCCCTCTCTCTCTCTTTCTCGCTCTCTTTGTCTCTCTCACACACATACACACACACACATACAGCACTCACCTACACACACTCACACGGTCACACACTAATATACACATACATATACACAGTCACATATACTCACACACACAGTCACACTCACACACACATATTCATACATACACCACACACATACAGCACTCACATACACACTCACACACACACTCACACACATATATAATCACACACACACACACACACACACACACACACACACATCACAACTTTTCTGGCCCCGGCCCCTGCCTCTGCCTCTTCTTAGGTGAAACTTCACTGTTGTCTCAGAATATTCGGGTTTGGCAAAGCAATGCCCATTCACGTGAGTCAAGCATCACACGTCCACGTGCTGCTGAGCCTTCCTTACGAACACAGGGGAGCTAGAGGCAGGGCAGGAGCCATCGTGTCAGGTTACACTGGCACGTGGTGCTAGGCCACCTTGGCTAGGTATTGCTAAACGTTCATCTAGTGACAGAAAGACAGACATGCTATGCTCAATGTATGCCTGGATTAGTGAGTTCCTGGAGAATCAGCTTCCTTTATAAGAAACAGAAGGTCACTTTGTCAATCACATAAATGTCTAACCACTATGCTATACAACTGAAACTCATATAACATAGGATGTCAATTGTAATTGAAAAAAAGAAATAGAAGTTTGCTCATTGGTTTTCATTTATTTTTAGAAAACAAGCCACTTATTCTGCAAAACACAATTGCCCTCCTTGGCAGCTGCATGACAAATTCCTCAATAAAACGTTTTTGCTTTTCCTGGCCACTTTTAGATCCACTGAGAATGATCTTTGACTGAGTGATGATTGCAAATATGAAACAGACTGATTCCTTAGAATGAGGAACAGACAGGCACACGCAGGAATTGAGAAGCATAGAGGGAAGGTACTGGGTTTGATGGGGAGGAGGTGATGTCAGACAGTGTAACAGAGAGGCTATGACCCAAGCCCCAGCTCACCCCTCACAAGCCATGTGGTGGGGAGGGTTGCACAGTTTTCCTAAACACCAGGCACCTCACCTACCTGGTGGGTGATACTATTTGGTTCACAGTTCTGTATCCATGGACTTACGGGAAATCACATTATCCTCTTCTCTTTCTACCACCTTCTCCTTCCCCTTCATTCTAGTCTAATTTGGGGGCCCCCAGGGCTCACCCCTTGGGCCTCTTGGAGTTGCTGTTTAACTCTCTCCCTTGGTTACCTCGCTTTCAGCTATGTCTCCTCCGACATTTCCATCTCATGCTGTGCATCTCCACACGGACGCCCTGCTAAGGCCTTTTAAATCAACAACAACCACACAGCCACGTTTGTTATTTCTTCCTACATTTCAAAATAGGGCCCCTAGTCTCACACACCCCAAAACTCTGAGTCATCTTTACCGCTTTTTTTCTTGTTCCTTATCTAATCAGTCACCAAATTCTGTAGGTTCTTCCATCCAAATTTCTTTGATAAAAACAGGCATGGAAACACAAATGGCTATAATAGTTGTGTCTGACAAGGCTGTCTCCTTCATACAGATTCATTAATTTTAAAACTAAAATTAAAGGCATTTCTGGGTCTTTGCTTGCAGGGCCTCTCTCTATGCAGCATCTTGCACACAACACACACATAATCTTTTATTTTCTGCTAAAATCTTCGTCAGCCCCCCAATGCTTCTCAGTGATGGAAACTGCATTGTGTGGAAGGCTCTCTCAGATACCTTGACAGCCTCTCTGGCAGCCTCTTCTTCCATCACTCATGTTAAATCCCCCTGCTCAGCCTAAAGTAATCCCTTACCTTTCCTGAAATCCACTGACATTTTCCTCACCCCAAAGCTTTGCCATAACATTCTTATTTCTTTTCCTATTTTCCCTATGGCATTGACATATTTGTCATTATTTAGTCAGGCCACTAGACCATGAATTAGCCTATTCCACCCTAATTGGTCAGGTCTCTTTATCTCTTTTCTGAACACCCACACACGCACACTACATTGGTGGAGGCATTTCCATAACATTTATCACATAAAACCTCCCTGGAAGAATTTATTAAAGTAAATTTCCTGACCCAATTTCTGCATGGGGAAGCGGGTGCTGAGCACTCTGACACTATTTACCCGAGATAGCATGGTATCTCACAGGTTAAGAATTTAGTCCTACAAGAACGCCTCGTACCACCCCCCTCGCCCCCCCCCACACACATACTAACAATTTTTGCACACCAGCAGGGTGTCCAAGAAGTCACTTCCATTCTGACACTATCTACCTAGAGACAAAGATAGCATCGAAATCCACCGGTTCAGGATTCAGTCCTATAAAACTGACCTTCCCTCCAGACACAAACACTTCAGATGACAGCATCAGGCCCAGGCTTCTGTGCTTCTGACCAACAGATTGGAGGTTCCAACAAACCCCTCCACTTGTGAGTGCCAACTGCAGGTTGTTACCCGTGCTTCTAATCGACTGGACATAAGTCAGAGGTTCCCACAACTCCGTCTGTGGGTTCTATTCATTTGCTAGATCGGGTCACAGAACTCAGAGAAACCTGTTAGTTATTGGATCACTGGTTGATTATAAGAGGATATAACTCAGGAACAGCCAGAAGGAAGAGATGCATCAGGATTCATCCTATAAGACTGACCTTCCCTCTGGACACAAACACTTCAGATGAGGCCTGGGCTTCTGTGCTTCTGACCAACAGATTGGAGGTTCCAACAAACCCCTCCACTTGTGAGTGCCAACTGCAGGTTGTTACCCGTGCTTCTAATCAACTGGTCATAGGTCAGGGGTTCCCACAACTCCGTCTGTGGGTTCTATTCATTTGCTAGATCGGGTCACAGAACTCAGAGAAACCTGTTAGTTATTGGATCACTGGTTGATTATAAGAGGATATAACTCAGGAACAGCCAGAAGGAAGAGATGCATAAAGTATGGGGCAGAGGGGGTAGAGGCGGTAGAACTTCCATGCCCTCTCCACTGTACCACTCTCCTGGCACCAACACCCGTTCACCAAACCTTCACAAATCCAATCCTCTTGAGTTTTTATGTTGGCTTCACTGCAGTTCTGATTGATTAAATAATTGCCATTGGTAATTAATTTAACCTCTAACCTCTCTTTCCTGGAGGTCCCGGTGGGACTTAAAATTCTAACCCTCTAATCACATGGTTGGTTCCATTGGCAACCAGCCCCATTCCTTTGTGAAGTCCAAAAGTCACCTCATTTAACATAACAAAAAAACAACTTTTGCAGGCCTGGCCGGCATGGCTCAGGTGTTGAGTGTTGAACTATGAACCAGGAGGTCATGGTTTGATTCCCAGTCAGGGCACATGCCCTGGTGGTAGGCTCAATCCCCAGTGTGGGGCATGCAGGAAGCAGCTGATCCAATGATTCTCTCTCATCATTGATGTTTCTCTATCTTTCTCTCTGAACTAAATAAAAATATATTTAAAATATTTTTTTAAGAAAACTTTTTCAGTCTCAATGCTTAGAAAATTCTAAGAGTTCCTGAGAGTTGGGAGCCAGGAATTGTGGACAAAAACCAAATATAGATAAGAAATATATTTAGATGGTCTGGATGACTCAATATACATTTCTTAAAAACCACAATTTCTTACATATCACAATTAGAGAGTCCTGAATGCAAGTATTGGCCCTTCCTTACTGTGCTTCTGAATACTAGATGACCTCCAATTTATTAAAAGCCTGTGATGTGGTCACTGTACAGTTCCTGAGACAGGGGTGAAAGCTGTGTTAACTATTTTCTGCCAAAAGCATGGACCAATTCTCTATTATTAATTTTTTTAACCTAAATTTATCATTTTGGAATTGGAAAGCTCTACAGAGATGATTTTAGTTCTAAACTCTTTCTTAACCCATGTGGAAAGGAAACCGTGCCGGATAGGGTGGCTGGGCTTAGGACTCATAGCTGGCTTTTGGTAGATTAAGTATGAAGACTCAGGTCTACGTACTGTTGACAGCAGAAGGAACTTGGTTCCCAAAGCAACCTCCCAAAATACCTCATTCAGTGTCCTCCACGTAGAAGATACCTTTGCTGACTGACTGCAGTAAAAAGAATGCATTGTGGTAGAGTAAAAGAGGTAAGTACAGGTTTGGAAGCAAACAAATTGGATTTAGATTCTGGCCTGGTCACTTAATGCCGCTCAGATTTTGGTTAATTAACTTCTCGGCTTGTTTCCTCATCTATGAAATGTGGGCAATTCTTCCCAGTTCGTGAAGTTGTGTTGGTGAAAAGGTAAAATGTATATGAAGTGATTAAAACCACAACAATTTGAGGTCATTCATATAAAATAATCCTTAGTAAGTTACAAATTTGTATACTTAATGTTCCTTAATAATGCAGACATTTTCATCTTAGAAGCTTTTTCTGAACTGAGTAAATGAAAAGTGTATTTCTCTCTTTTTTTTTTTTATTTAATGTTTCTTAATAATGCAGACATTTTCATCATAGAAGCTTTTTCTGAATTGAGTAAATGAAGAGTGTATTTCTCTCTCTTTTTTTTTTTTTGCCCTCAGAATGTTGAAATTTTGGGGGTGGCCGTAAGCGTTACTAAGAGTCCACCCAGTTATTTCTCTTAAAGTTCCTTTTTTTCAATGTATTATCAAGAACCATGTGTTTTGGAAAGTGAATGTTTAGAGCATTCAGTGTTGCTGGGTGACAGAGATAATTTTTTTGACACTTTGCAAAGCTCATTGTTTTTCCTTTTCTGGGTTAATAAAAAACACAGCTATTCCATTCACTTCATAAATACATATCTCTAAAGCTAAGTCTTCTGACAGCATCTGACTGATCTTGACCTTGTCATGATGCTTCCTTGCCTTTCACACCAATTCTATGAGCTCAAACAGAAACAAAGACTGCCTGCCCACAATGGCCTGGCCAAAGGGTCTCGTAGGTAAGGTCCTGGGAGGCTCTTAGGGAGAATAGATGAAGCCCTGGTATCACTTCTAAAACACAGCTGGGCCCTGATAAACGTAGTGTTTTTATATCAATACTCTCCTTTTCCCACA
>NW_006299722.1:88405-90473 GCF_000327345.1 Myotis davidii
CTCCCTTGCCCCGGCTGCTGCTGGCCAGGGTCTCCCTTCCCACCGTTGGCCGGCTGGCCCCACCTCCTGGGCAATTTGCATATTAGGCTTTTATTATATAGGATATGAAAGTAAAAGTAAGGTGGTTTAATATAAAATGTGAGAGTCACACTAGATGATTTTTAAAAGCCAACTTCTATACGCTAGCATGTTTAATACTGACAGACTTTTGTGATAAAAAACACAGCTATTCCATTCACTTCATAAATACATATCTCTAAAGCTAAGTCTTCTGACAGCATCTGACTGATCTTGACCTTGTCATGATGCTTCCTTGCCTTTCACACCAATTCTATGAGCTCAAACAGAAACAAAGACTGCCTGCCCACAATGGCCTGGCCAAAGGGTCTCGTAGGTAAGGTCCTGGGAGGCTCTTAGGGAGAATAGATGAAGCCCTGGTATCACTTCTAAAACACAGCTGGGCCCTGATAAACGTAGTGTTTTTATATCAAACTAGAGGCCCAGTGCACGAAATTTGTGCACGGGTAGGGTCCCTAGCAGCTGCTGGATGCCAGCTGGGGCCTCCCTTGCCCCGGCTGCTGCTGGCCAGGGTCTCCCTTCCCACCGTTGGCCGGCTGGCCCCCCCTCCTGGGCAATTTGCATATTAGGCTTTTATTATATAGGATATGAAAGTAAAAGTAAGGTGGTTTAATATAAAATGTGAGAGTCACACTAGATGATTTTTAAAAGCCAACTTCTATACGCTAGCATGTTTAATACTGACAGACTTTTGTGAACTGATTACAGGAGTTCCTTTCCTGGAATCCCTAACGGATCAGTTCCAGCACTGGGTGACCCAGGGTTCTGTTCAGAGTAAGTAAGCATGCGTCAGAAACCCGCTCCTGTTGGGAAGTGCTGTTTTCCTCTTCATAAAGCTCGTACTAACCCACCAAGAGCTACCAAGAAGCACCTCAGAAAGAATATCATGGACAGGATGCCTGGCCCAGGGACTAAGGCATAATTCCAAGCCTGGGAGTTTACTCACCCAGGTAAGGTGTTTGAGGCACACACGGGAAAACTAGGCTAGGACTCTGCTACCCAGACGCAGGTAAATTACCAAAGGGAAACAAGCTCTTGAGCTTGCTGCCCATGAATGTGAGCATCTGGCCTTTCCACCGATGGCCTTTAGTGCTTGACAGGCACAGTGCTGGGCTGAGTGGCTCTGTACTGTGGCTTGTACCACCTAAATCGGTGTTCTCCACCCGGCTGTGCAGTGGCATTACTTACCAGAACCACTTTAATTAGTCCTGATGCCCCAGCCATTCTCATGTAACCCAGCTGAGGTGTAGCTGGAACATTTGGATTTAAAAAAAAAAAAAAAAGCTTTTCCTGTAATTCATTCCAGTGTGTGGCCAGCCCCAGACATAGATATAAGACCTTCTAGCAAACCTTCCTTTTAAAACCCACCGCCCTATCAGGTCGCTTCCTGGCGCTTGGTTTCCGCCCGAATTTCTCCCTGCAGTAGACGAGTCCCAAAGTGGATTCACCAGCCCGGGTGCTCCTGGGAAATAAAGAAAGCCGGGGCAGGAAAGCGGTTCCGCCCAAACCTGGGCTGAGCAACAGTCCCTCCCCGGGGTGTTGCGCCACCTGCTTCTTCCTTCCTTTTACACTAGCTGTTCTCCAATTGCCAAGCGCCCTGGAAGACTACGCCGCGCCCTTGTCTCTCCTGCGCTCCTGTTGGCACCTGACAGGCCCCCTAGTAGCAGGAACCACGTCCCTGGGGGGCGGGGGTACCCCCTTCTCAGCTCCAAGCCTCGGAACCAGCACCGGGGCGCCTGCCGCTCAGCTCTGCAGCACCGGGGCGCCTAAGGTCCTCTGATCAGGTTCCTGGGGCGCCAAGCCTGGCCGCTTAAAACGCTCCCCTCTCCTCTGGTCCCCCCCAGCCCCCCAATATTTTTGTTTACCTAGAAAGCAGATCTTTACTTTTCCGGATGGCAGCTGGTCGCAGGCCCCACCCGAGCAAAGGGGAAAAGTCCCAGCGCCCGGCTCCAGAGACCTGGTCTCCAGGCCCAGGACCCCTGGTCCATGG
>NW_006299722.1:91792-92586 GCF_000327345.1 Myotis davidii
AGTAGCCCTAGCAGGTTTGGGTCAGTGGATAGAGCGTCGGCCTGTGGACTGAAGGGTCCCAGGTTCAACCCCAGTCATGGGTACATGCCCAGGTTACTGGCTCGATCCCCAGTGGGGTGGCATGCAGGAGGCAGCCGATCAATGATTCTCTCATCTCTCATTGGTGTTTCTCTCCCTCTCCCTCTCCCTCCTCCTCTCTCTAAAAATATTTTAGAAATCAATAAAAGCATATTTTTTAAAAGTTATGGGAATGGAATGTATCCTCTTAAGGTGAACTATATATATCCCTCTTCCCAGGGACTGGCAATTGATACTTCTCTGGCATTGTTACACCCCAGGATATACCTGTTCGCACTTCACACTCCAGCTGGTTAGTGGTATTACTTCCAGGAATAGATCCTGCTTCTTCATTAACAACCCCCTCCTGCTCCCCACACGGTATCTCCTGAACTGACTGACAGAAAATAACCAATAGTCACTGTTGCTGTTTAGGGAATAAATTAAACATGGACATGTTGGGTCATTGCATGGAGACACACAGTATGGACGCTCTGTTTGAAATCTGATTTCCTAAAGAAGGACTTCCCAAGTACAACACTGGGGCGCCACTTTTACAACGTCACTCTCTGTACCTCATAACCTAGGGAAGGCCCAATAGTCGTTTTGACATATACAAGAAGAAGGGACAAAGATAAGATTTGATTCCTGCCTTTCAGCAAGTTTGGAGCGTTGGAAGCTGCATACACATAGAAACTGCCACCACAAATATTTTTTTAATGGGCTTTAACTTTTTT
>NW_006299722.1:94010-104650 GCF_000327345.1 Myotis davidii
AAAATTTCTACTGCCTTCTAGAAAGATCATGTTCTGATCCTGGACAAATAGAAAATGGTCATATCAGTATACCAACTGACATATTATTTGCCTCAGACATCTACTTCTCATGCAACCCAGGGTAAGTTTTCGCATACTAACCATTCTATATTTAACAAGTGAAAAAACAAATTAGAATTTAAGACGGAGATTTTTAGAAGTATGGACAGTGTTCACAAGCTCGTAGCAATAAAACAGTCCCTCTGCTCAAAGCTTTGCCTCATAAGCTTATCACAGTTAAATTTAGTAAAATGGGCTAAGAAAGGAAGATGTTTTATACCACCAAATTCTCCAAATTCTTAGGTTTCGGTACATGTGATTCATTATAAAAATTTAAATGTCATTGGTAAAGGAAATGACTTGCAGAAATTAAAGGCAAGATTTAAATGAAACCAGTCTTTAATTTACCTAAATAATAAATTGGCATATGTTTTTTAGCATGTATTTATTTTTTTGTTTTTCTTTATTGATTAAGGTATTACATATGTGTTCTTCTTCCCCCATAATCCCCCCACCTCCTCACTCATGCCTTCACCCCTTCCTCATGTCTGTGTCCATTGGTTAGGCCTATATGCATGCATACAAGTCCTTTGGTTGATCTCTCCCTCTTACCCTCACCCTCCCCTACCTTCCCTCTGAGGTCTGATCAATGCTTCCCTGTCTCTGTTTTTGTTCATCAGTTTATGTTGTAGGGTGTTGGGGTTGTAGGGGCAGGTAGATGAGGGTAAAGGGTAAATGGTTATAGAAAGAGATTTGACTTTGGGTGGTGAACACATAATACAATATATAGATGATGAATTATGGAATTATCCTCCTGAAACTTATATAATATTATCAACCGATGATACCCTATGCATTTAATTTTAAAAAAAGAGGTGGAGTTGCTTGCCTGACATCACACCAGAGCAGGCACTGGGACTTGGCTGTTGACTCTGAGCCTGGGCTGCCATAGACCTCCTCCCTAGAGGGAGGGTATTGAGTGGCTTTTAATCTCTGGATGGAATAAGTTCTCTATTTAGAGAAAAGGGACTTACTCACTGAATATAAGTGTCTCAGATACCGCTGAAAACTTTATATTCATTTTCTCATTTAATATCTGCAAATTGAATTATGATATTTTACTCTCTGTGTGTGTGTCCATTTTTATAAAATAATATCAGTATCACTTATCTCCTATGCTAAACACAGATATTTAGATCATTAATATCAAATCTGGGGGTACTTTGAACCCTTTAAGTCTAAGTGTATTCTATTATTCTTTTTTTAATTTAATTTTTTTTCTTTTTCTTTAAACTACCATACGAACTTTTATCAACTATTGTTTTGTCTCCATCTACTGGTATAGTGAATATTTTTAGATATTATGATATTCTGGAGAATTTAAGAGAATTCAACTTTTCTTGTCCTCTCATTATTTAGGTACAAATTAGTTGGTGAAAATTCTACTTTCTGTTATTATAAAGGAAATGATATGGTTTGGGCTGATCCATTTCCAGAGTGCCGAGGTAAGACTGAAAGAATCTAAGCACTCACGTTGTGGGCCTAAATTATCAATGACAAATTACTTCCTGTGCGTTAAGAATTATTCACAGTGTATATCTGTAGTACCCTCACCTTCTAATGTGTGTCTGAGCTAATTTAAAGACTTTTATCTGTAATTCTCCTTAATTTATTACCTTTGGAGATAAAGCATTAAAAACAAACTAAAGTTTGTGTTGTAGTTGGTCATTTATTATCTTGCCATTTCTCCAACCAGTCAGACAAATTAGGGTAGGGGAGGAGCCCTCAATGGACTCATCCCATCGGCCCTGAGAATCCCCCATCTAGTGGAGAGAGGCACTCCCAGAGGAGGGCCAAGCACCACATTTAAAGTGTGGGAGCTAGGGCAGGAGTTCCACTTGCCTGAGTTCAAAGATGATACTGACTGCAATGGTGTCAAAAAGTTCACTGCTTATGTTTTGTTCTATAAGTCTTGCAGTTTCAAGTCTTACACATAAGTCTTTAATCCATCTTGAGTTTATTTTTGTATATGGTGTAAGAAAGTGGTCCAGTTTTATAATTATTTTTTGCATGTATCTGTTCAGGTTTCCCTATAGCACTATTGAACAGACTGCCTTTGCTTTTATTTAGTTTTAATCTTTATTGAAAGTATTACAGATACCCTCCTTTTCCCCCTATTGACCTCTTCTAGCCCACCCTGTCCCTCCCCCGAGGCCCTCACCACCCTATTGTCTGTCCATGGGCTATGCATATATGCATACAAGGTCTTTGGTTGATCTTTTCCCATCCACCCACCCACCCCTGCCTTCCCTCTGACATTTAACACTCTGTTCCATGCGTCTATGTCTCTGGACCTATACCAAATGAACAGACTGTCTTTAACCAATTGTATATCCTTGCCTCCTTTTTGTAAAATAATTCACCGTATTAATGAGGATTTACTTCTGGGCTCTCCATTTTATTCCATCACTTTATAGGCCAGAACATATTGTTTGGTTATCATATTTTTATAGTATAGTTTTATATCAGAGAGTGTGATACCTCCCACCTTGTTCTTTCTCAAAAATTTCTTTGGTTATTTGGGGTCTTTTGTGATTCCATATAAATTTCAAGATTAGTTGGAAACTCAAACAAATAATAAAAGCACGGAGTCACAAAAAATGTAAAACATGAAAATACTAGAGAATATGAAGAACAGTGACAAGGGCAAATGAATACTGAAAGAATAAATGCAACATCTTGTGGGGTTTGAATTGTATGTAGAATACAGACATGCGGTAGCAATAAACCAAAAGACAAGAAGGGGTAACTTCAATTTAAAGGTTCCCAGGTTTCAGCAGTCCTAAAAAGTGGTAAAAGAGGTCATCTGCATAATTGACTTATAGTATAATACTGTAATCTCTAGGGTTGTCTTGAAAATAATAATAATATAAAAATTACAAACTAACAAAGGAATTATAAGGAATACTTAATCCAAAAATAAATAAGAACGAAGGAGTGACAAAAGGAAACATAAAATAAGTCCTGGCCAGGTAGCTCAGTTGATTGGAGCATCATCCAGATACACCAAGGTTGCAGGTTTGATCCCCAGTCAGGGTACATACACGAATCAACCAATGAATGCATTAATAAGTGCAACAAGAAATCTATGTCTCTCTCTCTCTCCTCCTCTTTCTTTCTAAAAAATCAATTTAAAAAGGGAAACATAAAATAGATGGATGGAATAGAATATTGATAGTAATGTGTTTGATCTAAACCTAATTGTATCAGTTAATTATACTGTGATTTGACTAATTATTGTCAGACTAGATTAATAAAGTAAAAGTGAACTATTTGCTATTTATAAGAGCCACAATTTAATGATAAGAATACTGAATAGGTGAAAGTTAAGGATGGAAAAAATATGCTATGCCAACAATTACCAGAAAATAAAAAGCTGTGTAACTCTATTAGTATCCAAGTATACTTTACAATAAAACAGTTAATCATCATAAAGAGGTCAGTTCAACAGGAATAGATCACAATCTGAAATCTATGTGCCCTTGGAAAAATAGCTTCAATCTCTGTATAGCAGAGATGGGCAGAAAGAAAAAGAGACAAATCCACAATTATAGTTTGAGAATTCCACATCTTTCTCTCAATAGGTAACCAAAAATCAGAATAGGGAAGACACGGCCAACAATTAAACTTTAAAAATAACAGATAAGCGTCTTGAACCCTCTAAGTGTTGTTGTTAAATATACATGGAATATTGACAATATGCTGGGCTCTAAAACACCATGCATTTAAGAAGATTGAAATTACTCAGAACATGCTTTCCGACCCCAGTGGGATTAAATTAGACAATCAAATAAAAAGATAACTAGAAAAGTAACTTCCAGGAAATTTAAACTGCAGTACTACAAAGTCCTTTGGATCCAAAATGAGATCTTGGAAGGACAAAATAAATTGTATAGATGTTGGCCTTAGACGAAAAGTCCATATGAAAACCTTACTTACCCTAATAGTAAAACCTATCATTTTTTGGGTGCCTGCCAAGAGCTGTGTTACCTGCTATGTACTTTACTTGGTATCCCTGGGGGAGCTTTGACTGCCAAGGGCCATTTGGATATTGATAACATCATTCATGGGCCACACAAAATTATCAACTTTAAAATTAGCCTGCTATATCTGGTCAAACACTTAATTAACTCACCCCTAATGCCTTGGCAGGACCAGACCAAACAATTTCCTGGGCCTTATACGGCCTGCAGCCACGAGGTTCCCCCCCACCACCACCACCACTGAAATAGCATCCTATGCGGTCGGTAAAGGATGTAGAAATACATGACACAACATCTGAGCGCCTAGAGCAGGATGTGTGCCGACACTGTTGGCAGTAGTAGTGCTGGATGATGTAGCACGTGGCTGCAGGGACAGACTGTGTGAAATAACTCTCCCAAATTATTTCCCTTATCCCTTACAGTAAGGTGACACAGTCTGCTCTGTTTTTACTCTCATTTTATATGCGAGGAAACCGAAGTTCAGAGGGATTAGAAAACTTGGTCTCTAGGATGCAGTGAAAACAGCCCTAAGCACTATTCAGTTCCGCCTTAAGAGGACTTTTGCATACACAATCTGGAAAATATTGTGCTAAGTGAAATAAGCCAAATGGAGAAAGACAAATATCACACGAGCTCGCTTATTTGTGGAATCTGATGAACAAAAGGAATTGGCCAACAAAATAAGACTGGGAGCAGGGAAGCCAGGACAGATTAACACACCTCCATGTGGGGTTTGCGGGACAAGAAGAGATAAACCAAAAACTTATGTACGTATATGCATAGCCCATGGACACAGGCAATAGAGTGGTAAAGACCTGGGGGGAGGGAACGATAGGGAGGAGGGGGGAAAAGGGTGAGAAAACAGGAGATATCTGTAATACTATCAAAAATTAGATTTAAAAGAAAACACAGTTAAATGGTCCCGAAGACCTAAAATTTTACTATGTTGTTATTTGTGATTCTCAGAATAAGCTCTTAACTGAAGTTGTGCTTTAGACATGTTAGCTCACCTAAAAGCCAAAGAGGAGCTAATCTGATGTGTGTAAAGTTGGTAGCCGGTACAAGAAGAGAAAAAAGGGGAAATTATTTTATTCTGACTTTATTACTTTAAAAAAGAAGTGAAACGAGAGACGTTTCCAAGGTCACTACCATATCCTGCGAGCTGCAGAAAACAGAACTCAGCGATTATCTCTGTTGTGACCATCTCTATTGGTCCAATGTCTGCATCCTGCTTTTCTTTGGTCTTGGCATGAGCAAAGGAAGACAATGTGAGAGAGAAAATATCTTTATTTGGGGTGTGTCAGAGAATGAGGTCACTGCCAACTCGGACTTCTGTTTCCTTTCTTCACACAGAGAACAGTTTCGGTATCTCAGTACTACTTTGGTGTATTTAGTTGCCTCTCGGTATAATTTATGTGGAAGCAAAAACAGTGTAGCATTTTACATCCTTGGGAAATACACAAGACTTGGATGACTAAATGTCATGTTTAGGTGTTTGTGGGGCGAGAAAGAGAAGAGTCATTGAGTTAGCAATGGGTTCCTAAATCTTAAGAGCATTATTTTGCTAATGTGTTAAAAACATTTTTCCTCCACAGAAATTCCTACAACTACTCAGAAACCCACCACGGCTCAAGTTACCAAAGCTCTGTCATCGCATCAGAAACCCACCACAGTAAATGTTCCAGCTACAGAGTCCCCACCAGCTCTTCAAAAATCCACCACAGTAAATGTTCCAGGTACAGAGTCCCCATCAACTCCTCCGAAACCAACCACAGTAAATGTTCCAGCTACCAAGCCCCCATCATCTCTTCAAAAACATACCACAGTAAATGTTCCAGCTACAGAGTCCCCATCAACTCCTCAAAAACACACCATCATAAATGTTCCAGCTACAAAGCCCCCATCAACTCCTCAAAAACCCACCACAGTAAATATTCCAGCTACGGAAGCCCCATCAACTCCTCAGAAACCCACCATCATAAATGTTCCAGCTACAAAGCCCCCATCAACTCCTCAAAAACACACCACAGTAAATGTTCCAGCTACAAAGTCCCCATCAGCTCCTCAGAAACCCACCACAGTAAATATTCCAGCTACAGAAGCCACACGAACTCTTCAGAATCTCACTACAAGAAATTCTTCAACTACAAAAGCCCTACTAATTCCTCAGAAACCCAACTTCACTGTTCCAGCTATGGATGCCCCACCAACTTCTCAGAAACCTCTCACAGCCAATGATTCAGCCACAATAGCCAAGCTATCTCCTGTCTCAAATGTTCTATCTACAGAGGCCCAACTAACAGTCCAGACTCTCATGACAAATTCTTCTGCTACACGAGCCACACCAAAACCCCAGAGCTTCACCACAACACAAGCTTCCTATACACAGAGTCTCCCAGTAACACAAAAATTCACTACGGTACATGCCCCAAAGACTAAGGGTCTCCATACCACACAAAGATTGACATCTGCTCATATTGCAGCCACACCGAATCAAGCTGTTTTCACGACACCAAGCACCTCGAAAGGAAGTGGACTCCTTACAGCAGGTGAGCTGACACCACTTACTCAGGTTCCAGAGTATATACGGATCTAAAGTGCTATGGTGGAAAATGTCAACTTGACCAGGATTACGTAATTAAATAATCTGGGATCTGTTGTAGTCAGAGTTGTTTTCATACTCATGTTTTGGACTTTCTTCCGAGGCAGAGTTGGATTGTGGTTAGGGCAAATCTTTAAAAAAGGAAACATTTTGCAATGATATAGAACAAAGGTGTGGCCCCATAAAAACGATGCTAAGTTAAGGTTGGTGAAGAAATTCTGTTTTCTAGATTAGCGTTAGGGAGTCGTTGAATTTTTCAAGACTCTTCCTAGAACCAAATATATGCCATCCTTAAAGTTGATTTCTGGGTCTGGTTCATTGACAGAGACCCGTCCCTCAAGCATGCTAAAAGCTCTCTCCAGATTCCCTAGAGTTGCTAATTTGGTAAGGCAGCTCAACAGTGTCTTCTAAGTAATTGAAAACACAGTTCTTTGAATGAGTGCATAATAATGCAGGGCTCTTTAAATAAAGGCACTTGAAGTAGAACATGCTATAGACTTTAGAACTACCTGTTGAGTGAATACATGAAACCCATTTTACTAATTAATGCTGCTTCAGACCACTAGGATGTCTTCTTGTCCCACGTCTTGCCTAATGTACAGCCATTTTTAAAAAATATATATTTTATTGATTTTTACAGAGAGAAAGGGAGAGGGATAGAAAGTTAGAAACATCCATCAGCTGCCTCCTGCACATCCACTCTGGGGATGTGGCCACAACCAAGGTACATGCCCTTGACTGGAATCGAACCTGGAACCTTTCAGTCCACAGGCCAACGCTCTATCCCCTGAGCCAAACTGGTTAGGGCTGTATAGCCATTTTTATATGCATTCTTTTCCAATAGGGATACCTATTTTGTTTTATTTTATGTTGTTCCTTGGAAAATCTCAATATAACTGAGCCAAGAGATAATTTTCAAAAACATTATTTTAACATTTTTATTGAAAACACCCATGCAGAAAACACACATGTGTGGCTTAATAACTTTTTTTAAAAAATTGAATTTATTGGGGTGACATTGCTTAATAGGATCATATAGGTTTCAGGTGTGGATTTCTGTTACACGATCTGTATATTGCACTGTGTGCCCATTACCCAAAGTCAAATCATGCACCATCATCATATATTAGGCTCCCTTCACCCCAACCCACACCCTTTGATCTGGCAACCACTACACTGCTGTTGGTGTTCATGAGTTTCAGATTTATATCCCACATATGAGTGAAATCATATGGCTCTTAGTTCTTTCTGCCTGACTTATTTCACTTAGCACAATATTCTCAAGATTGATGCATGTCATCACAAATGGCAGTATTTCATTTTTTTATGGCTGAGTAGTGTTCCATTGTGTATATGTACCAGATCTCCTTTATTCAATCCTCTATCACAGGACACATTGGCTATCTCTATGACTTGCCTACAGTGAATAACGTTGCAATAATCTAGGGATGCATACATGTTTTCGAGTTTTTGGGGTATATACCTAGGAGAAGGATTGCTGGGTCATATGGCAGCTCTAGCCTTAATTTTTTGAGGAACTGCCATACTGTTTTCCATAGTGTTTGTACCAGTCTACATTCCCACCAGCAGTGAATGAGGGTTCCCTTTCTCCACAACCTCTCCAGCACTTGTTGTTACTAGTCTTGTTGGTAATAGCCATTCTAAAAGGTGTGAGGTGGCATCTCATTGTAATTTTGATTTGCATTTCTCTAATTGCTAGTGAGGTTGAACATATTTTCATATATTGTTGGCTGTTTGTATGTTTTCTTGGAAGAGGTGTCCTATCAGATCCTCTGCCCATGTATTAATTGAGTTGTTTTTTTGTTTGGTGTTGAGTTTTATGAGTGTTTTTTATAATATATCTTAGATATTAAAACTTTGTTGGAGTTATTGTTTGCAAATATCTCCCATTTGGTTGGCTACCTCTTTGTTTTGTTGTCTTTTTTTTTTCTGTGCAGAAGCTATTTAGTTTAACGTAGTCCCATTCATTTATTTTTACATTTACTTCCATAGCTTTTGGGGTCAAGTTCATAAAATGTTCTCTACAACCATGGTCCATAAGTTTGGTACCTATGTTTTCTTCTATGTAATTTATTGGTTCAGATCTTATATTTAGGTGTGATCCATTTTAAATTAATTTTTGAACATGGGGACAAACTATAATCCAGTTTCATTCTTTTGCATGTGACTTCCAGTTTTCCCAGACCATTTATTGAAGAGAGCAATGTATTAATTATTGCAAATATATTTATTTGAAAGTAATTTTTGCAATGCCTCACTCATATTCCTTGAAAAGTTTAAATGATAAAGTGATATAGTAATTTAAGTTTTGATAACATCTGCTGAAAAAAACTTCAGTTTCTGATAGTTTTTTGAGCATAGGATTAGATCAGTAGTTACTATTTAAGCTTTTGAACTTGTTTCTTGTCATCAAATCATATGATCAAATTCACACGGTGTTTGTTTCGGTATTCAGTAACTCTTTATCATGTTTACTGTTTATAATGTTAACTTGCTGAATAGATATAGGCACTGGTGTGTATTTTATTTGATTGTTCATAATGTGTAATTGTTTTCATAAATTTATTTATAATTATTTCTTTTAGTTGTGGAAATCTGAGTTACTTTTGAACTTTCAAGTACAGTTTATATATATGAAATTTGTAGCAAATAAATGAATTTAATAATTTTTTTAAATTTTCTTCTTCTTTAGGGATTACCATCATTGCAACTGGTAAGTCTGACTCCTTGACAGTTAAAAGAAATTGTCATCGCTGTAGTAGGTACAATCCATGTTTCTGGAAGAGAATATTGTGTTATAACTGTCTTAGGTATACTGGTAAAAGGCTGTGTTCATGGAAGTCAAAGAGAAAACAGGTAAATGTATTTCGTGATTATGTTTTGTGGACACCATTAAATGTTCGGTATGTTTCTAAGTACTATTCCCAACCATGTTCTTGTTCCAAAGTAATATTAGGAAAACGTCAAATCATTGGGCCACGCAATCAAATATTATATGCCTATTGTTTTAATTCTAGGGGCCGAAGAATGACAAGAAAAGATAGTTATTAATACAGGTTCTATCCTCAAGTATTTTACAATTAATCAGAGATGACTTCTTGTTTTTTTTTTTTATCTTTATTGTTGAAAGTGTTACATATGTCCCCTTTCCCCTCCACTAACTCCTTCAAGAAATTACTTCTTGGCCATTTCTAGATTTCTGTCTTACCCTCAAATAAAACAAAGAGTGCTACCTTTGATTATATATTCTTTCTTTTCCCTTCTCTATCAGTGATTGAAAGCAAAATTATTTAAAAA
Organism: Myotis davidii; assembly: GCF_000327345.1. Lineage (NCBI taxonomy): Eukaryota > Metazoa > Chordata > Mammalia > Chiroptera > Vespertilionidae > Myotis > Myotis davidii. The sequence continues at coordinate 104,013 of NW_006299722.1, forward strand.
AAAATATTCTGTTGCTTTAGTCATGAGGCCAAAAACAACTGTGTTGCAATTTATTTTTGCATTTGGTCCAGTCCTTTATTTTATCCATAAATATATTATTTAATGTTATATATTAACAATCTACACTAATAAAAGAGAAAAATGGTAATTGGCGTACGACGCTACCCTTTTCATTGGCTAATCAGGGCTATATGCAAATTAACTGCCAACTCAGATGGCAGTTAACTGACAACAAAGATGGCAGTTAATTTGCATATGTAGGCACAATGCAGGGAGGCAAAAGGGAAAGCAGGAAAAACCCCCCTGCCACTGACAATGCCTCCCAGCCATGATCAGAGAATCAGGCGCCTTTGCTGCCCTGGCCAGTGATAGCAGGAAGTAGGGGTGGAGCCAGCGATGGGAGCTGGGCACGGTCGAAGCTGGCAGTCCTGGGAGCTAGGGGTCCCTTGCCTGGGCCTAAAGCAGAGCCCACAATCACGGGGCTGCTGCAGCTGTGGGACCCCACTGCCCGGGCCAGATGCCTCGGCCAGAGGCGATAGGCCTGGGCAGGGGCAGAGCGGGAGATCGCGGGGAGCTGGGAGTCCCCTGACCAGGCCTAATGCCTGGGCCAGAGGCATCAGGCCTGGGTGGGGGGCGCG
>NW_006299722.1:104871-106573 GCF_000327345.1 Myotis davidii
GGCTCCCAGTATGTGAGAGGGGGCAGGCTGGGCTGAGGGACACTCCCCCCCCCCCCCACACACACCCAGTGCACGAATTTCATGCACCGGGCCCCTAGTAAGATTAATAAACTTCCAAAGATACTAAGAGAAATGTTTAAGAAGCAATAGTTAAATTTGCATATTGATAAGTAACATTCAATAGAAAATATACTCTTACAAAAAAGTGTATATTTTAAAATTATGTCCTAATAATCTGGAGTCTTCTTTCTTATGTTGTATGAATTAGCCAAAGGACTATAAAGCTGAAGACAGGTATTGTGAAATTATTTTTTAAAAAATTATTTATGATAGTTCTTTTATATTTTGAATAAATGGCTCCTAAAGTTTAAAACTAAAATATTTGTTTTAAAAGATTCTGTCAGAATTCAATTTGTTTATTTTATATTTTAAATAGAAATAAAATGTATTATAAATGAATATTTCATGATTTCATGTTGACAACAGCGATGTGTTTAATAGATGAGGTATTTTTCACCTGCTCAGTATTGTTCAATAAAGATTTGAAATGCGTATTATTTTCTCTTTAAATTCTTAAAGTATATATTATGTGATTTCCCAGAAAGCTTTTTTTAGAGTTAGTTGTAATTCTAAATTATCCTCAAAAATAAAGAGGAATTTCTTCTCTTTTAAATCAGACATATAGTAATATTTTTATTTGTGATCCTATACTTGTAAAATATAAACCTGAAAATTCTTTTTTTTAGAGTGGCATTTTTTTAAATCATTGTTTTCTTATTTTTCAATTGCAGTTGACATATAATATTATATTAGTATGAGGTATACAACCAGTAATTAGACATTATATAACTTAGTGATCACCTTGATAAATCTAGTACTCATCTGACAACATACATAGTCATTACAATATTTTGACTTTACTGACTATTCTGTAATTACCAGTTTATACTATTCAATCACTTCACCTTTTTATCCACTTCTCCAAACCCTCCCCCTCCCATCTGGTAACTATCAAAATGTTCTCTGTATCTATGAGTCTGTTTCTGTTCTGCTTGTTCATTTGTTTAGTTTTTTTAAAATTCTATATATAAGCAAAATCATATGGCATTCATCTTCATTTGACTTATTTCACTCAGCACAGTGGCAAGATTTCATTCTTTTATATGGCTGAGTGATATCCCACTTCTTTAGTTATTCATCTATTGATGGACACTTAGTTTGCTTACACATCTTGGCTATTGTAAATAATGCTGTAATGAACACAGGGATGTATATGTCTTCTTCATAGTGTTTTGGGTTTCTTCGGATAAATATCCAGACATGGAATTACTGGGTCTTTCTTTGTGTTTTTTTTTGTTGTTGTTATATAGCCTATGTTTTAAAATCTATTTTGCCTAATATAATTATTGCTACCCCAGATTTTTTGTTTGTTTCCATTTTTATAAAATATTTTTTCTATACCTTTACTTTCAGTCTGTCTGCATCATAAGGATCTTATTTTGTTATTTATTCAGCATTCATATGTCTTTTATTGGAGCAATTAAACTATTTGCATTTAAAGTAATTGTTGATAGATATGTATTTATTGCCATTTTAGTCTTTATATTTTATCTTTTTTCTTCTTTAAGATTTTCTTGTAATATGGGTTTGGTGGTGGGGAACTCCTTTAGCTTTTTCTTGTCTGGGAAACTAATTATATATC
>NW_006299722.1:106913-117516 GCF_000327345.1 Myotis davidii
GGCTGTGCTGTCTCCCAGGCAGAAACCCTTGGGGGATATCCACCTGCTGGCTTAGGCCCGCTCCCCCAAGGAGTCCTTAGCACTGCCGCGGAGGTGGGAGAGGCTTCCACCATTACCACTGCGCTCACCAGCCATGAGCCCGGCTTCTGGCTGAGCAGTGCATATGGGTTTGGTGGTGGGGAACTCCTTTAGCTTTTTCTTGTCTGGGAAACTCATTATATATCCTTCAATTCTAAATGGTTACTTTACTGGGTAGAGTAATCTTGTCAGTAGGTCCTTGCTTTTCATCACTTAGAATATTTCTTGCCAATATCTTCTGGCCTTAAAGTTTCTGTTGAGTAATCAGCTGACAGTATCGTAAGAGTGACCTTGTAGATAACTAACTGCTTTTCTCTTGCTGCTTTTAAGATTCTCTCTTTGTCCTTAACCTTTTGCATTTTATAGCTGTACTAGAGGCTTTGGGCCCATTTTGTTTGGGACTCTCTGTGCTTCTTGGACTACTAATGTCTATTTCCTTCACCAGGTTAAGGAAGTTTTCTGGCATTGTTTTTTCAAATGGGTTTTCAATTTCTTGTTTTTCCCCTCAGCCCAGGCTGTGCTCTCTCGCAGTCAGGAACCCTTGGGGGATATCCACCTGCTGGCTTAGGCATTAGAATATTTCTTGCCAATATCTTCTGGCCTTAAAGTTTCTGTTGAGTAATCAGCTGACAGTATCATAAGAGTGACCTTGTAGATAACTAACTGCTTTTCTCTTGCTGCTTTTAAGATTCTCTCTTTGTCCTTAACCTTTTGCATTTTATAGCTGTACTAGAGGCTCAGTGCACGAGATTTGTGCACTGGTGTGTGTGTGTGTGTGTGTGCCTGGCCTAAGGGGAGAGGGCCTAAGCTGGCAGTCGGATATCCTTAGCTGTGCTGCGGAGGTGAGAGAGGCTTCTGCCACTGCAACTGCACTTGCCAGCCGTGAGCCCCGCTTCTGGCTGAGCAGCACTCCACCTGTGGGAGCTCACTGACCACCCGGGGGCAGCTTCTGCGTTGAGCGTCTGCTCCCTGGTGGTCTGACCACCAAGAGACAGCTCCTGCATTAAGCATCCGCCCCCTGGTGGTCAGTGCACATCATAGTGACTGGTTGTTCTGCCGTTCAGTCGATTGCATATTAGGGTTTTATTATATAGGATAGTATTCCATTGTGTAAATGTACCACAGCTTTTTTTATCCACTCATCTACTTATGGGCACTTGAGCTGTTTCCAGATATTAGCTATTGTAAGTAGTGCTGCTATGAACATAGGTGTATATATATATTTTTTCTGATTAGTGTTTCAGGATTCTTAGGCTATATTCCTAGGAGTGGGATCACTGGGTCAAAGCAGAGTTCCATTTTTAATTTTTGGAGAAAACTCCATACTGTTCTCCACAGTGGCTGCACCAGTCTGCATTCCCACCAGCAGTGCACGAGGGTTCCCTTTTTATCGTGTCTTTACACCTTTCTACGCATGACAAACTTAAATCCCATTATAAAGTGACTTCAATTATCTACTTGTTATTCAAACTTAAGAAGTCAGATAATCATATAGCTTTTCAGTGATCTTTTTGGTCTGGAAAGGAAAATATGTGGATTTTTCTTAACATTTTTGAAGAAATACAGAGGCACAGAAAATCCAGTGATAACAGCAAGATCCTGTAGATGTTGCTAATAAGGTTTGTTAAAACCTGACTTATAAATCTGAAAATTTAAGGTTTACTCAAACATATTCTTTTCAGTTCTGCAAAAGTCTCTTTCCAGTGTGACTTCACTTTTCCACAATTTCAATCCCTTTATTCTGTTACATTAAATGAGATTATAAGCAAGAACGGAATCTATCTACAACTTTCTTATATTTTAGAGCATAAGGAATACATTTCTACTTTATGAGATGTAAGTTGGACCTTTTGAAGTGACTGGCTGAACCCATATTTCTTCAGAAAAGGAGACTAGTATCATTTCATTAACACAGGATCTTGTAGGTAGAATTCTGATTTGGATTTTTCAAAACTAAAGGTGACACTCTGTATATTGCTTCCATTTGCTCATCTGCAAAGAAATAAGGTCATTTTATACAATTTAATAAATATTTATAAGCACTTTCTACTCTTTTCCAAGCGCTGTGCTAGTTATTGGAGCTGATCAAATGAGATAACAGGTGGCAAACTGCTTTGCAACATTTTAAACCGTGCAAAAATATTTCTACTTCCAGGGACATTACTGAAACACTACCTTTTCTTGGAGAAAGTCATTTTTAAAGTTAGGTAATTTTTCTACCTCAGAGCTCTTCAATTAATGACTAGGAACACTGGGATCACAATCATAATTTTATTAATAATCCATAGTTTCATTTATCCCAAGTTGCATAAATATTAAATTGATTCGGATTCACCTTTGGGATAGTTTTCTGTAGGTACCAAGCGGATTTTAACACCATAAATTTTTGACATTATACTTAAATTTTTTTCCTTCTTTCTAATTTGTGAGATAATACTCCATTGTCAAGTTATGAAGCAATCATTTATGTATATTTGTTTCTCAAACTTCTGTGTTTTGCTCTGGTTTCTTGTTAAGCCATCAACCTTCACATAATTTCTTCAAGAATTACATATATGTACTAATTCGAGTTCTAGAAATAGGCTTTTACTTCCATCATCTAGCTATTTTGGATCACTCTTAAATTTCTATATTCATTTATCATTCAAATTGAAAATGGAGGTTTTTGCTACATTTGAAAATAATGGGGTTAATGAAATGTGGTGAAGGGGGGTGGGAACCTCAAAAAATATTGAGGAGCCATGATTTATTTTATGAAAATGATATAGTGCTAAGGCATAAGTTAAAGAAATTGACTGAGTAAAGTACTATAAAAACTTACCTGTAATGGAAATAGCTGTTGTTTTTTTGTTTTGTTTGTTTTTTAAATAATTTGTCCACATGGCAGTGCAATTATATAATATCTATATATAGCTGATGTGGAATCAGATACACTCAGTAGATACATTAGCTTCAGTTTGCTTTTCTAGTATCATCTCTACTTTCCTTTGTAGTACAGATCAGAAGAGTAGAGTTCAAGGACATTGGAGGGTGGAGTGGGGAGGAAATGCATATATGAAAGATCAATGGTCAAATCATTTAAGTGAAGCATGATGGGGTTAAAATACTTAATAATCTTCTCAAATCTATCAAACTAATTTTATTTCATCATTATAATACTTTATTTTTAATACTTTATTTCTTTTTTCTTTGAAAGAAAACAGAACAAAGGTAAATAATACGCAATTTTTACTCTCAAATTTGTAACATACAGAAGCCATATGCAAAACCATAATTTCTGTCTTCTATATTTTCTTTAATTTGCCTCATAATGTCCTTAAGAAATTACACTGTATGTATAATTGCTTATGGGTCTATTAACTGTGTTACCGTATTTTTCCCCTCTCAAGGACTTAGTGTTGGTGCAGTAATAATTGCTATCATAAGTCTAACCAAAATTTTCGGGGACCGTGGAAGATCAGGGTGAGCAGAAATTCTGATGACTTAAAACATTTGCTCTTAGCTTCTTTCCGGTAAAACTTGATATTTTATCATGAATAGATAATTTTCCTCACTTAATTGTCTTTTTAGACATGCTATCTCTTTATCCCTTTTGTCTAGAATCCCTCACTTACATAAGCAGACTTTGTGTCTTTTTAAAAAATTTCTCAATATATTGAAAAAAATTAACAACATTTCAAAGGAAAATGGTTTGAAAGCCAAAGTCTCACTTTGCAGTCTATTAATCAATTTACCCTTTCCTTAGTATAATTTATGGTAGCATATGTGTGTTGCACAAAACCAAAGAAATCTAGGGGCGAAAAAGCCAACCTCTCACATATTGTTAAATCGCCTGTAATTAGGCCTGTCTTTGAGTTGCATTTATTGATGCATGCCAGTCTAGCCAAAGAGGACCGGCTCTGGCATCTGGGTTCTGTCCTGTGTGTCTACTGTTCATGTGCCATGTCACTGTAAGCAACCCGACCTCTCCGTGCCTCAGTTTTCTCATCTGTAAAATGGAAGAAATAGAAAATATACCTTATGGGATTGTAATAAGGATCAAATGAGTTTCCACCTGTAAAGCAGTTAGACCATCACTTGGCATATAGGAGGCCTTCAGATGGTACAATAGGAACACATAGGGGAAAAAAAACAGTCTGATTTGAAACATCTGATCTGCCTTGAACATTCATATATTAAGTCTATTGCCATGGTTGGCTCTGGCATTTTCTGCAGACAAACAGAAGATTACTTAAATTGACCCTCTTCTGGCCCTCTGGGCAGAGGAAACAGCATGCATAAAGGCAAGTCTGAGAAACAGAAGGCTTTTATCTCATTCATCCTTATAAACACGCATGACACCTTAGAAACATAAAAATACATAAATAAATAAATCAACCCTCTTCTGTTACCTTGTAGATGTTATTGTTCAGAAAACTAATTATGGAGTTCATATAAACTCTTGAGTCATTTCTATACTTCCCTGATGGCTCCATTTTCATAAATTAATTAAGAACAACTATATTTACGCGATTACTAAATTGCCCGTCTTAATTCTTTGACGGATGTGAGCTATCTACTTTTTGCCCCACTTAACACTTTCCTTTCTCCTTAAATTAACAAGTATTGTTAAGTAGTATAGTTAAGCCTATTATAAGCATGAACATTCTTTAAATCACTAAATTGTTCAGGATTTTAGCCAAATACTAGACCATTAGGTCCTGGATTTTTAAAATAGATTTTCCTGTTAATAAAGTGGTCTTGAGGCTATAATACTACATGTCGTAAAATACAACGTTCTCTTCAAATTGTGCAGGAACTTTTTAAGAATGGGCTTTAAGGCCCAGCCCAAAACAAGTCTAAGTCATTGAAATAGTTGATCATGCAGATGCCCCGGCAGAACTACCCTGGAAAAAAAGTGAACCACCCACCTTATGCTCTTCCTTACATTTGTTCCATCGCTTCTGTTGGGGTGCTGCGGTTCTCAACCTTCCTAATGCCGCGACCCTTTCATACAGTTCCTCATGTTGTGGTGACCCCCAACCATAAAATTATTGTCGTTGCTACTTCATCACTGTAGTTTTGCTACTGTTATGAATCGTCATGTAAATATCTGATCTGCAGGATGTATTTTCATTGTGACAAATTGAACATAATTAAAGCACAATGATTCATCACAAAAACAATATGTAATTATAGATGTGTTTTCTGATGGTCTTAGGCGACCCCTGTGAAAGGGTTGTTCCACCCCCAGAGGGGTTGCGACCCACAGGTTGAGAACCGCTGGAGAGCATTACCCGTTTACCTTCCAAAGCCAGTGCTTTGGGGCTCTGCAGACGAGATAGGTGGAAAGTGGTGAGTTTACAAGTTGCTAGCTCTTAGCTGTCATCAGTTTCTTTACTTTGGCAAAGTAATCGGCCATGATATTTTTGATTGGATGAAAAGTGTTGAACCACAGAAGGAGGGAATATTTGTTCCCCTAATTCCTCTATTTCCAAATAAGAGGAAATTCAGGCAAAAATCCCTAAGAAAGAATTTGCCTTTTTTTTATGTGCCCTGTAATAACACTCCACTTGCCTTATTGGAGAAGTAAAAGCTGTTGAGAGTAAGAGCTAACTTTATTCATTTCTGGTTATTCTCCTAATTCATATCACTTTTAAAACTTTCATACCTATTTAATTAAAAATTGGATCTTAATGAGGACAGGGCAAAGTGTTCATGAGTCTGAAGGTGCTAGTGGACCTTCACCTGATGATCTCTGTGTTTGCCTATGAAAGGTTTTCCGATGGTCTTAGGCGACCCCTGTGAAAGGATAGTTCGATCCAACACTTTTAGAAGTGTTGGGTTTGTACGATACATTCCAGCTCAAAAGGATGTGGCTGTAAGCAACTGCTGGTACTACTTTTTGATTCAGGTTAGAATTATATAATTCATTTAGTGTTTTCCTTCTCTACTATTCAGCTCTTATTACATCCAGGAGAACAACAAAGCACCCAATGTTATGTTTCATAATTTAACAGAGACTGGTGATGACTCAGAAGTATGGCCTTCTGGTAAATTATAAAAGGTATCTAGTTCTATAAAATCACATTTCTTGCAAAATGCCCACCGATACTGTTGTCTCAGAGTGTGTCTGGTGCTGTTCAAAGATAATAGAGGCTCTCACCTCTATTATTGTTGGGACTCTTTCTCTTTTCGTGAAGGATTGACTAACATGACTAACATTGAATCTCTCACTAGTATGACATGTCATCAGTTCTTGACACTTCCGCAATATGCTCATCATCTCATTCTGTGTTTTGCACTCAGTGTATTGTAATGATTCGATGCTAGCAATGACATAAATATTTTGAGGGGAAAAACAAAAGGTTGATACATTAGGTCTACAAATAAGAATGCCTTTATTCTAACTATTAGTATCATGAGATGATTGGCGTATATTGTATTTGTTTCTCTTTTTTGCTTGGTGGCTTTCAGAGTCTCCAGTGTTTAAGAAATATTAAAATTTGATGTACGGTATATTTTATAAGTCCTGTGTATGGATCTTATAAGATATCTCTTTTATGTTGTCACAGGAAATGGTTACACAAAAATAACTTCATGTTAACGTATCTGTGAAACTTTCTAGGTGTCTTTTTCTTGGATGAAACTTTCCTCTATTTCGCATGTAGTAGTCAAGGGGTTCTCATTGACTTTTAATCTGAAAGTATCTCAATTGATTCTACCTCAAAAACTGTTATGGTTGGTGTTGCCATAGTTACTATACTCTAGCTCCACAGTGGCTGAGGTTGTCTGTACTGTATAATTTTGCATTGTTTGACACCCCAAATTAGCCAATTAATTCTCCTTCATGCTTTATCATATCATAACTTAGCATTGCATGTTTATCACCAATAAGTCAAATTACTTTGATTTTAACTTTTTATTTTTAACTTTCAGGACACACATTTATGACATTGACAGTTTTGCTTATGATGCTGGTAGCCACTGGCTACCTGACTTAGCCAAAGAAGAGATAAGAAGAAGGTGCATACAAGTACACAGAATATTCTAGTTTTTATACGTTTCTGGAAGCATGGACACAATATATGCAGTAGTGGTCTTCATCTTGCACATTATCAGTGTCTTCCAGGTGCATAAGAATGTCAATAAAGCTAGAAGAAAAGACTGTGTCCTGGAATCGCATTCTCAACATTTCTAAGCCTCTTGAAAACAGGACAACTCACAAGACTGAGAGTGATTTCGTTTCTAAAAGTGTAGAGATTTGTGAGCATGAAGAAAAGGAAATAAGTTATTTTTTCCCATTAGATTTGTAATGTTATTTTTACTTACAAAAAATATATAAAAAATTAAATACATTAATTGGATATTGAAAACAAATGAAAAAAAAAATATTGCCCAGTCTCTTGAGGAAAATTGCCAAAGAGAGATGAACCACATTATAAAGTGACCCTTCTTGACTCTAAGGCATTTTTATCTTTCCTTGTTCCACTAAAATGAGTTTGAATGGGTTGGCAAATGTTTTAAATGAAAACATGTTAATGACTCAGAGTGTCAAGTTTCTCGGATTTAGTTGGTGGCAAAGAAGAAGTATAGAAGGAAGAAATAATTATTTCTTTGCCACATAAGTACAGATAATTAACAAGAATTTAGCTCCTTACTTTTAAGATGGATTAGTGACAATTTTAATTTTATTCTTCGGACAGTCTTTTTTTTTTTTTTTTTTTTGTAAAAGGATCCTGGGAAAGGGTGAAAGGATGAAAGGTGTTTTTTTTATTAACTTAATGTCTTTAAAAGTATCCAGAGATATTATAAGATTAACATAAAAAAGGTTCTATATTTCTGAAATGATTCTAAATTATACATCGTATTTTTTGTGATATTAACATTATTTATTTATATTAGTGAACACACTGGATTTACATGTATAATAAAAAAAGTTCAAAAGGATATGTAAAGAAAAATTTATTTTCCCTAAATGAAATAAATAATTGATCATATTTTTTTGTCTCATGTAGTATTTGAAATTTACTTTCTTAAATATAAATAATTTATCTCTAAATAAGATATTCCCTTTCTGCCTCCCATAAGTAGTTTACAATGATATCCTTTTGCTTATCCTAAATGTTTGGTGAAATGTTTTTGGTTGCTTTTAAATTATACTATATTGTAGTTTCTTAAGCATGTCATAATCCTCTCAGAGTATTATACTACTTGTTACTGATTTACCTAAAGGCAATCGAATTAATTTTCTAGATTCTTAATATATTCTTGTCATCTTACATTTTAAGTTATGGAATAGACTAGAATATGCACATAACTAAATTTAACAATCATTATTTGTCACATTACATCATCTGCTTTGTTGTTGAAGTATTTTAAACTCACTTCCATACGCACCATGGCATTTCACTGGAAATACTTCAATATGTGTTTCTAACAACACAGATTTTTTTTTTTTTTACCTAACCACAATCAGTACAAGTAACAAGACCTAACAATAATTTGCTAATAGTTTCTAATATTAGGTAATTCATTTTTTAACTCTCCTAAAAGTACCATGAATAGGTACATATCCACCTAATTCATTTGTTAACTAGGAGGGCCTGCTCTGCCTACTCTCTCTCAACCCCTCTTCTATTTCCCTCTCTTTCCTTCTCCCTTCCCTCTCTCCCTCTCTGCTGTGTGAGGACACAGTGAGAAGGCAGCCATCTACAAGCCAGAGAACTCTCACAAGAAGCTGACCATACTGACACTCTGGGGGCTTCTGATTTCCGTTGTTTAAGATGCTCAGTCTATGACATTTTGTTACAGCAGTTTTGCGTTCACACTATGGCCAAATAGAGTATTCACCGTCTTGTTAGTTTATAGAACAATTGGGAAATTCACTTTACGCTTTAAAGGTACGCTTTACATATTAATTTTTAAACTGCAAGTGTACTGAGATCTTTAGCACTGTGATTTTTGTGCAAGATATTTAGCCTCTCTGTTTCTTAGTCTACAGAAATGACAGTAGAATGTCAATATCTGTGGCGTGCTTAGAATAGTGTCTGGCACATGATACACTATGTGCTCCTTAAGGTAAATATAAGTAAACAAAATAAGGCATCTAAAGTTCTTTATCTGCATTTATATGTTTTTGTTTTAACAGATGGGAGTTTTATTGGCTGCTTGTGCTTAGCATAATGTTTTTGAGGTTCATCTAATTCGGGGCCTGTATTAGTACTGTATTCATTTTTATGGCTGAGTAATAGTCTCCTGTATGGATATACCACACTTTGTTTATCCATTCACCATCTTGATGTTGAGGGACATTTGGGTTGTGTCCACATTTTGGCTGTTATGAATAATGCTGCTATGGACGTTCACGTACAAGTTTTTCTGTGAGCGTTTATATGTTTTCCTGTGTTCTTGTTACTACAGAAAACAGTTCAGACTCCATGCCTCCTGTGTTTGTTTTATTCCTTGGGCCTTTTCATGACTATTAATTATTGGGCTGTTGCTATTTAACATATTCTGTTCCTCTATGTTGTAGTTCAACAAGAATGTGGAGGACTTCAAACCACAGATTTCGCTTTTCCTCATCCAAAACGTCTTGAAGGATAGAAAGTGTTTAGAAAATAGAGAAACATGTTCAGACTTGGTCCTCTGACCATTCATGTCTTTATCCTGTATGAATAACAGTTGTCTTTGTAAACATAATGACCGTAAGACATGTTCTTCTATTTCCTTTCTTTTTAAATATGTTTTTATTGATTTTAGAGAGAGAGGAAGGGACAGGGGAGAGAGAGAGAGAGGCATCGATGTGACAGAGAACCATCCATCCATTGCATCCTGTTACACACACCAACCAGGATGGAACCTGCAACCTAGGCATGTGCCCTGACCATGTGCCAGCTACTATGGGCCGATGCTCAAGCAACTGAGCCACACCACCCAGGGCTGCACTTCCATTTCCTCTGAATCTAGGGAGGTGTTATTAGTGCTGCTTTATTGTTTTTATCTCAGAGATAGCACCTTTCAAGTGTCAGGGATGCTATCTTGATATTTTAACCTTTTTTAGAATATCTTAGAGCCTCCTCCCAGATATATGTAGCAGTTGGTAGTCTTTTTATATTAATACCGTGGGAGTTCCATTGCACACTAAAGTTATTATTATCTTTCTAGCAAAGAATTAGGTACATAAACTTGTCTTGATCAAATTGCCGTCCATAGAAACCGAGTTATATTCAGAATATATCGGGGTTATCTTCAGTGCCCATTTCACTTTGAAGGAAGTATGCAGGTCCTGAACCCAAAATGCTTCTGGAAGGCGAGACCCCTATTTAGGGCTCTTGGCTTTTACTTGGACTTTACATTTCCTACCTTTTAATTCATGGGCTTTCATTCAGGGAGAGAGAACAACTGGTCACCTTCAGTGGCAGAATCTCATCACATGCGTGGGCAGAGGGGAGGTTATGGCTGTCCTTTTTGTCCGAAGTAGAGAAAGGAAAGAGACAGGCCACTCTGATCCAGGGCAGGGGGGGCGGTGGGGAGGGGTGGGGGT
>NW_006299722.1:117664-128223 GCF_000327345.1 Myotis davidii
GAAGTGCCCATCACGGCCCTGAGTGAGCTTGGGGAGGTCACACTGCGTATGTGCCCTCCAGGGGGCAGTGCTGTTCCTGAGGAAAGAATGGGGCTCGCAGAGGTTCCTGTAAAGTTGCTCCTCTCACATTGCAAAACCAAGCCTCCCTCTGCTGGGCCCTCATTTCACCCACCACAAAAGAACCTGCCTGCCTTTGGTCAGATCCCGCAGGGTGAGCTATCAAAGCAGAAACGCTAGGTTAGGGCTCCTTCCTGCAGTGTGAAGGCTTGCAGACTCCCTCATATCATGAAAGAAAAAGAATCTGGATCCTCTGAGAGGGACCTCAGCGACAGCAGATGGCAGCAGCCCTCCCTCTGAGCCACGGATGGACGGTAACCTTCCTGCTTGTCAGCCCAGCACCCACTTCTCAGCTCAGTCATTCACTCTCCAAGCAGGCGTTCATTTAAAAGAGTCAAGGACTCGGAATTCTCTTGCTTGAATAAAAAGTCCAACAAAGCTATGGGTTTTACTTCACCTTTTGAATATTGGGGAAAAAAAAGAAAATTTCAAAGCTCTTCCTTAAAAACAAAACAAGTATTTTTTTAAATCTTTGATAAGACATATATATGAATTTAAATATCATAACAGGGGCTCACATTATTATAGCAACCAATCAGAAGCTCATACTTTCAGGGGCTAAGTCACGGAGGGTGACTTTTTAAAAAAATATATTTTATTGATGTTTTACAGAGAGGAAGGTAGAGGGATAGAGAGTTAGAAACATCGATCAGCTGCCTCCTGCACACCCACTACTGGGGATGTGCCTGCTACCAAGGTACATGCCCTTGACCAGCATCGAACTTGGGACCTTTTAGTCTGCAGGCCAATGCTCTATCCACCGAGCCAAATCGGCCAGGGCCGGAAGGTGACTTTTATGTCATATGGTTCTGAGGGGCTCTGTAGGAGAGGTGGCAGGAAATACATGGTACCCAGGCTGGCCTGTAGTTAAGCAGTTAATGCAGGCTTTCCCCTCCTGAAAGTCCCACTCGGAGACAATGGGCTTTCACTAAGTTAGGTGACTTGTAATGGACAGTATGCCACACTACTGGCTAAGAAAATAGAATTACTTACTGTAGGAAAAAATAAGCTGAAATCAAGACAGTAGAAGCATTCATGGTGGAAAAGTTGTTGAAACAAAAAGCACTGTGTTGTCCTTAAGTTTCAGGAAAATTAGAAATTATCTAGATTTATGATTTATGATGCTTCCAAAAGGGGAACAAGTGAAATTGTTTATCTTCACCACCAGGATTGAAGGAGTGAGGGCTCCATTTGACAGTTATTGTAACTTTCACAGTAGCCATTGTTTCATATCTTTATCTGATTATATAAAACTAGGGGCCTGGTGCACGAATTCGAGCACAGGTGGGGTCCAGCCGGCCTGCCCCACTCGGGCCGGGCTGGCTGTGGGGAGGGGACATGGGAGGTTGGCCGGCCGGCCCCACCCTGGGCGAACTCCGGCTGAACTCCTGGTCCAGGGGACAATTTTCATATTACCCTTTTATTATATAGGATAAGGTTTGTTAAATGATAAAATTGAGTTATCATAAAAGGTACTAATATACATTCCATAATAGGTAAACCAATAGAGTGAAATGTACAAATACAGATATAGACTATATGCAAACTTAATTTAAAAAATATATTTTTATTGATTTCATAGAGGGAGAAGAAGAGAGAGAGATAGAAACATCAATGATGAAAGAGAATCATTGGTAGGCTGCCTCCTGCACTCCCCTGCACTGGGGATTGAGCCCACAACCCAGGCAAGTGCCCTGACCGGGAATCGAACCATGACCTCCTGGCTCATAGGTCAATGCTCAACCACTGAGCCATGCTGGCTGGACTGCAAACCTAATTCTGAATGAATGTGACATGTCAATTCTGTAGAATGCAGAGTTTTAAAAATGAGACCAGCATAAATGCATACTGTTCTGGAAGAAAAAATATTGCCCCATCATACCATTTATATAATTAAAACCCAGGTGGATTAAATATCTAAACTTTAAATATACATGTATTATTTTATTTTGACATGAGTATTTATATAATGAGTTGATAATAACAATTAAATAAACAATACAAGAATCCCCCAAGCTATAAGATATTTGATCATATTAAAAACTATAGATGGCATGTCCTGGCGCTCAGTTGGTTGGAGCATTTTTCCCATACTCCAAGGTTGTAGGTTGGATCCTGGTCAGGGCACATACAAGAAACAACCAGTGAATGCATAAATTGGTGGAGCAACAAATTGATGTTCTCTCTCTCCCCTCTTCCTGCTCTTTCTCTTAAAATCAATAACAAATTATAAATGGCAAGTCACTATACATGTAAATCAGAGAAAAAAATATTTGCAACCAATATAGTAGGCAACACGTTAATACCTATTACAAAATGATTTCTTTCTACACATTGAAAACAAGCAGATAATCAAATAGGAAATTGGATAAACAATACAAATAGGCAATTACAGAGTGAATATTGCATGTAGTCAATAAAAATATGAAGAGGTTCAAAATCAAAGGTATTCAGATTTATTCAATTATAAGTTAATTTTGATCCATCAGATTGGCAGATTTATCAGAACGTATTGCTAATGTACACATATTGTCCCATATGCAATTACTGGAGGGTGAGTTGCTTGTTTTCCCCTTCTTTTAAACAGGCAAGTGACCTTTGACCAGTTATGATTGTGTCTCCATCTAGTGGTGGAAATATATTTCAAGTATTTGTACAATAAGTAAAGTCACCGTCACACTGAAACATCTGAAGCGCTGTATAAACAGGAATTACTGTGGTTGTTACTGGTACATGTCATCAGGGTCTCCACAATTTATCTTGCTGTCGCACAGGGAGGAAATAATATTTGCTGATCCATGGTAACTGTATTTAAATTTTGCTTGTCTCCATTCAAAGTAGTAGTGTCAAGGTTTTGAAATATTAACAAGAAGATCTTTCAATATAAAATCTAAAATTCTAATTTAAAAACATACCTTAAAGGTGCTTCCAGTTCTTATTTATGTGATGGAGTTAATTAAATATATGGCCATTTTATCAGCTCTGTCTAGACCTGAACTTCCTATATACACATGGCCTTCTTACCCCTTCCCACAACTTTGCCAGAGGATACATGTCTTATGTATCTGTCTTATGATGAAGAAATGTGGTGCAAAGAGATCTTACAATTCACCCACCCCCAATAAGCAGGTACATGGCAGAGATTAACATTTATCTTAGATGCCCTGATTCCAAATCCAGTGCTTTTTATAAGACCTTCCCCATATGCAATTATGGTGAATAAGTGAACTACTATTTGTATAAATACTCACATCCAATAGAAACTCAAGTTATTATAAAATTACATAATAAAGATAGCAACAAGTTCCCTGAATGTGAGAAGTATGTCGGGTAGTAAGATCAAAGACTACTTCATAAAAGCATATAGTTTAGGCTGAATTAAACTGACCATCAAAATAAAAAAAGTATCCAGAAATTTGAGAAACTTCAAAGACATACAATTTATGCAAATACATATTTTTCTACCTCCCCAGTCTTTTCCTACAGCCATCTTCTTAAAACACTAGTGGGTGAATTATTGCTAAGGTAAGCCTTCTGCCATAAATTAGGAGAATGTCCAGGAGAAGATGCTATATAGTTCAACAAACATCTGTCTATAATAAAAGAAAATAAAGGAAAAAAGAAAACAAGCTAAGTGTCTGTATTTGTTGATTGCATACATAAGGCACTCTGCAAGAAGTGTGCCTGTGAGAGGCAGAGACCAACAATAAAGTAGAGTGGTATCAGGTTCTTTTTCTGTTTTTTTTCTCTTCCTACACTTCACTTCTCTATTCACTCTAGTTCCATCAAAGGAGTTGTGACTTATGTAAAACCATGAGACAACAGGAATGGAGTTCAGAGATAAAAGGTCTTACATGTTTCTGTTCCTGTCAAGGTTCTGTAACGTCTGAACAAGGAGATTCCAAACCCACTTGGAAGCCCACTAATTCTTGGGTGCCTTAGAAATCTTCTGCACATATTTGTGGAATAGCAGACCCTGACCATATACCCCATGTGAAAGAGCTACTGAATGGGCACCTCAGTTTCTCTTAATTTCTGCTTCCTGCCCTCCATCACCATCATCCCATGTACACCACTTAACCTAGCTCATTACAATGGCATCAGTAGGACTAAAAACGAGGGGATTGAAATCACATGTGTCAGTAACCAGGCGCACTCAAAACCCAATGGGATGTGAACCCCAAAGCTGTCATTTCAAGCCCAGTCTTCCTGGTCAGCTGGTATTGTTACTGGGGGGGAGTTCTCCCTTTCCCCACCAGTTGCCCGAGGGTTGGGGATGGGGTGGGAGGTGGGGAAGTGGGATTCTTGCAATGTCATGAGAAAAATAATTTTCTGAGACTTGCAAGGGAGAATGAGTGCATTTATTTGGGTGGAATTAAATCCCTGGGTTCCTAAGGGCCCATTTCCCTCTGTCCCAGGGAAAGTGTAGCTGTGACTTCAGTAGAGGTAGGATTAAAGCCGTTGCCCAGCCCTAGCCGGTTTGGCTCAGTGGATAGAGCGTTGGCCTGGGAACTGAAGGGTCCTGGCTCAATCCCAGTCAAGGGCACGTGCTGGGGTTGTGGGCTTGATCCCTAGTAGGAGACGTGCAGGAGGCAGCCAATCAATGATTCTATCTCATCATTGATGTTTCTATCTCCCTCTCCCTCTCACTTCCTCTCTGATATCAATAAAAATATATTTTAAAAAAATAAAAAAAGCCGTTGCCCAGTTTCTGTTCTATGCTGGGGCACAGTCCAATCCAGCATCAGGCTGGCTTAGTTTGTGTTTCCAGTTGCAGTGTATCAATCCATTGCATGTGGGGTCCCATGTGGCCTCTAGGACCACATGGCTATGGAGGAAACACGGGCGAATGCAAGAGAGCCCCACAAGAGCCAAGAGAACAAACTCCATTGTCTGGGTGATTATGTACCCCCACATTTCCATTGACTTGCAGTGGGGCCCATTTATTCTGGCCAATAATCTCTGTTCCCAGGTTTGACTGACAGGCACCTTTCCTGTATCACCCCAACTTCACTGCACATGTGCCCATCTCCCCTTTGTCTAGTCCAGTGGTTCTCAACCTTCTGTCCCTTTAAATACAGTTCCTCATGTTGTGACCCAACCATAAAATTATTTTCGTTGCTACTTCATAACTGTAATGTAGCTACTGTTATGAATCGTAATGTAAATATCTGATATGCAGGATGGTCTTAGGCGACCCCTGTGAAAGGGTCGTTCGACCGCCAAAGGGGTCACGACCCACAGGTGAGAACCGCTGGTCTAGTCCCTTCCACCAGCTCAGCAGGGAATGGACCTGTGGTTCCCTGGGGAGGGTAAAGTTGCAGCGGATTCCTGGTAAAGCTGCCCAAATGACATGCCTACAATGCCTGGCCTTCCGTTTGCTCCTTTCCTAGTATTACTAACTAGCTCATTACAATGGTATCAGTATGACTAAGAATGAGGGGATTGAAATCACTTGTGCTGGTAATCAGGCACACTCAAAACTAATCACAGATTTTTAATTTAGTACAGACATAAGGCCTAAAGAGTACCCAGACCTTCTTCCTCCCTATCACAGGTTATAAATATAAAGTACAGCCTGATCGACATTTCTCCTGCCCCTGGAAAGGTTCCCTTATGTCTAGACAAGTGAATTCCCAACCCAGGTCAACATTTATTATCTTAATTGCTTTTCAGAGACCAACTCTGAGCATGTTCTCCTGCCCGGGACTTTTGAGTTGTATCTTGAACGGACATCAGGCCCCATGGGTGTCAGGAAATCAGATTCCAGCCGTAGCTGTCCCTGACTTTTATGATCACCTTAATACCCTCAGGACCTTCATATCCTCTCCTGAGAACTGAATGAGTTCAAGTGAAGAATCTCAAAGGTTTCTTCCAGCATTAGTGCTGATTCTACTACAATTTAATCAAAAGCTAGATATGAATTGCTGACCTTCACTTCCAAAGTCCCTGGTGCTAGAATGAGTTGATTCTATGAGCAATCCCTGTTGAAAAAGTAACTGAAGCAAACTTGGCATATGTTTTTCCAAGAGAGAATCCCTCCTTTCTTTTGGGTTAACATTTTGTTTGCCAGCATAGCTAATCTGTTTTACAAGTGCCGAAAGGATTGACTCCGCTTTATCTCTCTCTGGAGAGCAGTCATTATTGCTGCTTTTCCTTTCTTAGTAAACCCTACTGAGATTTTAAAATTCCGTGGAAATTACAGCTATTTTGGGTGCATTTAGCTTCTTAAAATACATTGAGTTTTATCTGAATGGGCCCTTTGAGACTCCCTCTCTGAAGGAGGACTTGCCCATCGGATGGAACATTGTCTCTGTCCTCAACTTGGCAGCAAGATCCACCAAGTCTGTTCAGCTCAGTGCTGAGACCACCTCACTCCCAAACCTGCCCTCATCCCTTACTACTTGTCCCTCCAGCGACCTTGGAACTTTCTGCACAGAGGTTTCCCAAGATCCTGATGTAGAAATCAGGTCCCCAAATAAATTATTCCCCTGCTGTGCCCCCCCCCCAAGTTTTTCAAATGAGTGTCATACGTCCCTCATTCTCTGTGTACCCTCCTTAGGACAATCCTCTGACTATTCAGAGCCTCGAGTGTTCCAAATGATCTATTCCTTGGCAGAAAGCAAGAAGTTCCTCCTCCTTTCGGGAAGCCTGAGGCCATCCAGTTGCATAAATTTCCAGCTAAGCGTCTCTAGGGATTTTCTTAAAGTGAGGAGAAATAGGGCGCTTCCAGCCCTCCTGAAGTCTCCAGCGGGGAGGTCAACCAGAGGCCCTTTCAGTCCACTGCCCTTGGTGGAGTGACAATCAACAAGTGTGGAGAGTACTCAGAGCTCCTACAGCTGTCACCTCGTCCTTACAGAAGGGGTCCCTGCCCCCTGCATCCCACTCTGCTCTGGCTCCAGATCCTGAGGCTGCCCCTGGGTGGCCCAATAATAGACTCCCAAGAATGCCACCACTCACTCCTTATTGATCCCCCTACTCCCATTCACAAGGCTTTGTTTCTTATGCTGTTTGCTAAAGCTCATTATATATTTCTCTATACATTTTTGTTTATCTGAATTATGACCAATGAAACAATTTCAAAGGATTGGCTCTAACTTGTCATTTTCCACTTTAGCTCATTGGAACACGGCTTCTTACAGAAAGTATTGCTTACTGAGATTTTCCTAATGCTGTATTTTCCTATCAGATTAATAGCGGGGTGGGGGGATTTAAAGTAGCTACTAGTTGAGAGATCCTTTGCATACTTAAATATTTAACAGTTGTCTTGGAATCAAATAAAAACAGGGATATGTTGTCTTACGTTGTATTTTAAAGAATTTGAACTTAGTAAATACCAGTTCTTAGGAAAATTTTAGAAAGCTCCCTTGCGTTCTTTTCAACAGATCCTTATTCAATACCACATTAAGCTGGTGCTGCATTGGAAGTCCTGGAGTACACAAATTAAAATAACATGCTCCATGCCTTATTGACGTACCTTATAATCAAATAAGGAGATCATAAATTCATACACTAGCACCTAAAATTCTTTTGTGGAACAAAGCATGGGATAAATAATACGTTCATTAAAAGTTAAAGACGATCTGTGATTCAGAAAAAATGTGTGCCTTGAGAAGCAATGTGGTGCACCTCTTGTTACTACACATACGTCAAGTCAACACAGTTGACTATACTGACTTTGGAAGTTCCCCTTCCCACACAAAATAATACGATAAATCCAAATTAATTTTTAAAACTACACAACTGAGCTTGACATTAAGAATGGAAATCCCCAGGTAGGAGAAATGAGTACAATATTCAAAATCAATGTAGTGAGCAAGAGCTAAACCCAGTGACCTGCAGAGGAGCTTCCTATAGGAACCAGGGTTGGGACTTGAGCTCAGAGTCCCAGGCAACATCAGTCCCTAGAAATGGGCCCTTTCATAAATGTGAGAGCCAGTCCATACAGTGGAAACTAGAATACCGTGCCCTCTAAGCCAGGGAGGCAGCAAAAAGGCAAGAAATCTGACCTAGGAAACCCACCTCAAACCTTGCTCCATGTGTTGTATGAATTTGCATGAAGACATGCAAAAACCCAGAACTAATCAAACTGAAACTCTTGCGGCCTTGGTACATTCTTTTGATCATTTTTCAACCACTGTTCCTGGTTTTATCTGGATGCTCGGTGCTGTCCAATACAATAGCCAAACTCATGGCCCACAACAGGGGGACCTTCGAAGACCAGTCCCCTTAATTCAGTGGTTCTCAAGCTTGGCTGCACATTAGAATCACCTGGGAATCTTTTTAAAATCCTGATTTCTGGGCCTCATCCTCCGGAAATTCTATTTCTTTGTTACTAATGTAGCCCCACCCCATAACAAAGAAACAGAATTTCCGGAGGATGAGGCCCAGAAATCAGGATTTTAAAAAGATTCCCAGGTGATTTTAATGTGCAGCCAAGCTTGAGAACCACTGACTTAATTCCTGTGGAAACAACTCCCACTGAAGAAGAGTTCCTAGTAAAAATGTATAACCCCCAAGAGGAGACAGAGAACTGGGGAAGAGACAGAGAAATGAGGTACAATGAACTAGAGAAATCACATCTAAAGAAATACAGATAATAGAAAAATATGAACATGCCATTAGTTAGGGATATTTACAGTGTTCAAAGAGAAGTGAGGAGAAGTCATAAGACAAGAACAACACATAGCGAAAAGGACTAGATCTGATTAAAAAAGAACAAAGCAAATTCTAAAAATTAAAAAAAATATTTAGTAATTTACACTTCCACCTCTGGCCAGATAGCACAACTGGTACCAGGCTTGTCCTGCTACCATAAAACACAAGTAAACTGGGTTACATATAGAGAGCAGTTGTTTTCAGACATTAAGTAACAGCTGAAGTAGGACCATGGTTCCCGAGGGAGGAAAACGAATTAGATGGCTCCTACACTTGCTCTGGCTTCTGGTGGAAACATGTTTTGGATCATAACAGAGAGAAGAACGCACTCTCAAAAATGCTGAGAGATGAAGATCAGAGTTCAGGAAGTCTGAAGTGGCAGAAGCTGTAGGGTGGAACAATTGTAGGGTGGAACCTCACCCCCAGGGTGAATTTTTCCTCCTCTAGCATATTACTGGTCACTTGGTTTAGACCTCCCTGAGCTTTCATATCACTGGTCATGTGGTTCTTACCCTCCCCTGACCTTTCCTCCCCTGGCATTTTGCTGGTCATGTAGTTGACCCCCTTAGAGGAGGAGCAAGGGGCTAGAGAATACCCTCATTCTACTCCCATAGAAGCCCTTGCACTACCACTCCCTTAATTAAGCATTAAAGCCTAGAGATTCCATTGAGTTTCAGCTCCAGGTCCAGAAAAAGCAGCAAGGTCAGCAGGAGTGACCCCATGGCTGACATCAGGACCAGCTGCAATGACTAATGACCCCCCTGTCCTGGCACCAACCCATCAGTAGAGACCACGACCCTGAAAAGATACAGCTGGAAAGCTGATGAACATTCTATTGAGATCCTCCCCCAGAGACCTCCAGATAAAAGCCTTTAGGATTTAAGACCCAGCAAGTATTCTCTGTCTCTTTAGCACACCTGCCCTCCCTACCTCCCTTCCCCACCCTCTTCTCTCCAGGTGCACACAGGATCTCTCTCTCTCCTTTCTCTGGGTGTATAACTTTGCCTTTCTTTCTCCTAAGCTCCAAGGGTCCTTCTTTTGCCTCTGTAATTCAAGCATGTCAAACTTGCGGCCCACAACAAATATTTTTGCGGCCCAGCCAATATAACGGTACGTAAGAAATGTTTTAATAAAATTTTTATAACAATTTTTACAATATCTTGTTATACACAATTACTAATAATGAATTACAACGTTCACTGATGACTATAATCATGCTGCATTCATGTCCCTTACGCGCCTTGTGCACAGGCGCACCATTTCTCTCCACTAATACCAGCAGCGAATATTTTAGCAGCCAATTGCCTCGTCATTAGTCTTGGACTGACTTGTTTGGTGTGCGCAACAGGAAATATTTCGCTTTCAGAGAACAAGAAAAATAGGTTTATTTGCGTTACTCTTATTAATTTGTGCAGTTATTCAGTGTCTGGTAAATTAATGTTCAAGAAAAAATATAATTAGAATGCTCTATTATTTTATGTTAACATTTAGTCATTTATTTCAGCCCTTTGTGTTCAGCATGTCTCTATTGAAATAAATCTATGTTTCTATGAAAATTGAAGCTTTTTGATTTTTTGTGGCCCATATAAACTTAAACCTTGTTAATTTGGTTCGTGTTAGCCTTTGGGGTTGACATGCTTGCTGTAACTTGTTTCCTGAGCTGACACAACCTAGCTGACTCACTTCTTTCTATTTCTATGGCTTCCTAAAGAAACTTTCTCCTTCGATTTGATTACCTTGGCTCTGAATCCTTTCTTTGCCTAACCGAAGTACCGAGGTTGCTG
>NW_006299722.1:128320-154777 GCF_000327345.1 Myotis davidii
CCGTTCTACCACTACTTCACTGATGGACATTTGGCTATTGTTTCCACATTTTGGCTATTGTAAATAATGCTTCAGTGAATATTAGTGCACAAGTGTTAATGTAAAAAACATTCAAACCTGTAAAGAATTTTTGTGACTTTATTTGAGCCAAACTATGGACAATTGCCTTGTTTTGTACATTACAATCAAAGGAGGAGATTAAGTGGGTTACATGAACTCCATTGGTGATAGATTAGGGAGGCGGGAGAATGCAAACTAGGGAAACCTCTGAGATTGGATAAAAGGTAAAATGATAGACAAATACTTCTTCTACTTAAGAGGCTATAGGATAGTTAACAGTCAACAATTAACATGATAACAATAACAATTAAGGAATTTGTGGTCTCCGTCCTGGCACCCAGGCCCATTTGGTTGTGCTCCAAGGGGTCCAGAAAAAGGGAAATTACAAGTTACCCTGACTGTTCACAGGTATGTTATCTTAGATGCAAAAAGACAATAGACTCAGTAAAGATCGAAGTTGATCTTTGTCAAGGAAGATACTGGCCTAGGACATGACTACCCACTACAAACTGCTTTTTAATGAAAGGTTTTTCATTTCAGACCATCCTTTGTGGTTATTTTAGGTCTCTTGACTGCAAGGCCTCCATCCACACAGACCTTCAGGTTAGCATGTGGCCCTTTCTTTGTCCACACAAGTATCTATTGGAGTTTGTGCTTTTAATTCTTTTGGGTCTATACCTAGAAGTAGAATTGCTGGATTGTATAATTGCTTGTTTAACTTTATGAGGAACTACTAAAACTTTTCCACTATGGCTGCACCATTTTACCTTCCAATCAGCAATGCATAAGGGTTCTATTTTCACTCCTTTTTTATTTTTATTTTTTGAAATATTTTAAGTTGATTTTAGAGAAAGGAAGGGAGAAGAAGAGAGATATAAAAAATCGATGTGAGAGAGAAACATTGATCAGTTGCCTCTCACACACACCGCAACTGGGGATCAAATCCGCAACCTGGGTATGTGGCACAACAGGGAATCGAACCCGGCCACCTTTTGGTATACTGGACAGGATTCCATTTTCTTCAAGTTCTTCTTTTTTTAAAAAATATATTTTTACTGATATTAGAAGGAGAGGGAGGGAGAGGGAGAGATAGAAACATCAATGATGAGAGAGAATCATCCATTGGCTGCCTACTACCCCCCCCCCACTGGGGGTTGAGCCCACAACCTGGGCATGTGCCCATGACCTCCTGGTTCATGGGTCAATGCTCAACCACTAAGCCACACTGGCTGGGCTATGTTCTTTTTTTAAACTACTTAAGTCAATATTATTTTCAAATCCTTCCTGACCAGCTGGTAGGAAATTTCTTTTCGTTCCTTCCTGCGCCTTTCACACCTACACCAGGACTGTAATGAAATGCAAGAAGTGGTGTTGGGCCCTTTGGTCCACACAGACTTTCACTGAAATGTTCTTTGCTACTGTCTGACACCTTCATGGTTAGCATCTTTCTCTCACCCCCTTGAGATAAGGGACTTTCTTGTAAGGCAGAGAATCCCACAGTTTGTAAGTTCTACTCCCTACACTTTTCCCTCTGAGGTGATGTAAGACCCCAGGTCTACCAGAAAGCCCATCCTGGTGGCCTGTAGTCTGAAAGGCACAGACCCTTCTCTCAATCCCTAAAATCATTTTGCTCTCTGGGAGTAAGATTGATTCCCCTTTCTGTTTGTTGAAACCCCCCAATTTCTCTTAATAATTTTGCACATCTTTACATCCTCAAACAAAAGACCGGAAATCTTGCAGATAACTTCTGCTTTTCTGGCAACCACATACTTTCCCAGAAACCAGGAAGCCCAGGGTCACAGTAAGTTACCTGGTCCATTGAACAGGGGAAGGAAATGGAGAAATTTTAGGAGGAGGGCAGAATTAATACTTTAAAATATTATCAAGACAAGTAAACAATTAGATGTAAAATGAAAACGTATGCATGCTCATGGAGAAAATTTGAGAAGTGCAGTAAAGATAAAGAAAAATATTTATGCCGAAACCGGTTTGGCTCAGTGGATAGAGTGTCGGCCTGCAGACTGAAAGGTCCCAGGTTCGATTCCGGTCAAGGGCATGTGCCTGGGTTGCGGGCACATCCCCAGTGGGGAGTGTGCAGGAGGCAGCTAATCGATGTTTCTCTCTCATCGATGTTTCTAACTCTCTATCTCTCTCCCTTCCTCTCTGTAAAAAAATCAATAAAATATATTAAAAAAAGAAAAATATTTATAATCACACCACCTAAACTTAACATTTTGAATATATCCTTCCAGCCTTTTCTCTGAACACAGAAATGTACTTTAAACTTTAAGTTTCTACATGTTACCTTTCAATATTTTAGAGTTTCCCTTTCTGAAATAACGAAATAAACTATTTTAAGCTTCTATTTTAAGTGACTTCCAGATATCAAGTGCCTTTTCTACTAGTTCTGAGAATTCTGAATGACAGACAACCTACTTACCTATTCTTTTGTTCATTTTTCACCCACTGTTTCTGGTTTTATCTAGATGCTCGGTGCTGTCCAATATAATAGCCATATGTGGCTATTTAGGTTTAAATTACTAATATTTAAGTAAAATTGAAATTCAAGTCCCCAGTTGAACTAGCCACACTGGAAATATTCAAAAGCACATATGGCTATCTGATTGCAGAATGTTCTATTGGATGTCATTGCTCTGGTTCACCTTTGCTCATCTGACTCCTCCCACCCCCACCCCCGCACCTGCTTATCAGTTCCTCTTATTGCCTAGCTCCCACTCCTATATTCTCCAAAACACCAAACCCACGTTGCTGCTGGATTTTAAAATAAAGGTATTTGCTAAGGGTGTAGCAATAGCAGAGGAGAAAGACAGGAGCATAACTGAAAAAGAAATAGCAGGGGTCACTGTTGCTCAAATTCACTAACCTGCAGGTACACTGTATAAATCCAACCAACCAGTACACTGATTGGGCCTCAGTTCTGCAACTAATGGGTCAAGGAATAATTATCTTTTTATTCAAGTGTTAACAGATTTTGAGTATTTGTCATGCTCTTCTTCTTCTAATTAAAAGCACCACGTAATAATATATGGTGAAAAGTTAAAAATGAATATCAAGTATTCTTATGTAACTAGATGTTTATTTTCATTTCAAAAGCAAGGTTTCCCTAGTGCCTGGCCTACTGCTCTACGGTTGACCTTCTTTTTGCTTCTTTTCTCTTTCTTGCTCAAGGTCTAGAACATTCTATCTTTCAGGCTACCAATGCAAACACTGAGAACTTGTGATATGATGAGAAATTTGTCTCCTGATTTTTCTAAATCCCTCCTTATCTAGACTGGCCTATGGCCTTTTTTCAGAGCCAGAGACGCCCCTTCATCTTTCACAAACAAAAGAGTAGCTTTTCCCTGTGAAGAATGTTGTCATTCTTCTAAAATGCTGAAGCGGTCACCGGGAAATTTCATTTTATAACTGATAATTTGTCTTCCTCTTTCATGCTGCTTTTTAAATTTCCCCATGTTTTCCTTATTATGTTTTGTAGATTTCTGTATAATATTTCCTTCATATAGCCTACTTTACTTAACTATCCATGCTTCTAGATATTTGCATGTTTTGGTTTGTTTTCATCTGACTACAAATGCAGAGATTAGTAACTTTGCATGCACTTCTGATTATTTCTCTAGGATAGATTCCTAAAAGTGAAATTATTTGACCTGTAATAATGTAGTAAATATTCACTGCCGTCCCACAGGAGATACGTTTACATCCCCGTACCCCTCCTCTCCCACCATTGATGTTGGCCATGCCAAGTGACCTGCTTTGGCCACTGAAACTTAACACATTTGACACAATCAAAAAACTTAAATATGCATCTGCATTTGCCTACTGCCCTTTGATAAACAGCCATGAAGACAGCCACTGACCTTTAGACTAGGCCCTGGGGAAAAATGGAGAATAGGCTTGAGTTCACCTATAACCTTGAGTTCACCTATAACCGAGCCCAGCTTCCTCCTTCTAAAGCAGAGTCACCCAGTTGAGTCCATCCTAAATCAGCCAAGCTGCCATCAACCTACAGAAGCAGGAGCATGAGAAAAAATATTGTTCATGTGGCAGTGAATTTTAGGACAGTCTCACAGCATATTGTCCAAATAATGCATTTTTTATATTAAGGTTGCATTCAGTTACAGGGTTTCCAAATGTTCTTGTCAAGGGTTCCAGGCGAAACTTAATGGTTCTGTTTCCAGAAAACTCAAAGACAAATCTTTGCTGCGACTAAAGAATTTTCTTATATTATTTGAGACTATTAGTTTGTTCTTCTCTTTTTTTATTGTTGATACTATTACAGATGCCCACCACTCCCCCACCTGTTTCTCCCCTCCAACAACCCCCTATCCCCAACCCCACTAGGACTTTCTAACATTATTATCTGTGTCCATGGGCTATGAATATATGACTATCTGTTCTTTAGTTAATCTCTTCTCACTCCCCTCCTCTCTTAGATCTGTTAATCTGTTCCATGTATCCATGCCTCTGGTCCTATTTTGTTCATCAGTTTATTTTGTTCATCAGATTGGACATATAAATGAGATCATGTGAAATTTGTCTTTCTCTACCTGGCTTATTTCGCTTAGCATAATAATCTCCAGGTACATCCATGCTCTCTCAAAGGGTGAGAGGTCCTTCTTTTTTACAGCTGCCTAATATTCCATTGTGTAAATGTACCATCTCTTTGTTATCCACTCATCTACTAATGAGCACTTGGGCTGTTTCCAGATCTTAGCTATTGTAAATAATGTTGCTATGAACATAGGGGTGCATATATTCTTTCTGATTTGTGTTCTCTGGGTTTCTTAGGATATATTCCTAGGAGTGGGGTGACTGGGTCAAATGGCAGTTCAATTTTTAATTTTTGGAGGAAACCCCATACTGTTTTCCACAGTGGCTACAACCATTCTGCATTTCCAGTGAACTAGTGTTCCTTTTTCTCCATTTCCTCACCAGCACTTGTTTGTTATTTATTGATGGTAGCCATTGGTCCTGGTGTATGAACTTTTTAATGTATTTTTGGATCCAATTTGCTAAGTATTTTGTTGAGGATTTTAGCATCTATGTCAGTGATGGCGAACCTATGATACACATGTCAGAGGTGACACACTAACTCATTTTTTTGGTCGATATTTCTTTGTTAAATGGCTTTAAATATAGAAAATAAATATCAAAAATATGTCTTTGTTTTACTATGGTTGAAAATATCAAAAAATTTCTATATGTGACACGGCACCAGAGTTAAGTGAGGGTTTTTCAAAATGCTGACACGCCGAGCTCAAAGGTTCGCCATCACTGATCTATGTACATCAGCAATATTGCCTATGATTCTCTTTCTGTGTAGTGTCTTTTTCTGGTTCTGGAATTAGGAAAATTCTGGCCTCATAAAATGAGCTTGGAAGTCTTGACTGTAGTGAGTGTCCTGTGGGACCTAGTGGTGTCATCTCTTTGATCTCCTGAGCTGGGTGCTGTAGGAATGTCCCTTATGTGGGTTATGTAGGCCCTCCTGGTATAGTGGAGTTTTGGTTGCTGTTGTCCCGATCATGGGTGGGCTCAGCTCTTGAGTTGACTGACAGTGTGGCTCAACCCTGGCCACATTGTGCAAACTGTTGTACAGGTACTGACAGGACAAAACTAGACAAAACAGGACCACACCAAAAACAAAAGGAAATATAAAAACCACCACAACCAACAAAAACAGAAACAACAACAATGCATAAGGAGAAAAAAGAGACACACAAAAATTAATAAAAGATGCCAAAAGGATTAGAGAAGAAAAAACAAATGGAAAGAAAGAATATCCAAGAAAAGATAGAAAAGAAAAATAATAAAAATTTAAAATAATTTTAAAGAGTAATAATAGTAAATAATAAAAATAGAATATAAAAAAAAACAGGAATAAAGAATAAAAAAAGGAAAAACAGAATAAGAAAAGAGAATTATGAAAGGAAAAAGAGAAAATAAAAATGGAAATAGAAAACATAAAAATAAAAAGTGGAGTGTCCCCTCTGTGAGCTGCTCTCCTCTTTCCCCACAAAACTGCACTCAGCGGGAGTATCCAGGACCTGGCTGGGGTGATTTAAAGAGACTCCCATTGGGGGTGATGCCCCTAATTTGTAGGAGTGGGGTGGACACACTTCCTCTTCTTCCCAGGGCTGCAGGGGCTGAGCTCACCGGAGAGATCAGATCTGCTTCCCCGTGATGCAGCCCCAGGGCCCAGCTCGTGCCTAACCCTGGCCCCAAAGGAAGTGGGTGGGGATCCACAGCAAAAATGAACCCTGCTTGGCACTCTAATCTTTCCTTGTGGCTGGCCTCAGCTGGGAGGGCCTCTGACCAGGCTCCTACCAGGCCAAACATCCGCTCTTCTGTTCCCCCTCCCCCACACCATCAAACTGAACAGAAGGAGTGCGAATTTCCAGCCCAGCACCATTCCTCTTTGCTGCGGATCCCAGCAGGATGGGGCAAACCCAGCACTTTAGTTGTTGGGTGGAAGGTGGGCTGGAGGTGTGCAAGATCGATCCTCTTTCCCAAGCCACACGTTCTAAGCCTCTGTCCCGTGCTTTACCCAAGGCCCTGTCAGAGACTAGAGGGCCCCTCAAAGTCACGGCTGGGTGTACCCAGCAGACCCCTCCACCAGCCCCAAGTACTGGCGCGTGGCCCTTCCTGCAGTCCCAGACCAGAGCCAACTTCCTAGGCTGGTGTTGTAACAAAAAAATCGCTCTTTGCCTGGGATGATGCGGTGGGAGTCTCCCAGACGGACCAAATCCCCACTGATTCCCACCACCCCATGCTACTTGGGCTCCCCTTTTCTGCTCTGTTACTCTGGATAGGGGGTCCTTGGCTAGAGCTGAGACCCTACGTTCTGTGATAGAATGAGCAGAAAAGTACAGTAAAACAGTTGTTATGACTCCATTTCATATGTTCTAAAAAAATGATGGAAAGCATGAGAGGTATAAACAGACATAATCTGAACTGCTGGAAGTTAAAACTAAAATATGTAAAATGAGAAATGTAGTGGGTAAGATTAACAGTATATTAGATGTTGCAGAAGAAACGATTAGTAAACTTGAAGACATAGCAATGAAAACTATCCAAATAAGACACACAGAGAAAGGGAAGGGCAGAGCATCTTTGGGCTGTGAGATAACTTTAAGTCAATGAATACACGTGTAATAATTCGATTTCTTCAAGATGAAAAGAAAAACAAAGTTTGAAGAAAGAATCACCCCAAATTTTATCAATTTGATGAAAACATTTTAAAGAAGTTACTGAGTATGTTGTCAACATGGATTAGAATGGGTAAGGCACAAGAATTGAAGGGAAATTAATGTAAAGACTAGTACATTATTTCAGGTTACAGATGGTGGTAACAATATGGTAGCAGAAGATATGGATTGTGTGTATGGATAGAAGAGATGTTAAGAATACAGAATAGATTTTAAAGATGGATTGAATATTGGAGTGTGAAGAGTGTGGTGTCTGAAAATTGTAAATTATGACACTGGACACAGGTTTGTTTCTGGTCCATGGGAGTCAACGAGATTAGAAGCATTGGAGAGAACTAACTTTGGAGGGAGTTTGGGATCTGACATGTTGAAACTGAAGCATTCTTGTGGAGATGTGAAATAAGATATATAAGGTCTAGAGGTGTGAGATAGATTTACAATTTTTAAAAGTCATGTATGTATATTTGTAATAAATGTATTTGCCTGAGGAGATATAATAGAATGTGAAAAGAGACAGGCCAGGCTTGAGTCTTGAGAAACTCCATCATTTAATTAATAAGTGGAGGAGGATGAATCTGCAACAACAACAACAAAAATGTTAATGATCTTTTTTTTTTGCAGCCAGAGAGTTTTTTTTTTTCCTGGAAGCCCTGCAACAACTCTAAACTTTGAATATATTGTAGAACAGATCTATGGCCAATGGTGACAGAGTCTACATAGAACTATGCTTCGTGGTGTTCTGGGGAAAACCTTTCGACTTGTTGGCTATACTATTCAGTATGGCTGTATAGCACATTGTGCTTTTGAATATGTTGGTGGTGTTGTCATGTGTTCTGGACCATCAATGGAGCCTACGATTCAAAATGCAGATATTGTCTTTGCAGAAAATCTTAGTCGACATTTTTATGGTATCCAAAGAGGTGACATTGTGATTGCAAAAAGTCCAAGTGATCCAAAATCAAATATTTGTAAAAGAGTAATTGGTTTGGAAGGAGATAAAATGCTCACCAGTAGTTCAAGTTTCTTTAAAAGCCATAGTTATGTGCCAATGGGCCATGTTTGGTTAGAAGGTGATAATTTACAGAATTCTACAGATTCCAGGTCCTATGGACCTATTCCATATGGACTAATAAGAGGACGGATCTTCTTTAAGATTTGGCCTCTGAGTGATTTTGGATTTCTATGTGATAGCCCTAATGGCCACAGATTTTCTGATGATTAGCCAACATTTATTCTTTTGATTTGATTATTGCCTCCTGTTTAAGTAAAGTTATTATTGCCACTGAAACCATGTACTTACTAATAAACTATTTGCTATTCAAAAAAAAATGTATTTGCCTGAGGAGATATAATAGAATGTGAAAAGAGACAGGCCAGGCTTGAGTCTTGAGAAACTCCATCATTTAATTAATAAGTGGAGGAGGATGAATCTGCAACAACAACAACAAAAATGTTAATGATAGAAAGGAAGAGCAGCCAGAGAGTTAGATAGAAAACCAGTACATAATAATATACATGGAAGCCAGCAGGACAAACTGTTTCAAGAAGGAATGTGTGGGTAGCAATGTCAACTTCTACCAAGAACTGAAAAATGTCCATTGGGTATGGCATATAGCAGTGTTAATCCAAGTGAGAGGGGCAGAGGCCGAATGAAAGTAAATTGAACATTAGCAAAAGCTGTTAAACAGAATAGGGAACCTATCATTCTTTAAAACATTTTAAATGTTTAGCTCTAAAAGTAAGGAGAAAGATGGAAAGTGGGGTGTTAGCTGGAAAGGGGTCTAAATATCAGAGGTTGAAAAATTGCTTTAAAACTTTATTTACCATTTAAATTTTAAAAAATAATGTTTAATTTTTAGGTCACTTAAATATTTTTAATTTATACTCAACATACAATATTATACTAATTTCAGCTGTGCCGCATGGTCAATAGATTTTTTTTAAAATATATTTTATTTTTTACAGAGAGGAAGAGAGAGGGATAGAGAGTTAGAAACATCAATGAGAGAGTAACATCGATCAGCTGCCTCCTGCACATTTCCCACTGGGGATGTGCCCGCAACCCAGGTACATGCCCTTGACCGGAATCGAAACTGGGACCTTTGAGTCCGCAGGCTGACGCTCTATCCACTGAGCCCAACCGGTTTCGGCTGATGAATAGGTTTTTATATACTTTACAAAGCAATCACCCTGCTAAGCCTAGTATCATCTGGCATCATCCATATTTATTATAATATCATGGACTCTATTCCCTCTGTAATTCTTTATATATCTGTGACTATTTTTATAACTGACAATTGCACTTCTTAATCCCTTTCACCTTTTTTGTCCATCCATTCAACCTGCCTCCCATCTGGCAACCATTAGTTTATTCTCTGTATCTGTGAGATTGTTTCTGTTTTGCATATTTATTTTGTTTTTGGATATCACACGGAAGTGACATTGTACAGTATTTTTCTTTTTCTATATTATTTATTTCAATTAGCATAAAACCCTTTAGGTCCACCATGTTATTGCAATTGGCAAGGTTTCATTTTATTAATAGCTGAATAATATTTCATTGTTTATATTTACCCAGTCACCTATCAATGGATGCC
This sequence comes from Myotis davidii, assembly GCF_000327345.1. NCBI lineage: Eukaryota > Metazoa > Chordata > Mammalia > Chiroptera > Vespertilionidae > Myotis > Myotis davidii. Next base: position 138,204 of record NW_006299722.1, read on the forward strand.
TATATTGCTTCTATATCTTGGCTTCAAAATATTTTTTAGCATATTTAAATGCCATTGGGAATGATCCAATGTTAGGTAGCATTTGGATATGCAGAAAAGAGAACTCTTTGGTAATGTAATATTTTTGAAATATTGGAGAAGAGTAGAATCCAAGACTCAGGTGAAAAGATTAACTTTAAATAGGAGTAGAGACAGGGGGGAAGAAGCAGAAGATAGGTTTAAATGGAGGTTCATATTATTGATAGGAGGAAATTCAAATATATCTCTGATGGTGAATCAATGTTAACCAATAAATTCAATTTTAAAAAAAGAATAAGGTAAGAAGGCAGGAATGAGGGCAATATGCTTGAAAAAATATGGAGTATAAAGAAGGTTCAAAGTTATTACTGAGAAAGTGAATTAAGAAGAAAAAAACTGTAAAGTTGCTTTGCAAGGTGGAATAGACATTTGATATTGGTTACTGAATTTATCTACCAGTGCAACCTGCAATTGAAGAATAAGAAGGTGCAGGGGAAGGAGAAAAATAGAGTTGATCAGATTTGGAGTTTTCTAAACACTTATAATCCTATCCTATATAATACAAGCCTAATATGCTAAGTGTCCAGTCGTTTAGTCAGCTGTTCAACCAATCAAAGCGTAATATGCTAACGATATGCTAAGGCCTCTCAACTGCTTGCTATGACGTGCACTGACCACCAGGGGACAGACAGTTGATTGGTTGACCAGTTGCTATGACATGCACTGACCACCAGGGGGCAGGCGCTTCAACCAGTAGGTTAGCTTGCTGCTGGGGTCCAGCCGATTGGGACTCAGCAACAGGGCCGGACATGCTCTGGAGCCCGCCTGCAGTCCCTCCCTGGCTGGCCAGCCTCACACATCCCTCCCCAGCCCCAATCATGCACCAGAGGGGTCCCTCGGCCTGGCCTGTGCCCTCTTGCAATCCCGGACCCCTCCAGTAATGTCAAAGAGCCGGTTTTGGCCAGACGATGGAACGATCAGTCGCTATGATGCACACTGACCACCAGGGGACAGATGCTCAATGCAGGAGCTGCCCCTTGGTGGTCAGTGCACTCCAACAGGGGGAGCACCACTCAGCCAGAAGCCAGGCTGATGGCTGACGAGTGCAACAGCAGTGGCAGGAGCCTCTCCCGCCTCCACGGCAGCACTAAGATGTCCAACTGCCACCAGTTGGATATTCCCCGAGAACTCCTGGACTGCGAGAGGGTTCGGGCTGGGCTGAGAGACCCCCCAAGTGCACAAATTCACCAGTCAGATATTCCCCAAGAACTCCTGGACTGCGAGAGGGCACAGGCTGGGCTGAGAGACCCCCCAAGTGCACAAATTTTGTGCACTAGGCCTCTAGTATAATATAAAAGCGTAATATGTAAATCAACCAAACAACTGAACAGCGGAACAACCATCCGGACAACCTTCCAGATGACCACACTATAACATGCACTGGTGCCAGGCCAGCCAAGGCAGGTACAATGCAATTGGTTGGGGGGCCCTGCCATTGCCCCGTGATCGCCCCGCAGAGGGAGGCCCAGGCCACTCCTCCCCTATGCACGAATTTCATGCACTGGGTCTCTAATCCTATATAACAAAAGCCTAATATGCTAAGTGTCTGGTCATCCAGTTGGCTGTTCAACCATATCAAAGCATGCTAATGATATTCTAAGTCCACTCAACTGCTTGCTATGACTTACACTGACCACCAGGGAGCAGTCTGACCAGTAGGTTAGCTTGCTGCTGGGGTCCGGCTGATCAGGACTGAGCGAGATGGGCTGGACACACCCCGGAGCCCTCCCACGGTCCCTTCCTACCTGGCCAACCTCCCGCATCCCTCCCCAGCCCCGAATGTGCACCAGTGGGGTCCTTTGGTCTGGCCTGCACCCTCTTGCAATCCGGGCCCCTTGGGGGGTATCGGAGAGCCATTTTCAGCCTGATCCCACAGGCCAGGCCCAGGGACCCACTGGTGCACAAATTCATGCACCAGGCCTCTATAAGGAAATATAGAGGAGGAGACTCATGTTATTGGTAGAAGTGCTACTGAATTTGTGGATTATAGTGACTAATTAAGGAACTGAAGAAAGAGTGAAGTGGAGGGGCTACACAAGGTCCTAATTTGGTCAAACAAAAGTCAAGAGTGGTAGAAGTTTATTTTCTTTAAAGAATTTTTTATTGTTTTCCTTTATATTGAATATATTGGGGTGGTGATGGAAGGAGAATTGACTTGGGGTGGTGAACATATAATACAGTGTACAGGTAATGTGTTGTAGAATTGTACACCTTTAACAAAATTGTATAATTTTGTTAAAGATTAAGTAGAAGTTCCTAATAGAGTCAAACAAAGGTCAAGAGTAAGTAGTTGAATAAGTAAGTTGAAAATAAAGGCGATAATAAACAGAGAGCAGGATGCTGAATTAGTGATTTTGGAAGTTGTGCAATATTATGACATAACAAGGCCTAGACCAGTGATGGCGAACCTTTTGAGCTCGGCGTGTCAGCATTTTGAAAAACCCTAACTTAACTCTGGTGCCGTGTCACATATAGAAATTTTTTGATATTTGCAGCCATAGTAAAACAAAGATATTTTTGATACTTATTTTATATATTTAAATGCCATTTAACCAAGAAAAGTCAACCAAAAGAATGAGTTTGTGTGTCACCTCTGACATGTGTGTCATAGGTTCCCCATCACTGGCCTAGAGTGTTACCAAGGAAGTGGTTTGTTTAAAATACCTACTTGAAACTATGCTAAATTTTAACCTTGCTCTTAAAGTCAATATATAGACAATTATCATTTTATCAGTTTATATTATTTTAAATAATAACATATTTTATTGATTTTTTTTTAAAGAGAGGAAGGGAGAGGGATAGAGAGTTAGAAACATTGATCAGCTGCCTCCTACACACCTCCTACTGGGGCTGTGCCTGCAACCAAGGTATATGCTCTTGACTGGAATCAAACTTGGGACCTTTCAGTCTTCAGGCCGACGCTCTATCCACTGGGCCAAACCAGTTAGGGCAGTTTATATTATTCTAAAAAAATAAATTCACTAGGGATAAATGTTCATGTGCAGTCTCTGAATCCATTCTCATAGACTCTATTTACATATTTTAAACTAGCAACTGTACAATTTTATATTTAGATTGCATACTTCCTTTCAATGGCATTCAAATTTCTTTTAACCACCTACCAGTTCTACAACCTTGGCTGATCACCAGAATCACCTGTGGAGCTTTTTAAATTTATGAATTCCCAGGCTGCTCACAGTCAACCAGTAGATTAAGTAGTTCCCAGGTGGAGGATGGGAATATATACAGGCTTCCCAAGTAATTCTGACTATTCACCAGGGATGACAACATTGAACCATTGGCCTGAGAGATGGGGAAGAATTCTGCCTCTGATTTCTCAACGCCTCAATACAAACTTGGAACTAGTCATCTAAAAGGAAGCAGTGGGAATAGTGGGAATGCTTGAAAGAGGGGCCACAAACTATAAACAAATGAAGTCAAAATGTACATTTCATGGAGCCAAATTTATGGATTTTAAATAATTTTTAAAATATTAAGATGTTCCATTATTTTATCTTCTGATTGTCTTTTTTTTTAAAAAAAGGAGCAAGGGCTATATCACAATTTCTCTATCATAAGAGTACAATAAAATTATAATAACTTTATTGTAACACCATATAATAACTATGATAGATTGACTTTACTATAAAATAGTATAATTATTTGTGATATTAATTGCAAACTGTTCTTTTTAAATATCCTTCTCCATATATGATTTTTGAAGACTGAAAAAAGAGATAACTGGAAAGTTGTAGAAGACTTATTAAAGATGATGCAGAAAACTACTAAAATATCCAAAGGAATACAAAGAAGAGAAAAAAGAGAGTGATTTATGATAGGATAGAGACAACTTCAGATTAGGGATGATATCTTCAGATTTCTACAAGAGCTCTAAAACTAACTTTGTGTAAGCTATATCTTTAAGTGACACAAAAAAGAAAGTTTCAAAAAAAATTTAAAAAGTGGCTTCAAATCATATGATTACTTCAAATTATATGACCATTCCTAATATTAGCTTATTCTTTAACAACAACAAAAACAATCAGCGACTTAAAACCAACTTTCAAAGTTGCTGTTGTCACAACAAACACTCTCTCACCTAAGAAGGACCAGAAAAAGAAGAATCGAAAAGAAGTGCAATGTACCTTGTTTCCTAGTTCCCATGGGAACTCTGACGACAGTTTAAGATTCAAACCTACTGGGGGAAGGGAGGAAGTGAGGTTAGTTATGTAAGTCAAATCATCACAAAATAGCTAGAGGAAGAAACAGTAGTAAGACTCACCAACTCCAGGTAGGGCAATGAAACCCTTTTGAAGTCCCTATGTTTTAGAAACATAGTTCAGTGACTATAAAACACTACTGTGAAGCACGTGCAAGATCTATGAGTTAGTGCTTCAGTTAATTTTACTTAAATCCTCACAAAATAATGATTCTTTGCAATTGATAATTCACCTTAAATAGAAGCTGACTTCGGTCCTCTCAGTGACTTGGAACAATTATTAATGGCGGTTGTAGGGAATTTGTGGTTGATATGAATATAAACTAATAGCCAGAGCTTATTGAAAAGAGAAGGATCCAAAATAATACCGACATAGGAAAACTTTAGGTCAAATCTCACATAAAGAAATATGAAAAATGTAACTATAAATGCTGGTACTTAATTATTTAAAAAATCTTCAAATGTTCAAATGCTTAAGTTCAGCACGGGAACTAACATGGCTTAAGAGCAGCATGTGTGGAAATCATTCAGTATTGAATTATCTCAATATTAGCCAATAAGGTGATAGAACATTCTAAATCACTGCTGTTGTTTTGGAAAACATGAACATAAGCATAGTGTTCAGGAAAAGGAAAATGATAATCTCATTCTTATCTTCATTGAACCCTGCATGGTGTTGAGGTCAGTTTTCCCCACCATACTCAAGCAAACTGGGCTGTTAGCAACAGTGAAGATAATGGTACAAGTACTGGTGCCAAGCTAACAACATCAAAATAATAACCTGGGCGATCATTAAAAACAAAAATTCTAGATTCTTCACCTGGGGCTTCTAAGTTATTTGGACTTAATTTATGAAGTAGCACAGGAATCTATATCTTCAACATGCTCTTTGGTCATTGAGATGACCGGCCATGTTGGGAAAGCACTGAATCATATTATTTCTAAAAGCCTATTCCAACTCTAAATGTTATAATCCCGAATGCATACAAAAGATGATGCTGTCACCGAAACCGGTTTGGCTCAGTGGGTAGAGCGTTGGCTTGCGGACTGAAAGGTCCCAGGTTCGATTCTGGTCAAGGGCATGTACCTGGGTTGCGGCACATCCAGGAGGCAGCTGATCGATGTTTCTCTCTCATCGATGTTTCTAACTCTCTATCTCTCTCCCTTCCTCTCTGTAAAAAATCAATAAAATATATTTAAAAAAAAAAGATGATGCTGTTGGCCAAATGGTCTAATGAAATAGTCAATGAGGTTAAGATAATTTATATTTATTGGTTTGTCATTTAGTATAAGAATATCCTAAATATATGACCTGAAAGAGAATTTAGAAGAATGAAGAAACAAAAAACAACGCTCGGTCATGTTTTGTCTAATTATTCTACTAGACAAATTAAGAACATTGATGTTTGTTAGATTTTATGGATGCTCTGGGGTCAAATATAATACTCCTTTGCTATCCTGCAGAAAGCACCGGTCTTTCTCTGCCTAACACAGGGATTTTCCAAAGGGAGCAAAGGACCTTTTGTCCAAATAGCCAATTGTACTGTCTCATTAAAAAAAAATACGTATTAGAAAGAAAATTGCTGTGATGAAAGGTTTCACAAAGCACAGATGTCCTTTAGTCAGCATGAACAGAAGCCAGTAGCTCTCAGGAATTGTTTCTGCAACATCTCTTATCTACTCCTGGATTCTGTTTTCACTTCATTGTACTCGAACAGGCATCACTGGGACCCCCGACAATCATTTGTTTCCATAGAGCAAGGACAGCTGAACTGATAAAGCTGTGATAAAGGCAGAGTTTCTAAAGATGAGGCCTGTTTTAAGATCAGTCTTAAACGTGCTAGTGAAGTGACTTAAAAATCATAAAACATGAGAGCTAGCACGGCCCTCAAGAGCATAAATTTCAAAGGCCTGGAGAAGTAATGCGACTTGACCAAAGTAGACACTGAAGGAACTGAGAGACTAGAATCTGAAACTCCAATCTCGGGCATGTAGGCAAAGAAAATCCAAGAGCCTCTATCCCAGATACCACTATTAGTAAAATTAGCCCCCATATGAATGGAGGCAGGCAATTGTGATGGGAGATGTAATTAACACTTCACTCCCTGCTGACAGTGATAACCGGGTGGTGATTTGCTCTGCATGTAGAAGGTGTATATGTAGCATGACTATGGTAGGGGAATCAATAATAGTGGTGATTCAAGAACAAAGGAAAAGAACTGGAGACTAAATTCAGGTTATTGGGATGGAAATTTAACCTAGGGTCTCTGGATTAGGATTTATGAGATACGATTTATATAAGAAATAGAATAGAAGACGTAGAAAGAGAACCAGAAATAGTGCAGAAAGAAGACAATCCTGCAAAGCAAGAGATTCCAATGCATTCAACACAAAGTGGATTCCTTGAGGGGCTGGAGATGAGGAGAAGACGCCTAGATAGAAATAATGGACTTTATAACATTGGCCCTGAAGTAAAGTCCTAGAGCAATTTTATTTTATTTTATTTTCAGTGCACATCATAGTGACTGGTCATTCTGGTTCTGCTGTAATGGTTACTTAGGCTTTTATTATATAGACGAGAGGCCCGGTGCATGAAAATTTGTGCACTCAGGGGGGCCCTCAGTCCGGCCTGCACCCTCTACCAGTACAGGTCCCCTTGGGGGATGTCCACCTGCTGACTTAGTCCCACTCCCCAGGGGATCGGGCCTAAGGTGGCAGTCAGATATCCTTAGTGTTGCTGAGGAGGTGGGAGAGGCTCCAACCATTGCCTCTGCACTTGCAGCCTTCAGCCCGGCTTGTGGCTGAGCAGAGCTTCCCCCGTGGGAGTGCACTGACCACCAGGAGGCAGCTCCTGTATTGAGCGTCTGCGCCCCTGGTGGTCAGTGTGCATCGTAGCCACCAGTCATTCCAGGTCATTTGGCTGTTAGGGACAACTTGCATATTACCCTTTTATTATATAGGATAGAATGTTATATAAATAGAATGCTTCAAAAAATGGCAAGATCTGGAATATGGGTTTTGTGCTGGATAAATGGCAACTTCCAAAAAACAGAGAGTGTTAGCATCATAAGAGGTTTGTGTGCATTTTCAATTTTGCCAAGAGAAGTCTTCCCTCTTTGTCTTCCCAGAATCCTTCCATAGTTAGGCCTTGAGCAGAAGTTTTGGGGTATTTGATTCCATCATGAAAATCCTTTGCAACTTGGACATGACTAAGGATAGCTTCTTTTTAAAAATGCTTCTTGCCCTAACTGGTTTGGCTCAGTGGATAGAGCATCGGCCTGTGGACTCAAGGGTCCCAGGTTCGATTCCAGTCAAGGGCATGTACCTTGGCTGCGGGCACATCCCCATTAGGGAGTGTGCAGGAGGCAGCTGGTCGATGTTTCTCGCTCATCGATGTTTCTGACTCTCTAACCCTCTCCCTTCCTCTCTGTGAAAAATCAATAAAATATGTTTTAAAAAAATGCTTCTCGAAGTCTTGATGTTTCAGGTTTTTAAATTACCCTTCACCTGCTTCTTTCATTGGCTCCTTTTTTTAAAAAAAAAATGTTTTTATTGATTTCAGAGAGAGGAAGGACGAGGAATAGATAGAAACGTTAATGATGAGAATCATCAATAGGCTGCTTCCTGCACACCCCCTACTGGGGTTTGAGCCTGCAACCTGGTCACATGCCCTGACCTGGAATCGAACCCTGACCTCCTGGTTCGTGGGTTGACGCTCAACCACTGAGACATACAGGCTGGGCCATTGACTCCTATCTTGATTTGGGTTGCCCCAGAAACAAATTTGAGTGCTCGTGGTCACTAGGGGAGACTTCTCTGTAAATGTCAATACTGGCAAAAATCGTTTATAACGTAGTAAATACAGACATAGAGTGTTAAAACGAGGAAAAGAACTGCAAACAGGTTTGCCATGAAAAAAAAAAGATGTTTCGTGAAGAAGAAACTGTGTGATGTATTATTATTGAAACTGGGAAACTGACTTCTGACGCAGTAGAAATGTCTTCACTTTCCAAACAGATTTAAGTGAAGAACAATGGGGGAAGCGTGACAAACTTTACTGATGATTGAATTGTTAACAGTTGAAGAAATTAATGTTAAAGGCACAGGAGGAAGTGATGCCATGGGGAGTAATTCAGAATTAAAGCAATCGAAAGGATAAATAAACAACAACAAACCTTTTACTGAGGCCTACACCAGAGCCTCCGAGGGTGATTTTGCAGTTTGCTCTGCCCAGAGCTGAAGTAGCTAAAATAGAGTCCAGTTCAAGTCCAGCTCCCCAGCACAGGGTTCCTTCTGCCTGAAGGGGGCCCTGTTCTAGAGGCTATGGCTAGGGGTACAAAGTATGTCAAGAAATCTTCATTACTGCTGTTAAGCTTGCAAAATCACCAGCCAAAGAAGCAGTAATAGCTTGTAAAACAAAAAAATCCTTGAAGGAAAAACTGCATGTCTACTCACTCTGAGCAAGTTCACATATTATTACTTATTCCACTTCTTATACAAGCTGTTTCAGAGAAGTAAATTTTTAGATGTATGATTTACAAATACTGGGGAATTCTTATCTGTAATTTATGGTATTAAAAGATAAAGGGTTATTAACAGGAACAGAGAATATGTTTAGATACAGTGGTTCATTCATAGTTTCATACATTATTGAACTTTGATGCATGAACTGCTTTCTTAAACTTCTGAAGGAAGGAAACTTTTATTTGCTATATATTACAATGGAACATGAAATAGTTATTAATTATCACTTAAAATCATATGTTCGCTGGCAAGAGTTACGGACTTTCTGGGAGCTTTACAGTTTGGGAGATAATAGATTGTCTAAGTTTCTTATCTGCTGTCACTGTTGATTTTGTATATCTTTGCTTCCTATTAATTGGAATCAGTAGTGAGATTGTATATGCACATGAAAGTTGTAGACCCTTAATGAACTTTGCCCTTTTCATTTACTTGTGATATTTGCAAATACTAGCTATCATTGATCTACTTCTACCAAATATATATAAAAATAGCCCAATCTCAAATTGTGTGGTGTTGCCCAATGATCTAGAAAGTTTAAAGAGGGATCTTTGGAAATGCTTATAAAATAAAGTTTTTATTACATGTATTGCTGGTGGGTTTTTTATTGCTTTTGATTTTATAAAGAAATTGCTTTTATTTTAAGCTTTAAATCCTATGTCTTCATAGTGAGCAAAGTGACTTAGAGCTTTTATAGAGCAGTTAAAATTGTTTTAATAAGCTTATTAATTTTTCATGCATATCATTAGTATTATCATGAGCAAGTTGACTTTTTCACTGCATTAGGTGTACTATTTGTCATATGAATTACATATTTTAAAGCTTGTAGATTTTAATGAAATTCAAAACTACTTCACTTGATTATTCTTGGTTTTGTTTCTAATGTTGAGAATAATTCTTTCAAATCCCTCTTAATACAAAAACTGAATTTCAACTTATGAAAATTTACTCTTGGAGATAAATAATGATGGAACAAGGACTTGACTTTGGGTGATGAATGCATGATGCAATATACCGATGATGTGTTATATAGAGTTGCACACTTGAAACCTGTATAATTTTATTAATCAAGGTCACACCAATAAATTCAACAAAAATTTTAAAAAGAAAAAATAAGTAAAATTGTATGAAATAGAGTAACCAAAAGAAATAACATGCTCTTGGTCTTTAAAAATGCCTGTTTAAAAATCTCACTTTTGCCAACCTGGATGTGGCTCAGCGGTTGAGTACTGACCCAGGAACCAAGTGGTCACCAGTTTGATTCTGCCTGGTTTTGAGTTCAATCCCCAGTGGGGGCCTGTAGGAAACAGCCTAATTCTCTCTCATCATTTATGTTTCTATCTCTCTCGCTTCCTCTATGAAATCAATATATATATATTTAAATATATATATTTTAAAAATCTCACTTTATTCTTCTTTGGATATATATATATGTACATATATATATATACACATAAAATCACATATATATATTTTAATTATAATCTGTATAGTTTGGCACTGTCTTTCCTCAATCTTCAAATTTTCAGTGAAAAACTTAAAAAAAAAGACTTGATTGATGATTACATTAGGGAAAGTGCTTTCTTTTTAATGAAATTATGTCTCAAGTGTTTGGAATTTAATTTAATGTCATTAGTGAATTAGTTTGTTAACATTCTTTTAACAGTGAACTGTCGGCAAGGAAGATGAGCTAAAGGACTTGTCCACGTGTCAAGGAGGAATAGGAATAAAGACAGCGTCATGACTGATCCTCATCTTCTTGAAACCAAAGATCTTTGTTTAAAATTTGGATAAACCCAAGGAAGAAATAAAGGAGCCACTAAGAAAGGGTGGAGAAGTCTGGAAGGAGAGTGAAGAGATGCCCTCTTCCACTACTGACCGGCTCCTCACTGCTCTTCTTAAACAGGCACCGCAGGAGGCAAAGACGGGATGCCACAGATGACAGCAGTCTCATTCCCAGTGGTGGCCAGGGGGGCCTTCTGAGTATTCTGCACCTCTGGAAACTGTAAGTTTTCAAACACAGAATCTGAAATAGGTTCAATGCGGTAAAATATGACATGCAAATCCCTGAGTTTTATAGGAAGGTAGGTCCAAATGGCAGCAAAACCTCTTTTGCCCTGACTTCAAAGGAAGAAAATATAAATGCTGATGAAATGTCTGTGAAAAGCTAGGTAGCCTGGAAAGCCCCTATAAATGCCCCCCTCCCCTAGCCTCCTGACCGTCCCACGCCATTGTCACCACTAGCACCACCACCTGCTCTCAAGGCTCAGCATTGCAACCCGATATTTGACCATTTTCCTGGACAATGCATTCATTAACGTTATGTGATAGAACTATATCGAGGTAATTTGCAATACAGGGTGCTGGTTCTAAACTGGTCACTCACTGAAATAATCAATTGGTGTAGGAGTGGGGGGAATTGTCCTGGCCAGGATCTGGACACAGATTCCGCTAGATCTGATATTACATTAATTCTGCTTTCCAAGAGGAGAACAACATTGCTTCTTATGTGACCTCTGAATAAACTTCTTTCACTATTGAGGACGCACATTCCACTCCCCAAAGCCAATACGGAAATCCCCCAGAGAGAGCACTTCCTCTTCTGCTTTTTAAATGAACCAGATTTTCCCCAGTAAATCTCTAGGAATTGATTTTCCTTTAAAAAAAAAAACACACACACACACAGATATTTTATTGTATTCAACAGACCCACATTCCAGCTAATTTAATTAGATAGTATAAACATTGAAGCTGTTTTAACTCCATATGAATGTCATGACAGGATTAGTGTCATGACAGATTTCCTAAAACACTATTTGAGTTGGGAAAAATTAAGTCTCATGGAGAATGATTTTCTTCTCTGGTAGCTATCTGGGGGCTCTCTACCATGCCCAGACACTCCCTGTACATGTGTGTTCTCAGCAATAAGTCAGGAAGTTCAGGTCCCATACCCTGTGACCACCCAAAACCATGTGTTAGCATATGTGTTAGCCCCATTTGTACGATGGCAATCATCATACAGTGTGCTAGCGCAAGGATCCCATCCATAACCTAGGGTTGCTTTCCACCATAGTGCGGATTAGCGATTCCAAAACTTTCTGTGTATTCTAGGATTATGCAAACAAGTTCATACATTGTAGATAATGGGAACTAGGTATCTCACTGTGGGAGAAGGGAGTTGCTAAGATGGAAAGAGGGAAGTTTATGTTATCTGTGGTAATGGACTGGAATGTGAAGAATTGATATGAAATCCACGACTTAGCTATAAATCTATAATAATAAAAGTATAATATGCTAATTAGACCGGCAGCAGAACGACCTTCCAGACAAAGTCAGGGCTGCAAGGGCCGAGGCAAGCCACTGTGTCTGCGAGGGCCGAGCCCCCTGCATGGATTTCATGCATCGGGCCTCTACTGTAGATATAAAAAGATTTAAATAGATATAGAATAGGTATACATACCTATTTCCCAGAACTGCTTTCTCAGAGGGGGTAGAAGCAATGATACTCCAATAGCAATAAGCACACTTAGCATCAAGGTCTTGGTTTTCAAATACTATTCTTTGCTAAAAGAAACCAGTCCTCTTTGGAGAAATGGCAAGTTCCATTCTGTATATGGAAAATGCAAGGTGAGTCTGGGACAAGCTGTGTTGCCAGAAAGAAAAGCTCAAAGAATGAGTGGGTACTGGTCAATATGACACAGGAGCTAATTTGAGTCCTTGATAATTGAAAGAGAGATAGAGATTTCTGGACAAGCAAAAGCTGAAGTAATTCATCACCACAAGACCAGTCTTACAAAAAAAATGTTAAAGGAACTTCTTTAAGTTCAAGTAAAAGGGTGAACAATTAGTAACAGGAGAACATATGAAAGTATAATCTCACTGGTAAAAATAAACATATAGTTAAATTCAGAATTCTCTAATGTTGTAATGGTGGTGGGTAAATCACATTTAAAGAAAATTCCATAGAGCAGCAGCAAAATACATATTTTTTTTCAAGTGCACACAATACATCCTCTAGTATATGTTAGGCCACAAAACAAGTATTAACAAATTTAATAAAATTGAAACCATTTCAAGCATCTTTTCTGACCACAATGGTATGAACTAGAAAATAATTACAAGAAGAAAAACTGAAAATTTATTAGATATGTAGAGATTAAACAATATGCCACTGAACCATCAGTGGATCAAACATATCATAATAAAAATAAATCTTGAGACAAGTGAAAATGGGAATACCACACACCAAAACTTATAGAATGCAGCTAAAGCAATTCTGAGAGGCAAGTTCATAGCAATAAATACCTACATCAAGAAAAAAAATCTCAGTCAAACTTTATACCTCAAGGAACTAGAAAAAGAACAAAGCCCAAAGTTAGAATAATAAAGGAAATAACAGAAATTAGAACAGAAATATAGGCTGAAAAGACAATAGAAAAGATCAGTGAAACTAAGCTGTTTTTTCAAAAGATAAAAAAATTACAAACCTTAGCTAGATTTACCAAGAAATAAAGGACTCAAATAAATAAAATTATGGATAAGTTGTAAAGGAGACATTACAACTTATACCAAATAAATGCAAAGGATCATGAGAGACTACTATGAATAATTATATACCAACAAATTGGGCAACCTACAAGAAATAAATTCCTAGAAACATACAACCTATCAAGATTGAATTATGAAGAAAAATTAAATCTTAATAGACCAATTACTAGTAAAGATATTGAATCAATAATCAAAACCCTCCCAATCTAGAAAAGTTTAGGATCACATGGCTTCACTGGTGAATTCTGTGAAATATTTAAAGAAAAATTAATACCAAGTCTTTTCAAATTCTTCCAAAATAGAAGAGGAGGCAATACTTCCCAACTCATTTTAGAAGGCCAGTATTACCCTCAGATGAGAACTGGAGGAGGACGCTATAAGAGAAGTACATTGCAGGCCAATATCTCTCATTATATTTAAAAATCTTTACTAAAACATTAGCAAATGAAATTCAACAATACATTAAAAAGATCATATATATCATGACTAAGTGATATTTATTGCAGGGATGTAAGGATAGTTTAACATTCACAAATCAATCAATGCGAAATACCACATTAACAAAATGAAGGATAAAAACTATATGATCATCTGAACAGATGTAAAAAACAGCATTTGACAAAATCCAACATCCATTCATAATAAAACTTGACAAACTGGGTAGAGAGGGAATGTAGCTCAACATAACAAGGCCACATGTGACAAGTCCACAGGTGTTCCTGGTCTTTACCTTTAAGATCAGGAACAAGAGAAGAATGCCCACTCTTGCCACTTTATTCAAGTTAGCACTGGAAGTTCTGCCAGATTAATTAGTCAAAGATACAGAGGGAGAGAAAGAGAGAGAAGACACATCCAAGTCAGTCAAGGAAAATATATAAAAGGCATACAAATCAGGAAGAAAGAAGTAAAACTGTGTCTATTTGCAGACAACATGGTATTATATATAGAAACCCTAAAGACTCTAACAAAAAAATATTAGAATTCAGTAAAGTTTCAAGATACAAGGTCATACACAAAAATCTGTTGCATTTCTATAAACTAGCAAATTATCATGAAGACAAATTAAGAAAACAATACCATAGCTTGGCTGACATGGCTCAGTGGTTGAGTGTCAACCTATAAACCAGGAGGTCACGGTTCAATTCCCTGTCAAGGCACATGCCTGGGTTGTGGGCTCGATCCCCAGTGTGGGGCACGCAGGAGGCAGCCAATCAATAATTCTTTCTCATCATTGATGTTTCTATCTCTCCCTCTCCCTTCCTCACTTAAATCAATTTTATATATATATATAAAAACATTAAAGGTAACATTTAAGAAAAGAAAGCAATACTATTTATAATTACATCAAATGAATAGAATATCTAGAAATAACTAACCAGGGAGGTAAAAGGTCTGTACACTAGAAACTATAAGACAATGAAAAATAATTGAAGAAGACAGAAAAAATAGAAAGATGTTCTGTGCTCATAGATTGGAAGAATTAATATTGTTATAATGCCCACAGTACCCAAAGTAATCTACAGATCCAATGCAATTCCTATCAAAAGTCCAATGACATTTTTCACATATATAGAAAAACAATGTTAAAATTTGTATGAACCACAAAGACTACAGGTAGCCACAGCAATCTTGAGAAAGAACAAAGCTGATGGCATCATAATTCCTGATTTCAAACTATGTTACAAAGCTATAAAAATCAAAACAAGTATGGTATTTACATAAAACCAGAAACATAGGTCAATGGAATAGAATAGAGCACCCAGAAATATATCCATACATATATGGTCAATTAATATATGACAAATAACCAAGAATATGCAATGGGGGAAGGATAGCCTCTTCAATAAATGGTGGTGATCAAAGCTGATAGTCATGTGCAAAATAATGAAACTAGTCCCCTGTCTTATACCATACACAAAAATTAACTTACAGTGGATTAAGATTTAAACCTAAGACCCGAAACCATAAAACTCTTAGACGAAAACATAGAGGGTAAGCTTATTGACACTGGTCTTGACAGGTTTTTGGGGGAGTTTTTTTTTTTACACCAAAAGCAAATGCAACATAAGCAAAAATAAACAAGTGTGACTACATCAAATTAAAAATCCTCTGCACAGCGAGCAAGAAAAGGTGCTCAACTTCACTAATTATCAGGGAAATGTAAGTCAAAACCCCACTGAGACGTCACCTCACACCTGTTAGAATGGCTATCACCTAAAAGACAAAAGATAGCAAGTGTTGGAGAGGATGTGGAAGTCTTTTAGTGGGAACGTAAATTAGTGCAGCCACTAGGAAAACAGTATGGTAACGCCTCAAAAAATTGAAAATAGAACTACCATACACTCCACTTCTGGGTACATATCCAAAGGAAAAGAAATCACTACCTGGAATAGGTGGATAAATGAATAAAGAAAATGTCACACACAGAGACAGAGGAATATCATTCAGCCATTAAAAAGAATGAAAACTTGCCATTTGTGACAACAAAGGTGAACCTTGAGAGGGCATAATGTGAAGTGAAATAAGTCACATAGGGGAAGACACATACTCTGTGCTTTCACATATATGTGGGCTCTAACAAACCTGAACGCATAGAAACAGAGAGAAGGTTGGAGGTTGCCAGAGGTGGGGGCCAAGGAGTGGGGTGAATGGATCAAGGTGGTCAAAAGGAACAAACTTCCTGTTGACAATAAGTAAGTTCTGGAGATACAATGTACAGCGCGTTGACTGTATTTAACAATACTGTATTGTATATTTGAAAGTTACTAACAGAATAGATCTTAAAAGTTCTCATCATAAGATAAAAAGGTGATGGTAGTTAACTAAACTTACTGTGGTAATCATTTCACAATATATACATATATCAAATCATGATGTTGTATACCTTAAACTAATACAATATTATATGTCAACTAGAGGCTCGGTGCATGAAATTCATGCGGGGGTGGGGGGTGAGGGGGAGGTCCCTTAGCCGGGCCTGCACCCTCTCCAATCTGGGACCCTCAGGGGATGTTTGACTGCCGGTCTAGGCCTGATCTGGCAGTCGTATATCCCTCTCACAATCCGGGACTGCTGGCTCCTAACCACTGGCCTGCCAGCCTGATTGCCCCTAACCACACTGCCAGCCTGATTGCCCACAGCTGCCCTCCCCTGCTGCGACCCGCCTCCTCTCCTGGGACCCGCCTCCTCCTCTGGAACCTGCCTCCTC
>NW_006299722.1:154915-160085 GCF_000327345.1 Myotis davidii
TGCTATAAAAGCCAAGTAAGGTGTGTCATTCGTTGTCCCTGATGAAGTCTGAGCAGCTCAGTTGCTAAGGGACTTTGCTGGGTTCTTATCAAATAAAATCCTTGGAGAAGGAACTACACCCAGCATGCATTTAGGCTATAAAGACTGAGGGTTGGGGAGGACAGAGTGCTTCTGGGGTAGGCGACAGTGAGGGTCAGTGGCTGGGAGGCAGGGAAGAGGTGGGAATGCCCAGTGCCTGGAAGCACTGGAGGGTCTGGGATATGCAAATCTGCTGGGGGCGGGGTCAGTCCCTGGCTCTGAGAGGTCAGGTCTGCAGGGAGGGCAGGGGTGCGGTTCCGGGATCCCCTTCCTGCGAGGCTCCTCCTCCTCCACTTAACCCTCAAGGGTCCATTTGGATGAAGCCGGTGGGAAGCGGGTACGCAATGCCCGGGCTGGCCGCCCCTCAGTCCTGGATCTCTCCAGGGCGGGAGAGGGGTTTGTATTGGTTTATTTGATTCTTCTTACACTTGAAGGGGGTGGCAGGGGAGTGTCTGCCAGAGCTGCCCCACCTGATGCCTTTTCCCTTCCTTCCCCGCTGCCCCGAGCTAATGCGCATGAGATCTCCAGGGACGAAACTGGGGCCCGGTTGTATTGCGTGGAGATTGCCCTCCACAGGAACCTGCCTGATCCAGGGAGGGCTGGGGTCATTCACTGCCGGAAAGACTGGGTTTAAACCAAGCCACCGCTTGTCACCACTTAGATAGGCGCCAGCTAAGCCATTTGCGGAGGGTTTATCATCCCTTCTGGCTGTTTCCTTGGAAACCACAAACTCAAGATAGCAGAGCAGGGACCACGGGCTTCTCAGTGCCTGCTCTCCTCAGTCAGCTGCTGAATTTACTTGAAGGATGTAGAATAAGTGTTAAACGATACTAAAGTGTGTACAATTAGGTCGAAGCATTATGCAATTGTTTCCTATTTGTACAATTGAGGGTCCTGAGTGTTTGAGGATGTCAGCTCTCACAGACCATAGTGATTTTAACTATTGAATTTAAGCAAAGTCTCCAGTGACTCTCTTGGCTGGGTGGCCTCTGGGCCAGGCGGCATCCGCCAGTGGCCACTTCTGCCTGGGCCGCTCCCCTTCAGCACAGGGCAGGGATGCCAGGCCTGCTCACCGCCCCCAGCTGGGTGGCCTCCGGGCTGGGTAGCTCTGAGCCTGACCAGTCATGACTGCCAAGGCATCTGGGCTAATTAGCATATCCCTTGATTATTATGTAGGATGATCTATAATAATAAAGGCGTAATATGCTAATTAGACCGGATGTCCTTCCAGATGACCTTCCAGACGAAGCTGGGTGCCTACTGGCAGCTGGAGGGAAGTCCAGGTCCCAGGTGCCAGAGGAAAGCCGATGCCGGCAGTCGGGGGGGAAAGGAAGGCCTACTCTTGCTTGAAGTTCGTGCATCAGGCCTCTAGTATCTCAATAAAACTTGGAAATATAGGAATAAAAATAAATGTCAGTTACCACTATAAAAAATGTTAATCTCATTCAAAAGCGCTCCTACAGACTCAGAATAATGTTTGACCATTATCTGGGTTCATAAAATTAATCATCATGGTATCCAGTAGGATATCATGAAAATGAACATGGTGTAACTTCGGAGGATAGATTTTAAAAGACACTTTGGCTTCTGCCTTACTCTCTTATTATGGGAGAAGAAACCAGAACCAGTCACCATGTTGAAAGGATACTCAAAGAGTCCTATGATAAAGTAAGAATATGGGGTCTCCAGCCAAAAGCCATGTGAGAGAGCCATCTTAAATGAGGATCATCCAGTTCCAGTCAGGCCTTCAGAATACTGCACTTCTAGCCGATGTGTTGACTGCAACCTCATGAGAAATTCCAAACCAGAACTACCTTCCTAAGCTGCCCTCAAATTCCTGACAGAGAAACTGCGTGAGATAATAAATGTTTATTCTTGCTTTAAATCAATATGGTTAGGGTAATTTATTACTATGCAATAGATAACTAATTTAAGTCATTCTACTGCTGAGTGGGATGACTCATGGTTGAGCATTGACCTATGAACCAGAAGGTCACGGTTCGATTCCCAGTCAGGGCACATGCCCTGGTTGCAGGCTTGATCCCCAGAGTGGGGCATGCAGGAGGTAGCCGATCAATGATTATCTCTAATCCTTGATGTTTCTATCTCTCTCTCCCTCTTCCTTCTTCTCTGAAACCAATAAAACAAATTTTAAAAAAGTCATTCTACTAAAGTAATTGATGTGTACTCTTCAAAAATGTCAAGGTCCTGAAAGACACACACACAATACAAACCCTGAAGACGTTTTTCAGATTAACTGAGAAAAAAACATACATAACAATCAAATGAAATGTGTGACCTTAGAACAATCCTGGACCAGGAAAAAAAAAGTGTGTGTGTGTGTGTGTGTGTGTGTGTTTGTATTTGCTAAAATAAACATCATCAAGGCAATTGGAGAAATTTTGAGTACTTTCTGTTGCTTAGGTTAATAGTATTGTACCAATTAATTTTCTGGTTTTGCTCAGTGCATTGTAGTTATGTAAGAGAAGGTTCTCATTTTTAGAAAATACACACTGAAGTATTGAGAGGAGGGGTGTCATGCCTGTAACTTATCTCAAATAGTTCCAAAGTAATAATATATATAGGCCCAGTGCACAAGATTCATGCATGGGGCTAGGGGTGGTGTCCCTCAGTTCAGCCTGCACCCTCTCACAATCCGGGACATCTCTCTCATAATTGGGACTGCTGGCTCCTAACTGCTTGCTTACCTGCCTGCCTGATCACCCCTAACCACTCACCTGCCTGCCTGATCGGCCCCTGCCACTGCGGCTTTGTACGAAAGGTCGTTTGGATGCCTGGTCTAATTAGCATATTACACTTTTATTATTATAGATATATATTCATATATATAAATATCCATATATATATAGCTCTATATCTATATCTATTATTCTATATCTATTCTATATCCATCCATCCATCCATCCATCCATCCAAGGCGAAAGAGAATGATAAAGAAAACAGTGAAATGTTAACATTTGGAAAATTATATACATATTTTATATATATAAATGCTTTGTACCATTCTTGCAAGTTTTCTGTAGAAATTATTTCAAAATTAAAAGGACATAATAGTCGATGTTGCTGCTGCCCATAAGTTTCCTAAGTAAACTGTTGTTTCGACAGTTAGAATTATTAAAAACTTTTGAAATGAATTTCGTGGATCCAAGCCAAACATAAAAAATAATAATAAATGAAAGGGAAGGGAAGCGAAGTGAAGGGAAGGGCAGGGGAATGGAAGGGCAAAGGGAAGGTTAGGGGAAGGTGGATTAGATCATTGTCGATTAGGGTGATTACTATTTCGTGAAGCCTTTGTTTCAGTTCTCCAAAGGGGCAAAAGTGGATGCCCTGAGTTGCACAAAAAGTTGGAAAGCCGCTGCACTGAGGGGTGGATTTGCGCTAAGGACTGACCTCCCAGTTCCTCCTTCTGCCCGCCCCGCCGGCACGGGCGGCCCGCCCCCGGCAGCCGGCAGGTGTGCGCGCAGAGCTAGCACGTGGTGTCAGCCTCTATTTAAGAGCCCACCTCCCCCTGTTTGCAGCTGCCGCCGGTTCCAGCCCTGCCCTCCCGGAGCTGCCACAGAAAGCTGCCCGCCGGGGCTGCCACCGGGGCATGGGTGCCGCGGGCCTGCTCTGGGCTTTCTTGGCTCTCATCACGCCGGGGGTGCTCGGTGAGCTGGGAGGGGGAGCACGGAGGTCGGGACGCGACTGTCTGGGTCCGGGGAGGTCTCTGCGCCGCCATGCAAAGCAGAGCCCAAAGCGAGAAGGCGGGGGCAGTGCCAGACGCTTGCCTGCCTCCCGCTCGCTCTGGGGGGACCCCCGGGATCTCTTGGTCCTGAAGGTGCTCACTCTAGGTCCCCGGGGCTGGGACGGACGGACCTGGAGACTCTACTGCAGAGGGGCAGAGAGGGCACTGTGTGATCTACCTGGGGAGGCGGTGGCGTGCACTCGGGGTGCCCCTGGCTCCCCCCGCGCCTGTCTCAGCAGGTGCTTCTCGCTCTCAGACCGGAGGTGTCAGGGCCACGCCGCACGCTCCACGCTCCACTGGGCGCGGGAGTTTCTGCAGCAGCTAAATCCGCTCCTGCCCAGCAAAGGCAGCAGGTCCTCCCGCTGCCTTCCCTGAGTTAGAATAACGCCTAGTGCCCAGGCATGGTTCCCACCCTGTATTTATTTATTCTTGACTTGTAACATTGGTAATGAGATCCTAACCTTTAAACTCCGGGAGTTACTCCAGAAACGTGAGACATGAATTCAAGCTGGTTGTCCTGATGCTACTCACCTTCTGTGGTGGTGAGGGTGCCAGGAGATCTCATTGAATTTTATTGGTACCACCTCCAACCCTCCAGAGTGGCATAATTTAAAGAGATGTTTTAATTTTTTTTGTAAGATTAGAGCCTCCTGGAGAGAAGATGGGTCTAACTACCTCTAGGGTACAGTGAATGCCTAGTTTATTGAGAAGCTCATTGTAGGCAGACCTCAATAACTGGGTGACTTTGGGCAAGTCGTGTAGCTCCCTGATCCTCAGTTTCCTCATCTGTGAAAATGATGCCAGTGATAAAACAGACTTCTGGAATGGCCCTGAGTAGCAGGTGAAATTGGCAAATGAGAGTGAGGTGTGAGCTGTTCCTACTAAATATCAGTAATAAGGCTGCACTGCATGAACCGTTCTTATGGAGCCAGCATTTAAGCTTAGCCATCTCCGGCTTGTTAATAGAACCACAGAAACTGGTTCTATTACAACAGATTTTGTCTGCTCCCTGACATTTAACTTTCTCCTGACCATCAGCTCCCTTTGAATGCACCTTCACAACTTTCCCTAACCCCGCTCTGAGGCACAGTGGCAGACCTGACTTCTCAGCAGCATGGCCTTCCCATTTCTAAGTTTCAAAGAGGTTATTAGCAATTGAAAATCGAATTCTTCCCTAGCCCTGTCAATTCATCCTTTCTTCCAAGGAGGCCAGAGCATCCCCTCCCAGCACCAGAGTAGGACCCTCCTATCACCCAACTCCAGACACAACCTCCTCTCTTACAGGCCACTCTGATCTCTGTCCTTAATTTTTCCAATAGTGAAAATCAGAATTTTGAAACTATATAT
>NW_006299722.1:160155-171690 GCF_000327345.1 Myotis davidii
TATTCCACTTCTTTGCTCAAAAATCTAAAAGGGTTTTCTACTGCCTGTGGGATTAAAAAAATATCGAATGTCTTCAGCCTTTCAGGCCATTTGTAATTGGATCTCATCTAAGCATGACCCTTCAAATTCCTCATTCTTCCAATCATGAATGCACCATTGATTGCCTCTGCTGACTGTTGTTTCATGGTTCTTCGTTCACGCTTTGCTCATACCCCCATCCAGACTCCTGCTCCTACTGTGTTCCCTCCCTGACCTTGACTCCTGGCCAGCTCTTGCCCTTGCACATGCTTAAGAGACTCTCAAGGTGCCTTTCTAAAATGCAGGGTTCTCGGTTCCATCTCACCCCAAGAGATTCATAGGTTTGGGTTGTGGCCCAGGAAGCTGAGGTTTAGCAAGCTCTCTGGAAAATTCTGAGGCAGGTGCCTACAGGGCACACGGCTGTGAGCAGTCCTATGGGCAGCAAATTTCCTTCTTAGAGTCTTGCTCCACTCCTTTCTTTTGTCTATTTGCATACCCTGATTCACATTTCCTTTATTGCTCATATTTCACTCTTGCCAAAGTTCTCAACTAGGAATTCTCTTGTTTTCTAATCATCTACCTCCATCAGAGATCAGATCCTTTTTCTCTGTTGATTAAAACCTGCCAAGGGCTTCCCATCACCTTAGAACAAAATCAAGGCCCCTTATCCTTGACTCCAGGCCTCTGCCTTTCCCTCTGAAATTCTCTGTCCTGCCCCCTCACTTCCTCTGCTCCAGACACATTGACTCTCTTCCCATTCCTTGAATACATTCAATGTTTGTTTAGCCTTTGCACTAGGTGTTCCCTCTGTTGAAATGCTCTTCCTACAGAGAGAGAGAGAGAGAGAGAGAGAGAGGGGAGGAAGGAAGGATGGGAGGATGGGAGGGAGGAAGGGAGGAAGGAACTACTATAATAGCCTCCAGACTGCGCTTTTCGCTCCTGAAATTAAAAGTTCAGTCCATTCTCCACCCAATTGCCAGACTATTCTTTTTAAAAAGTAAATCAGACCACGTGACTCTCCTGTTTGAACTCTCCAAGGATTCGACTCAGGATAACATCCAGACATCTTCCTGTGACCTGAAGAGCCCCGTGATCCATCCTTACGGAGCCTTCTCACTGGATCTCATGCCACTCTGTTCTGATCACTGCATTCCAGCCACACTTGCCTTTTGTCCATCCTACAGTGTAGGAAATCCATCCCTGCTGTAGGTCTCTATCTTAAAATGTGATTGTTCATTGATGCATCTCCTGTGCTGAGGACAGTGCCTTGGTTAATATTCATAACCATCATTCAAAAATGATCAAGTAGCCAGTGTTAAGGCATTTGACTATAATAATTCTCAATGATAATTTCTCCTCACTGTTTTCTGACTGAATTTTTGGTTTTATTTCTATTATCTTCTACAGTTATTCTTCATTAATTTCAAATGGATTTCTAAGCCATTCTAGGTAAATTCCCTTGGATCCAAATAAAAAGTTAAATGTATCTTGGTTCTGTAGAAACTGCTTCGCCTCGTTACGTTAGTTTTCACCATGGTTTAAGGGATGTCTATGTCAATGTCTTGCCACTATCTTCTATTTTAGGTCCAGTCATGAGCGACTCTGATTTTTATTCTGTGTTTTAGGAAGATACCTGCAGGATTAAGAAAATTTGTATTACTTAATGATTCATCGACTAACCTTCCCTTTTCTGATATGGAACAGAACATAATTGCTGGAAATTCTGGCTCTGATCTGGGATTTTGGCAGTTTCCTGACTAATGAGAGCTAGTGTCTGCCCAAAGAGAAAGAGTCCCCAATTGTCCTTATTGGGGTAAAAATTTCCCACTATTTTCCATCTGGGAAGTGTTATTCTAATCTCCTTTCACTCCAGAAGGTCATGATATAAAGTACCTTTCTGCTTTTAATACTTCAAAACCTTACACCATATCGTTGCTGCTGATTAAATCGTGTGGACTTGCTACCAGTTGGAAAACCAATGTGAGTTATTTGGGATTGTCCTTATTTAAATTGGATAATTGCAGGTTAAGTCACTTGCTTGGAGTCCATTGGAATGTCATGGTCATGAAGTAGGTCAAATTCTGTCTTTTCCTAGAGAGTCTTGCTGTGTGGCACAGGCATGCACTCGGAAACATTTGTAGGTGTTAATAGAGGAAACTAAAGCGATTCAGGGAAGAAACAGAGGAGACCTACAGAGGAGGTCTGGGTCCCAACGATGATGGTTATTCTTAACCCAGGCTCTCTGACTTCTCCGATAGAAGTGTTGGGCTGCAAAAAGGCTGGGTCCGGCTACAGCCTTGGGAGCTCTGTGTGCCTTTGTGTCAGTCCATAATTTTTCTTTGACTTTCGCCTGCATCTGTCTCAGACTCATTTGAAAAAAAAAATAATTAATAAATTTCATGTTCAAATATACTGCCATTCTGGAGTTAAAAGTTTTCCAGGCATATCCTCAAGTATGTGGGTATCACAGATTCTTATCTATATCCTAGGTTAAAATTTGTTTCGTCATTAATATTATTATTTAACTAACAGGAACTGACTTGAAATGACTAGTTCCTTTTATCTAGTACCGTTCAGGAAGAAATTACTAAGCTCTCTTAGAGAGCATGTTATTCCACTAGGCTAATGGAATACAATCATAAGGAATAATAAACATTTTTTATTGGTAGGACCTAAAGTTTGAATGACTAAGATAGTAATGTGAATTCATTAAAATAATGTTAGAGAATCAAACATGTGCTCAGCATATAAGGTCTCTGATGCACTTGAGTTTCCGATGCTATCCCGGAAAACTTTTTATTTGTAAGGTTTTAATTTTTATTTCTGAGGTTGAAAGAATATATATGGAATTTTGTGAAAAATGATTTTCTCCATCTCTTCCTAAAATCTCTAAAGCCTATCCTAAAATGTCTTTGAACTTCTGAGCTTATTTCTTTGTATATGCACTCCTAACTGCAAGATACGTTGTTGTTGTTGTTTTGTGCCAGAAATTTTTGGCCCATTTTAGGTTTACTTTCTGAAGATTAAAGTTGTCAGTATATTGGTGACAAACACAGAAGCAGAGTGCAAGTTTTAGCCTCTCTTACTTTGATATGCCTGTGGTTTTGTCTCTAGGTCAGTGTAAGCTCCTGCCAAACTATACTTATGCTAAGCCTAAAATTAGGAGTGATCAGTCTGAGTTTGCTGTGGGGACACGTTGGCGATATGAATGCCTTCCTGGGTATATCAAAAGGTCATTCTTAATCACCTGTCTAGAGACCTCCCAGTGGTCAGATGATCAGCAAAACTGTAAACGTGAGTATTCCATAAAAGTGGCATCTTTGGGTCTATTAGTGTATCTCTGTGAGCTAACCTGTTATTTTTCACAGTAAATAACCAGCAAATTAGTAAGTCCTCTTAATGAAGAGGATCCTGGGTTCTGCATGTTTTCTGTTAGTGTTGAGATTAAATCATCACAGCAGGCCAACCCTGCTTACCTGTAATCTCCATGAACTTGCTCTATGCTCTCTGTACGGTGTTAGAGTGAGTTGTAAGTTAGGATGCAAGGAATATTAGTTTCACTTCATTCTTACCCCATTTATTCAAGAGATTTTTTAAAAGGTATGAAGCTTTAGGCTAGGTGATAGGGCTGGAGAGAACCAGCCCTATCACTTAGGTCTACTAGTCCTTCCCTGTGAAGAATTCCTTTACTAATTGTAAAGACTGACTTTAAACAAATACTATACTCTGATGTAATTTCACTCATTCATAGAAATAAATTTATATGGGGACATAGAGAAGTAAATAAGAAATGCTGTCTAGATGAATTAGGGAAATTCAGGCATTACAGGTTGAGGAAACAGCATAGGCAAAAGCACCAATATATGAAAGAACATGGTATCTGTGGAAAACAGAACAATTCGGTGTGGTTGCAGTACGAGGTGCGTGGTGAGGAATAGTAGTTGATTAAATGGATCGGAGCTTAACTGTGACAGTCCATGATTTTTTTTCCCGATCAACAATGGTAAGTCATTGTAAGATTTTAAATGTAGGTGGTGGCATGATGGCATTTGTGCCTCGGAAAGATGACGTGTGCAGTGGTAGATGTGCATAGAAGATGGAGACCAAGGGACACCAGAGTTAGAAAGGGAAATTTTGTTAATGATCCAGTGAGAGATTCCAGCAGCGATGACATAGTTGGTTTGGAGAGTTTTGGAATTCAGTCACTAAAATTTGGTGACCAAATGAATGAAGGGCAGGTGATAAAGAATAAGTTACAGAAAGGAAATGGTGACGGTATGTGTGCTTTTTTTAAGCCACAAGGCTTGGTAAATGATGCCATCACCTGACAGAATATAAAAAGGGGAAAGAGAGATTATAATTATGGTTGACCACAAATTATGTTTGCATGCACACTCAAAATATAGACTATGTGCTTTAAACAAATACTGTTCTGGAGTTGACTATTCCCTTGGGAGATAGAAATTTTGTAAATGTCAAAAATGTCTTGGAATAAACATAAATATGCTAGTCAGCAAGTCCAGTCAGGTTGGGATTTAATATAAAACACAAAAGGTCCCTCAAATTCCATTCCCAAATCCTGTCGTTTTGTTTTCCCCTGTAGGTAAATCATGTGGGAGTCCTGGAGAACTCCTCTATGGCTCTGTCCACGCACCCATGGGTATCGTGTTTGAGTCAACAATTACATTTTCTTGTAATGAAGGGTGAGTTGGCAGGAGATATCTCCAGGGCACAGGGGTTTTACAGCAGCCTTCCAAGAGAGGTCTGAGTAATTGCCACCTACTCTTCAAAATAGATAAGCAAAAAAAAGAATCACCTACCTGAACTGCTCTGTAGACTACCTTTCAGGATTATCCACTGGAAGGGATCCCTAGAAAACAAAAAGGCTCTTGGGCTACTCCCCTGTCTTCCCTCTTCCAATTTTAAATCTCTACCTTTAAACTTCTATTTGGCTTAAGATTCTTTAGCCTTTGGTATGAGTTCTTATTCTATTACTGCTATTTGTCATACATGGTTTTCCATATTTTTGCCATTCATTCAGTGGACAAAGAACTAAGCTTTCCTAAAACGTACGTGTAGCTGGGAGATGATCACTCATCTCTTTGTCTTTAGATATCGACTCATTGGTGAATCATCTTCTACATGTGTTATCGCACACAGCAATGTTTTAAACTGGAATAGGGCAATGCCTGTTTGTGAATGTGAGTAAAATGATCCCTGAATTGCATCCTATGTAATTCTGCTGATATCCTTCTAGAGGGAAATTAGGCATCTGCATATCAAAATGAGTACCCAGGAAAGATATAGTTGGTTTGGGAAGTTCTGGGCACAGAGGTGTGGTTTGTTTACATTCTTCTACTCCCTCCTATTCCTACCACACTTTCCCTTGATGATAAGTTATAGTGAGTAAGGGTTTAAATCTAAAATATGCTATGAGATTACAGACTGCCAAGTTTATACCATGCACAATGTAGGTCATCCCAGGTGCCTCCTACAACAGTTTATCTGTATTCTGGGGATGGGCTCTACTGACCAGATCATAGGTTTGTGTGTGTGTGTGTGTGTGTGTGTGTGTGTGTGTGTGTGTGTGTTTTGTGTGTGTTTTTTGTGTGTGTGGGTTTTTTTGAGGTTTCATCAGGGAAGATCATGCATCTTCCTACCCTGCTCCTCCTATTTATAACTATCTTTGAGATAAGGAAACACAATTTCAATAAAATGGGTTAATGGTAGGTTGAATTAGAGTTCATTTTGCAAGACTGAAGACAAAATTCCTAGAAGATATAACATTAAAATGTTTTCTTTCTTTTCCCACCAAACCCCAAAAAGCTATTCCTTGTAAGTCACCCCCAGCCATCTCCAATGGGGAATTTGGTGGCAGCAGTACAGATAACTTTTACTATGGAATGGTGGTGACCTATTGGTGCCATGTTGGACCGAATGGGAAAAAGCTCTTTGACCTCGTGGGTGAGAAGTCGATATCTTGCACCAGCAAAGACAATCAAGTTGGCACCTGGAGCGGCCCGCCGCCTCAGTGTATTAAGTTAGTCAAATGCCCGTTTCCAGAAGTTGAAAATGGAATTATGGAATCTGGATTTAGTCGTTCATTTTCCTTAAATGATTCCGTGATGTTTAAGTGTAAGCCTGGTTTTACCATGAAAGGCAGCAACAAGGCACGGTGCCAACCAAACAATAAATGGGATCCTCCTCTGCCACGTTGCTTCAAGGGTGAGTTGGGCTGAAACTTCGGCCATCTATAAGTGAAATGAGACCTTTGATTGAATAGATAGCATGGTGCCTCTGAGAAGAGGAGGAGAAAGATAGTAGAGGTGGTTGGGTATCCTTGTTAAAGAATTTGCAAGTAACATCTTCATGTTGAAGAGGTAGGAAATTTACCATATTTTGGAACAGTGCAGGGGAGTTTAGATGCTTAAAGGGGAAAAAAAGGAGATAGAGCAGAGCCAAGGATCAGAGATTTTTCTAAAACATATTATTACATTTTATTTAAATTGGGATAAATAAATTCTCAATCTTATTGGCCATGAGGTTGGGGGAAGTTTGCTAATGTCAGTATTTGATTCAAAAGACTGTAGACTTTATACATGCTCATGTTGACTAACGTAGCCTGTATGCAATGAGGTTAAAATTAAGATTGAGTCTCTTCCCTCATTCTTCCTTTCTCCCCTACTCTTTCTGAGAAATGTCTAACTTACAAAAAAGGGCAACATTTGGAGCCCCTCCTACGGGACTCAGAACCTTCATCATTTTGGTTTGGGGAGCAGGAAAATTGAGGCCGGTTTTGGTAGTGATTATGTATTACCAACGTTTGAACCCCTTGACTACAATATTAGTGAGAGGATAACCAGGTCATTTTAGTTAAATGAAGTGGAAAATGCTGAGTGGATATAATGTTTCCTGGTACCGATCCAAAGAGACAAAGCAGGTGGTGGTACAGTTCATCACATCTAAAAACAGTAATGATGTCAGCCCCCTCCACCTCACCAAAGGCGTCTCTGCTTTACACTGAGGAGAGGTGACAGGGCCATCTTCATCCTATCCCCTACCAACCCCAAGCTGGCTTAGGTTGTAGAGAAGAAAGTTCTTATTTCAGAAATAAAAAGCCTCTCGTCCTGCTCTCTTCTCAGGGTGTCTACCACCTCCACCCATCCACCATGGTACTTATGACAAAATGGATAAGGAATTCTTTGAAATTGAACAGAAAGTGTCCTATAGCTGTGAGCCTGGCTACACTCTCATTGGCACTAACCCTATACGGTGTACATCCGTGGGAACCTGGAGCCATACAGCCCCCAATTGTGAAGGTGCTTAAAGCTCTATTCCATCTTAAGGGAACTCAACTGTTAACTGACTCTTAGTGTGCTAGCCTTGTGTCTTTTTTTTTCCCCTAGTGAAATCATGTGATGCCATCCCAAACCAACTTCTCAATGGCCGGGTGGTGGCGCCTCCTAATCTCCAGCTTGGGGCAGAGGTTTCTTTTGTTTGTGATGAGGGGTGAGTGTGAGGTGACAGGGCCTGAACTGAGACCATGACTCAGCTAAGCACTGCAAAATGTAATTTGTAAAGACAGTTACAGTCCCCCCCCCCCCATCTTAGCCTCTCTCCCTTTTATGACTAAGAATTCTCATTCTCTTATTAACCAAACCCTACTGGTTTTCTTCAAGTGTACGTATCACGCATGGCCAGCCCAAACTGGGAATTACCCACTTATCAATTGAAAAAGCAAAGTTTGGGGTCACAATTTAAGGCCCCTCTTTTGGAGATGAATAGATAATACGGGTTTAGTAAGAGGGGCTCTTTGGGCGAACTTAGGGAACAAGATCTTTGATGTCTTCTTTACTTTGAACATGAGGTTGTTTTCATTCTACATGGTCAAGAGAATCTTGCCATTTGGCTACCAAAGAGAAAAGGGAGAATTTTTTCTTTTTTAAATATGTGATGGTTAGGATATTTTTCTCTGTGTTTTCACCTGGTCTGAAGTCTTCACCTGGTCTGATGTTGGACCTTTTCCTTAATGCTGGACTTTTTCCCTTAACCCTTAAATGCTGAAAAAAATAGAGCTAATTTATACCACTTACTTGATAGAAGTGATTAAGTCCATGCAACTGAGAACTGGTTTGTTCTGATGATGATGTGCTGCCCCTTATTGTTTAAGGTACCGTTTAAATGGCAAATCTTCTAGTCAGTGTGTCTCTGAAGGAATGACAGTACTCTGGAATAATAAGTTTCCTGTCTGTGAACGTGAGTAGAAGCGAAAATAAGTACGAATCTTGCCTCTTGAATTTTGGTGTGTTCTCGTGCATTTATCACTTATCACATCTTATCCATATGTATACTTTGAACATGTACATGCCACTCTTCGGGATGTTCTACCATGCAGACCCAAACTGAATTTATTCAGTTGACTTCATATTGAGTCTTCTATTTATATTAAGGGAAAGGCTCTGATCCCACTGGACCCGAGCAGCACTGCTGTGCTGAAATGGTGTGGTGTGTGTGTTCTTATCCCAGTACCTCTACTGATGAGCAGCTCTTGGGGCTAAATGGAAATCAACCAGTTGTTCTGGAGGTTGGTGCTTCTCCCTTTGTTCTGAGACTCACTCAGGAAAGGTGTGCATATACCAACACAGCTATAAATCATTAACAATATGACAAGCATCTTAAGGATATGAGATCATTCTTCCAAACTCTCAATCACTTCCTGTGGCTTTTTCAAAGGGATTCAGCATCAAAGGGTGAGAAATGACTGCAGTGAGGCTGCAGTCCCTTTCGTAGAGGGGAAGAATGTGCATTCACCACTTGCAACCCCCATTGTGTATTTGAAATAGGCATCCGACAATTTGTATGTTTCAGATATTGTTCTTGTTCCTTTCAGGTACTTGCATCTCTCTGGGTTCTCATTTCAACCTTATGAAGTAGCTTAATTTATAAAATAGACTGGGAAACTGAGGCTTAGAGAGGGTAAGACTTGCCTACGGTCACTCAGCTATTCAATGACAGTGGGAACCTGAGACCAGGTCTGAGTCCATATTTCATTAAGTCCATGGTACCTACCCACATGTGATTAGCATGTTATTAACATATTATTTTCACAGCTGTTTGCCTTTAGTTTTATTAAAATTGATGAGACTCAGAATTATTTAACAAATTCTCTTTCATTGTCATTGTTTGGTCAAGATGGTACTTTTAAGTCCTGTATTGATTTGTTTGCTGAGCAGCAAAAGAAAGGTAAGAATTTAGGAGCTTGGGGATAAGTAGGGACTCTGAGTTCCTAAGAAATAAATTATACAGATTTCTAAGTCTGTTTCTGATAAGGTGACATAAACTATATTTGGAGCTTTAATCTACATCTGAATCTTTTTCTTGTCATAATCAATATCACCACATATTTCCTTTTCTGTTTTTCAGGGATTTTTTGTGACCCTCCTCCTCCTATCCGAAATGGTCGGAATAGTTACACTTCTGGCTCCATACCTCTTAACACTTTGGTGAGGTACAGTTGTTCCTCTAGCTTCCGCATTATTGGAGAAAAGAATCTTTTCTGTATAAGTAAAGACCAAGTGAAAGGAATCTGGGATAAACCTGCTCCTACATGTGAATACTTCAACAGAAAATCTATTTGCTCTGAGCCCGTAGTGGCAGGGGGACACAAAGATAAAAGATCTAGACCACCATACATACATGGTGATTCTGTGACCTTTACCTGTGATGCCAACTTCACCATGAAAGGAAACAAGACCGTTTGGTGCCAAGCCAATAAAAGGTGGGGGCCGACACCACTACCAACCTGTGAGAGTGGTGAGTAAGAGAGAAACTCAACCTGAATCGGGAGGGTGTATCCTTGCATTACTCTGCAGATAACGTTTTGTATCATTGTGAATAAAGAACAGTGTCAAAGTGTAAAGGGTAGGGGTGAAGAGGGAAGCAAGGCAAAGGGTGAAAATTATTGTTCCCTGTTTTATTTTTATTTTTTGTCACCAAGGGCATGGATGTTCATTTAACAAACATCAATAGAACAGAAAATTTTAAAGTATAATGAGAAAAAGTAATTGAACACACCTAATAATTGAACTGAATGAGCCTCACAAGATGAGACTTTGATGGTGCTGTGTGAATTGTGTGGTTTTAAACAAGTTATATGAGTTAATGTTAAAATAAGGAGAAATATACCCAATGTTTTAGAACCCACCTGTAAATAGATGTTAATATAGTCTGGCAGAAATGATGCCTGTTCTATGAGACCTCTATAAACACTTTCTGAAGTGATGCACTACTTTGCCAAGTCATCTCCTCAGACATAACATTTCAAATCAAATGACTTTGAAAGTAAGGATTACTATAAGTCCTTCATTTTTTTGAATATATTTTTTATTGATTTTTTACAGAGAGGAAGGGAGAGGGATAGTGAGTTAGAAACATCAATGAGAGAGAAACATTGATCAGCTGCCTCCTGCACATCCCCCGCTGGGGATGTGCCTGCAACCAAGGTACATGCCCTTGACTGGAATTGAACCCGGGACCCTTCAGTCCGCAGGCCAATGCTCTATCCACTGAGCCAAACCAGCCAGGGCGTTCATTTATTTTTTTACTGAGGTTTATGTTGTTGCAGAAATCTAAATCTGAATTTTAATCGTACAATTAGAGGGACTGTCATATTTGACAAACTATTATAATAAAAGTAGGTATTTCTTTTCTTAGTGAAGAACAATATCAATTGATTCTAAATCAATCAAGCTGAAAAGCTATTACAAAAATATGATTCTATGTATTTGTAGATATATATAAACTTGGGGGTAAGGAAGGTTTGAAGATAGCCACAATATGAGTGACTATAGAAAATAAGCCATTATAAAGATTTAGGTT
Organism: Myotis davidii; assembly: GCF_000327345.1. NCBI lineage: Eukaryota > Metazoa > Chordata > Mammalia > Chiroptera > Vespertilionidae > Myotis > Myotis davidii. The sequence continues at coordinate 171,052 of NW_006299722.1, forward strand.
GACCTATATGTATTGACATGAGAAGATAACATAAGCAGATTATTAAGCAAAGAAAGAAAGACACAGAATAAGATGTGAGTACGCATATACTCATCCAATATGTATGTATAAATGTAACACATATGGGATCCTATAAAACTATATTACTAATATCTAGCGGGATGACTCCTTAATAATATGTGACCTTTGGACCAGAGAATAGGCTTAAGGATAGGATGAGAGTATTTGTAAAAATGGACTATTTTTTTTGGTAAATGAAAAATTTCACAAAATCATAAAGAGTAACTACAAACAGAAAATAATGAACTATATGGTGTATAAAGTGAATATTACATCACACTTGTTTTAAAGAATGAGTTGAAAATTTATGATGACTGGTTACCACAGATAATGTGCCATTTAGTTGGATGAATGTACTATGTCAAAGTCTAGACTGTGAAGGATGTATCATCTGATGGCCTTTTGTTCTAATGTGTGTGTGTAAAGATTTCCCCCTGGAGTGTCCACCACTTTCCAGGATCCCCAATGGACATCACACAGCAGAGAACGTCAGCCTCTTTGTCCCTGGACTGTCTGTGACTTACAGCTGTGAGCCTGGCTACTTGCTTGTTGGAGCAAAGACAATTCATTGTTTGTCTT
>NW_006299722.1:172412-172791 GCF_000327345.1 Myotis davidii
TTGTTTTACTATGGTTGCAAATATCAAAAAATTTCTATATGTGACACGGCACCAGAGTTCAGTTAGGGTTTTTCAAAATGCTGACACGCCGAGCTCAAAAGGTTCGCCATCACTGGCCTAGGCTTTTCTTTCTCTAAAACTAAGTAGACTTGTAAGCCAGGCCATGGACATAAATGAGAGGGCGTATTCAGTAACAGAAATTCAAGGATCAGCAAGATATACTTTTTCAATTATATTGTTACTAGAGGCCTGGTGCACAAATTTGTGCATGGGTGGGGACCCTAGGCCTGGCTGGCAATCAGAGCCGATTGGGGCTGTCTCACTCAGTCCCAATCAGGGCCTCCTGGCCAGGGGGAGAGATGGGGGGAGTGACAGCTGA
>NW_006299722.1:173632-203646 GCF_000327345.1 Myotis davidii
TTGTGAATTTATTTCATGAAGAGCCCCTTTCATGAACACAATCTGCAACAGCCTAAGTGCAAAGAAGAGGGAAAGATCGAGAAACACTGACCCAAAATTACCCCAAACTGGGCTGTAAGATACCTTCTGCATCATACAGCTGCCACCAGAGAGGAATTACAGCGTTAATGCCCATTTCTTTGACTATTTCCCCCTGTTGCTGTTGTTTAGACAATAAATTATTTTTCTTCCCTTTAGAGTGCCAAGCCCCTCCTGAAATCCTCAATGGGCAAAAGGAAGATCGACGCAGGATGCACTTTGAGCCTGGGACATCCATAAAATACAGATGTGACCCTGGCTTTGTGCTGGTGGGCGAAGAATCCATACATTGTACCTCTGAGGGGGTGTGGACACCCACTGTCCCCAAATGCAAAGGTATCAGGACTTGCATGCAGATGTTTTGTAGTTTTGAGATTGCTTGAGTTGTTTCCTCAACTTCGTCTCTTCTTCTTAGTGGCAGAGTGTGAACCTATAGGGAAGTATCTCTACAAAAAACCTCAGAATCAATTGATTAGACCAGATGTTAACTCTTCTTGCGATGAAGGGTGAGTGAGTGCTGGCTCAGCCTCAACTGGGTCTGGCTTATCAGCGCATACTGCAAGCTCTGTGTAAGCGTTTACCTCAAAGCCCTTCCCTGGCCCGTGTCCATGGAAGCGCTAATCTTGCTAGTTTTCCATGTATGGGAACTACTCCTGTGCAAAGGGTGATGGAGCTGATGCTGGCTGCATTCTGTTATTGCTTCTTGTCCTGAACGTGGTGAGTCTGCTTTTGAGCCAATAGCTCTTGCTTAGTTTAATGGTCACTAGACGGCAAAATGACACGACTCTATCTCTAGGTCCCGGTTAGGTGAGAGTGTTTACCAGCTGTGTCGAGGCACCATTCCTTGGTATATGGAGAATCGTCTTTGTATAGGTGAGTGGCACCTATGTGTGCCCTGGAAGATTTCTCTTTTAGGCTGTGTTGCGGGAATAGAAATATTAGCCTCTGTTCCATTAACTTTGTCAACAGTTTTTCTGTCTTTGTACTGTCATCTCTCTCCACTTCGCAGCATAGCAACCACTTAATTTAAATGTGTTTTCTGCCACTGATGCTCTTTTGTAATTTAAGTGTATAAGGTGATGAAAGCAGCGAGTATATGAGCCACCATGTTTAATTTGGGGTAAGCTGTAGTTTAGGGAGAAAAAAGCTGTATTTAGTCTGTATCTATGGCTTCATATGATCTTGCGTGATTTATGTAACTTCTTTGAAATTCTATCCCCTCACCTAAAAATTAAGCATAAGATTACAGACTTTAAAGTTATTTTACCTACATGGTATTATCTCTACTTTTTAAATGATAAAACTGTGTGTCAATAAGTAGGTACTCAATCAACAATAAGTATTTTTGGCTCAACTATCAAATAACCTCTGCACAAGGATGAAACTCAAAAACAAAAAGGCTTAATTCTATGCCCCTGTACCTTTTATTCATCTATTGTTTATTTAAAAAAGAATTCTTGTTTTAATTAATAATTTACTACTGGCCTTTACTCCCTCACTATATGATATTGATGTTCATGTTCACTTGTGAGCTTTGATATAACTCATATCATCAAAACTCACCCATATCCTCCAGGAAATTTGATAACAACAGATTCATAGCCAACTTCCTTTCTCTTCTTTGGTGTTTAAAACTGAAACAGAATGATATGGTCACTTCTCATCTCTCCAGAAATCACCTGCCCACCGCCCCCTGGTATCGACAATGGGGCACACACAGGGAGTTCCTCAGAAGACTTTCCATATGGAACCACCGTCACTTATTCCTGTAACCCTGGGCCAGAGAAAGGAGTAGAATTCAAACTCATCGGGGAGAGCACCATCCGTTGTACAAAAGATGGTCAGGAGAGGGGCATCTGGAGTGGCCCTGCTCCTCTCTGTAAACTTTCCCTCCCTGCTGTTCAGTGCTCACATGTCTACATTGAAAATGGATACCAGATATCGGGCAAGGAAGCCCCATATGTCTACAACGACAGTGTGACAGTCAAGTGTGTTGATGGGTTTACTTTGAAGGGCAGCAGTCAGATTCGTTGCAAAGCCAATGACACCTGGGATCCTGCAATACCCGTTTGTGAGAAAGGTAAACAGCCCAATGGGGGGAAAATAAGGTATTTACTTACTATTCTCATCTCCCACCCAAAACTACACTCATGGAGAAAGTCAATGGGGCACAGATTACTATCCTACTTCTTTGATCTGTAACCATGTTCTATGTGTGTTGTATATGTTCCTTGTGTGAATGTCTCTTGTATCCAGAATATATTCAAGGTAGATACTGGGAAGACCTGTTTAAAGAAGTCTAGTTCTTTCAAACAAGCAGACAACATTCAGTAATGAATTAGAGCTTTATGATCGTTGGCTAAGATGTTTAAGATTATCTGTTGTCAAATGCTGTACTGTGAATGTTCTTGAGTATAAGTTCTTTTGTTGGTATTTATGTGGGAAGTTTTTCCTTCAGACTGCCGGCCACCTGCGGGAGGAGATGTTCACGAGGTTCCAGCTGATGCGCATGTGGTTCTGTTTAATACATCCTGTCAAGACGGGTGAGTATGAGATGGCCCATCCAGAGAGGGTCCCCACTTGGTTTAGTGCATTAGTTGCACCCTCAGCTTGTCTTGGTGACTTTTTTTGCGGCTCCTCACTGCCACACTCACAGAGACTATGAGGTTCCGAAAGCCTAAGTAGCATCTCTGACTTGTTAGTTCCTTTTTGACATGGAAATAGCTTTGCTGTGAGCAACTCTCTTCTAAAAAAGTCTGCTTCCTGGGAGGGTCAAGGGTTTTCATTCCTCTGCACTGAAGTTCTTATGTAGGAGTTCCTCTGTATTTGTGGTATGAGGAGGTGAGGTTTCAGAGACGTGATATTGGGGAAAAGAAAGAATGGATGATAATCTCTCTCTAGGTACCAGCTGACTGGACATACTTATCAGAAGTGTGAAGATGCTGAGACTCGGGTTTGGTTCCAAAGGATTCCACTTTGTGAAGGTAAGAGAAAAATTAAAGTTATAAGTGAGGTGGTTGGGGGTTAGACACGGCAGGCCACGTAAGAAGTAGCTTATAACTACTTCAACTATCTGTGTTCTATCTCAGTGTAGCTGAAGTAAGAAATATCTTTCACAGTTTAGTCAGCGTTGTCATTGACAAGTAAAGTTGTCAAGTAGGAACTATATATTTGGCATATATCTGCTAATTATATATAATGTGTGTATATGTATATATATAGTTGTATTTATAGACTGTATAAATATGTAGTCATATTTCTAGTTTGTATTAATATAGTTGTATTTCTTATTACTTTATTGTATTTTTAAAATTTGGGGGGGTGAATATGTATTACTCATACAATCAGAAATGTTAATAAAGCTGTTTTGATGAGAACAATGCAGGTTGTAAAGCTAAATAATTGTATCATTAAGTGTCATACATGCAGTCACATTTGCACCCGAATGATGACTGTCCGCCTTGGTACAGTAGCTGAAGCAGCATTTCCCGAATCTCTTCTGCAGCTATTTACTGTCCAGCTCCACCAGTGATTGACAACGGGAGGCACACAGGTGTGAGGGCAGAACGCTTTCTATATGGAATTGAAATCTCTTATGAATGTGACCAAGGATTCTCTCTTGTGGGAGAGAGAAACCTACGATGCATAAGTGATTCTGAAGGACGTGGATCTTGGAGTGGACCTCCCCCGCGGTGCTTAAAACCTCCTCCTGTGGCCCACTGCCCTAACCCAGAAGTCAAACATGGATACACGCTGAATAAAACTCGTTCGTCATATTCCCACAATGACATTGTATACGTTGCCTGCAACCAGGGTTTCATCATGAATGGCAGTGACTTGATTACGTGCCATACCAGTAACAAATGGGTGCCAGGTGTACCAACGTGTATCAAAAAGGGTAAGTTATTTTAAGAAGTTAACTATGGGATGTTGCTTAGAATAAGGAAATGTTTTTTGAATCTGTATTTGCCATTTGAGCTAAAGAAAAAGATGTAAATGTTAAAACAATGAAAGTGTTTTCCAAGATACCTGCCTTATCCTCTCAGTGAATTCTCCCCCTTTCCCCCACTCCCCCATTCCTTACTAAGTCAGTTGAGCAAAAGTACATGAAAGGATTATGGTTAACTTCCAAAGTGATGGCTTCTACAAAATTTATTATTTTTCTTAAATTAGAATAATAAAAATTCACTTATCATTTTGGGGGGTAAATGTTGGCAGTAATATCGCTTGATAATTTTATATTTAAGGCTATAATACCAGTTGGAAAGAGAACTTTTGGTGTTCGGAGGCATGAAGCTGGCCTTCAGACCCAGTGAATTGTCTTTCTTGTCATTTTAGTTATCATTCATCAGTTATATTCCTGTCAGTGACTAGGTGACCATGTACAACAGGGACTGGCAATTAATGACCCAAGAACTGAATTCAACTCACCAGAACTGTTCTCTTTGGCCAACACAGTAGTCTCTCTTTAAGTGAAACCCATATCCAACCCCAAGATCAATGTTGAACCTGTGATTCACTGAGGGCCCCCTCTGCTTTCCTGCAAGGCAACAGTTGTTTGAATTGGGCTTTGGCTGTCATTTGTAGAAGGGCACGTTCTTTCCCCTTCGTCATATCTGGTGGCTTGACTCCATGGCTACTTGTGTGACCCTTAGAGCACAAGTTTTCTGCTATTTAAAAGGAAAATGAAAGAATATTATTGGCTGATAGAGTACAATTGTGGGCTGCAACCATTGAGGTTTCATTATCTTACTTTTGACATATTTCTTCAGGTCATATACCCCATATGTAGGCAGTGGAAATCTCTGGCCAGTACTGCTGGGTTTGTGTGGAATGGGTATTACTAGATACCAATTGGTTGGCTTGTTGCCTGCATTCTTCCTATATGGCCATCCCTCACAGATAGTGTTGGCTATGTGTTCCTCTGTACTAAATTAAAGACCCTTTTTTATTGGTATTTAAGCCTTCGTAGGATGTCAACCTCCACTTAAGGTGTCCAATGGGAATCATACTGGTGGTGAGAGAGCTCGATTTTCTCCTGGAATGTCAATCATGTACCGCTGTGACGAAGGCTACCTGCTGGTGGGAGAGGCACTCCTTATTTGCACACACGAGGGCACCTGGAGCCACCCTGCCCCTTTTTGTAAAGGTGCATTATTTACTTATTTGTTTATTTAACTCAGATTTGTCCCAAATAAATATATGCATTAGGTACTTTCAACTTAAAGTCACCAAATAAATGCCTCAGTTAGATAATTTAATTAGATGTATTTCCTTGGATTAATACAGGCAGTTGATCTAAATACCACAGAATAAGAAAAGTGACTTAGAGTGTAGTCTCTGTTGAGGGATCACTTATGAAGTCATTTAAATATAGAAAATTGAAATGCTTATATAAATTAAACAACCAAAGTGTAGATTGAAGTTACACTGTGATTGTAGTTATTTTAAGTATGCATCTGGCAAAATACTAATGAAAAAGCACAATGAGTTTTTCAATGTATTTCCTTTGAGTGACGGTAGGATTGATTATGGGTATATTTTTTATGTTTCATTAAGCATATGGAATATGAGAATTGAGTTAATATGTAATATTTGTTGAGCACTTTTTGCTGTCTGTCTGATACTCTGCACTGCATTTTGAGTGCATTGTCATTTAACCTTTTTGAGAACTATATGAAGGTGGTGCCATTATTATTCCCATATTAGAGATGAAGTCTCAGTAGAATGAAGAGATTTATAACTTTTCCAAGGTCACACATTAGGAAGTCCTAGAGTCAGGATTCATCTCCAAAATCTCACAGTACTGACCCCTACCCTGAAGAGATGAAAGAAGAAAGAGGAAGTATGTACGTGTATGAAGAATTGGAGAGTAAGAGTCGGTACTGATAAAACAGTAATTTAGAATTTGTACTCATTTAGCCCTAACAAGTCATTAACATTAACCAGCTATTAGTTAGAAACTAAAGCAAAAGGAAGGACAACAATCAGGCTTAAGTTACCTAGAGGTTATTGAAATAGATGGCTGACACTGAAAGACTCTACCTAGGTTATCATTTTGTTATTTCAAGGAAGCTTTCTTTACTGAGAATTAACTCAGTTAATGATTTCATAGAACTTTCCATGAAGAGCAGTGTCTACCTCATGGGTAAATGAGATTCCTTTCATTTCAGAGGTAAACTGTAGCTCCCCAGAGTATATGAATGGAATCCAGAAGGGGCTGGAGTCTGGGAAAAAGTACCAGCACGGAGCAGTTGTTAATTTGGAGTGTGAAGAGGGATATACCCTGGAAGGCAGTCCCCAGAGCCAGTGCCTGGAGGATCACGGATGGAACCCTCCCCTGGCTGTTTGCAAATCACAAGGTAAGTACAAGGGACTTTGCTGATATTTGTCTCACTAGAGAAAGACAGGAAGGGGTATGCCTCAGTATGGAGGACTCCTGGATTTTAAATTGACATAGGCCTGTAACCGGTGATATGTTAGATTTGAAGTAGGTTGTCTAATCTAGAAGAAGCAGAACTTTCTAAGGATGAAGGAAGTAAAGAAAGAAAGTAGAGGAACACTAACTTAAAAGGTGCAAAGCTAACATCACATTTTGTATATCTTGGTTTATCAGTGCTTAACAATTTGACAGGGGCCTCAAAAAATATGTTTACAAACCAGTTATAACACTTAATATTTGCTTTCTAACCCAAGAAATCCCTGGTTACACTGAGCATATTGGTTTTTTATTTGGTGAACTACTCCAACTTAATTAAAGTGAAAATATTTTTAAAGTCCAATGAGTTGTTATATAAAAAATGAAAGAAGAGTGGGTAGACTTAAGGTTCCAATTAATATTTTTTAATGGAATTAGAGAGATAGGAGTGGTAACTTTGAGAGAATGCTAACTTCAGACATTGCCATGGGTCTTTGGACTTCATTGAATCATGCAACTAGACTAATATGTTCATGATTTGGCTTCTTTTTAGGCTCACTCACTCCTCTTGTTGGTGGTAAGTTCTCTTAATTACTTAAAGAATGTTCTAATGATCTTTTTAAAATAAACTTTTAAAAACTTTGAACAGTTTTAGGTCATTATTTTGTTTTTAACTTTATACTTTGAAATAATCTCAAACTGAAAGAAAAGTTACAATAATATTGTAATAAAAGCTCCGATATATAATTTAACGATATTTACCAACTGTTTATATTTTGCTACATTTGCTTTAATCCATTTATATCTCTCTACCTACGTACATCCAACACATTATTATTATCATTGCAAAACAATTTGAGATTGAGACCCTTTACACCTAAATACTTTAGAGGGTAGTATCTGTTTTCATGAATTTGATCAAATGATATTTTATAAAAATTTATATAAAATGTGAGGTCTTGTATCCTGCCTGAGTATTACTAATTTTTTTTCTTTAACTCATAAGAAATTTACCTTTTTTGGTGTTTATGGAATTTGTAACGTGCCCTTCACATTACAAACGGTCACTTTTGGGTAGAGTTGTATAAATAATTAGAACAGCCAGCTATTCTCAGTTTTTAAGTTGAAAGTTTAGTTTCCATTAACTCTTAGTCCTTAGCATGATTTGGCATTGTCAGAATAGACTGGCTTATTTTACAGTAGAAAAACGATTTCACAACTGACAGTCAGATGTTATACACAATTGTGGGATCCTGCTCTTCTGAGCCCCTAATTTTACCCCAGTGACTGGACTATTACTACTAAAACTGAAAGGAACAGAAAAGCTCCACAGAGCTTGACTGGGACCATGTTGTCAAATGCTTGGTGCTGCCCTAACCGGTTTGGCTCGGTGGATAGAGTGTCGGCCTGCAGACTGAAGGGTCCCAGGTTCGATTCCAGCCAAGGGCATGTACCTTGGTTGCCAGCACATCCCCAGTGGGGGGTATGCAGAAGGCAGCTGATCGATGTTTCTCTCTCATCGATGCTTCTAACTCTCTATCCCTCTCCCTTCCTCTGTAAAAAAATCAATAAAATATATATTTTAAAAAATGCTTGGTTCTTTAGACTAAATGTGGACTAGATTGAATCAGAAAAACCTTAAGCTCACGTATCATTATTTAGGAATCCAACATTTACATGGCTCAGAAAGAATGAGTATAAAAGTAACATATCATATTCCCCTCCACTAGGGCTAGGCCCCACAATCACTTCTAAATGATATAGGTCACAGTTTTCTGGTATTCGATAATTGCTGTTTTATTTTCTAGGCTTTTCTGTAGGTTTGCTATTTCTTCTCTTCTTGACTGCTGTCACCTTATACCTGATACCCAGACACAGAAAACGGTAAGTTCAATGCCTGCTTGGCCAAAGTTCACGAAGGTTTCAGCTTCTTGCCTGAAACTAAACGTGGAAGCACAAGTTACCTGAAAGGAGTACAGCAATGTGAGAACTGGAATGTGGCTTTTCTGCAACACACGGAAGCCCTACCTGGCAGATCTTAAATGATATCAGGCGAGAATTTAAATCATGAGTCATCATTCAGATGACTCATCACAAAAATTCTAGAAAGCAGAAATTCAAAAAGCCTAGTGGAAACAAATGCAGGTATTTTGGTATATCCCATCTGATCTTTTTCTTACATTCTTTTTTTCTTTTAAAATTGAGATTTTGACATTATAATCTCCTGCCTTAATTTTTTTTTCATTTTGCGTATGTACATATTTTTGTGTCTTGAAATCATGCTTTCCTTTTAATTATATAATAGATTATTGTTCTGTTTCATGTATGACTGTGGTAATTTTCGGTTGCTTCCACATTTATCTTGATAATAAAGATATGAACACCTTTAATAAACCTTTTCACATACATGTACTTATTTCCAGAGCATAGATTTCTAGAATTTCTAGGGATAAATGTATGATGTTTTAAGATGCATAATAAATATTGCCAAATGACTTTCCAGAAAGTTTGTCCTAACTTGATCAAATATCAAATTATTAATATATTTGCATATTTTGTGTTTCTGGGCTCCTTTTCTCCTTCATTGAGCTATTTTATTAAAATCACTTTGTATTTATAAGTATGGCTTTCTACTCTTATAATATTTGGTAGGGCAGGAATTCCCTCACTATCACTTTTTTTTTGTTCTTTCAGATGATTTTAGATCATTTGTAATTTCTAAAAACAGACATGTTGTGATTGCATTTAAGTCTATAGATTAATTTGTGAGAAATTGGCATCTTTTCTGTAAAGTCCGACAATAAAGAAGCCAGTTGCGTGTTTTTTAAACCAATGTTCCCTAAACTAATTGGACTACACAACTCTCTTTTTTTTTCCTTTCTCTCTCTCTCTCTCTCTCTCTCTCTCTCTCTCTCTCTCTCTCTCTCATATAATGCATTTAACAACTCATGGAACTAACGTTCCACTTAACAGACATTTGGGGAATCTAAGAAGGTGGTCAGGAGCTAGATCATCAGAAGCCTTCAGGCCATAACGAGGAGTTAGGGTTTATTCTATAGGAACTGAAGCAAGAGAAAAATATGTTCAGATTCACATTTTTAAGAGAAGGGGCAGGGTTGGGCCATCAGCCGAAGCAGCAGTGGCAGGGGTCCAGAGGATGGAGCAGGTGCAGGACGCATCTTCACGGTTGAGAGCCTAGGATTTCCAGGACTGAGTGTCGTGTGGAAAGGAGGGAGAAGGGGGCACAGAGAATGAGCCAAGTGGAGGTCACTTGAGGTCCCAGTGTTTCACCAAAAGAGGGAAAGGGCAGGTTTGTGGGGAAAGATGACTGGCTCCGTGCTGACTTTGCCACTTTGTGGCACTTGCGATGTAGGACTCAAGAGAGGGGCCTGAATTCAGATAGGTGACGCTTACATCACCATGGAAGCCTTGGCGCCAAAAAAAAACCCTTAAAAGGTAAAAATAGGATGAAAACCAATCCCAGAACAGTAATGCTTAAGAGGCAGGAGGGGACGGAGCAGTCAGAAGTAGGAGGAAAGTTAGGAAACAGTTGTTTCCCACAATTCAAGGGAGAAAAAGGTCTCAAAAGAAAAAACAAACAAAAAAACAACAGAGGGGTGTCATTTGCATGCCTTTCCTCGCAGGAAGTTAGAAGATAATTTTAGCCAAGAATAATTACACATTTAAATAAGTAGAGAATGTGGTCTCTATCTCTTTCCTTCATGCTCCTTCCTAAATTTCCTATCAAGACATAGCATGTGTAGGAGAATATGCAACCTTTGGGAATGCTACAACCTGAAATAATTATGTTCATGATGATTATGAAGTTTATTAACATGATTACAACACACACTATTATTTAAGTGCCTCCACTGATAGGAACCAAATGTTTATATTAAACCAAATTTCTAAGCATCACCTTCTTATTTTATTTCCATTTTCTAACCAAATTCAATTTATTTTTTTATAGTTGATACAGTCATTTCACCTGCCTTAAGTACTTTTTGCAAATGAGATGAATAATTTTACAGTGGATGTCTTGTAACAAAATTAAATATTTATAAAAGCCATCTAAACAGTTGAAGGAGAAACTATTCTTTTTAGGCATCTAACATATTTTCATAAAATCTAAATGTTAAATTGACCTAAAATTACCATTTTATAACATTCTTAATGTATCTTCCTGTAATCTGACCTCTAAAATATGGTACTTAGGGGAATGCTGTAACCCTAGAAGTAATCTTTGTTTCCCAGCAATTTTGTAATACTTTATTTCAGAGTTCTACGTGGTAGAATAGTGACATTTTCTTGTCCTTTCCTAATGTCAGCAAAGTGGTTTTAGAAGCACAGCAACGTATATGTGCTTTCAAAGAGGAAAAATAAAAATACCCACTTAAAATCATGTAATGCTTTCAGTGGTATATGACTATGTATTAAACATCAAATATAAAATTTTCCTTTTAAATTAGATTTGGAGATTATGTCGCCAAAAGGTAAATCTATGATGATGTCCTAAAAAAAAAAAAAAAAAAATCTTTGATTTCCCCCTCCCCCTCCCCCCCAAGACGGTTGGTCATAGTTATTAGTCATTGAAGTCCTGGATCAAAAGTAAAGCTGTGTAATGTCACCTTCTGACCGGGGCACTTGGCAACCTAGCACGTCGTTTATTTTTATGGCCTTTTCCAAAATTGGGGATTTTAGTGATTATTACATTGGTTACTTAGGACAATGTATGATGAAAAGTACTTATCCATGAAAAGTACTTATCATGTGTTGGGAATTATGGAAAGAAAACAACTGTTACATCTTTGTAGTAATCACAGCCAATGAGTAAAGATTTTACTTTTTTCTTCCTTCTTCCATTTAGCAATTATTATACAAACAAAAGCCCTACAGAAGGAGATCTTCGCTTAGAAACACGAGAAGTATATTCTATTGATCCATACAACCCAGCAAGCTAACCAGAAAATAAGCAGGTATTTAATGAAAATAAATTGTTTTCTTAATTTCTATGTCAAAATGGTATTCAAAGTCTACTCATCAATAAGCACAGTGCAAAGTATTGACTGTTCTGTTGCAGTTTTTAAATCTTGCATAGAAATTCACATAATTAGATCATGTTGCCAATTAATATTCCTGTTATCTTTTATTCATTTATCCATTCAACAAATACTTAAGTAACAAAGTGATTAAGAATACTATAAATAAGAAGATGGAAGTAAAGTATTATGAACACAAATAAAGCAGGAAAGGGGATAGGGAGGGCGGGGTAGTTGGAAGGGAAGACTTCACTAAGAAAATGGCATTTGAGTAAAGATTGGAGTGAAGTAAGGAGCCAGCCAAGTGGGGGGAGAACAGCGCATGAAGAAAGAACAGCAAGTGCAAAGATCATAAGGTGTGGTGTGCATGCAGTGGCCAGTATGGCCCACTATGGCTGGCCAAGGGAGAAGTGGCAGAGATGAAATTAGAGAGGGAAGGGGAGGAGGGGGAGACGATCCATCATGTGGAGTATGCTAGGTCATTGAATGAACTTGGTGTTCATTCTAATCTGGGAACCATTGGAATGGTTAAGCGGAAAAGCTAATGGTCACCTTAACTGCTATGTTAAGAACAGAGTGTAAGACACCAAGGGCAGAAAATAGGGAATCACTGAGGACTCCATCACAATTATCCAGGCTTATGCTGTGAGTGGCTACCACCAAGCTGGTGGGAAGAGGTCAGATTCTGCATACATACATTTTTAGTACAGTGATAGGAGGATTTGCTGACCGTTTTAAATTAGATTTGGGTCATTCGTTGACAAAGGTAGCATTCAAGCTCAAATCTGACTTCAAACGGCTTTATCCTACATAATCTATAAAATAAAGAAACCACCTCTGATCTCTTGGAACTTTTATAGTAAAATAAAAAATAAGACACACATAAGAATATATACCACTAGAGGCCTGATGCACAAAATTTGTGCACTGTGGTGGTGGTGGGAGGTCCCCTCAGCCCAGCCAGTTCCCTCTTACAGTTCGGGAGCCCTCGGGGGATGTCTCACAGGGAGCCGGCCTAAGCTGGCAGTCAGATAACCTTAGTGCTGCCTTGGAGGCGGGAAGGGCTCCTGTCACTGCCTCTGCATTCACCAGCCCTGAGCCCGGCTTCTGCCTGAGCAGCACTCCCCCTGTGGAAGCGCACTGACCACCAGGGGGCAGCTCTTGCATTGAGCGTCTGCCCTCTGGTGGTCAGTGCGCATCATAGTGACCGGTCGTTCCACTGTTCGGTCTATTTGCATATTAGCCTTTTATTATATAGGATAAGCAAGATACAGAAAAACTGCTGTGGCAGTGGAGCAAGAAACGTTTATTTGCTGGTGGTGAGTCAGAAGAATGTGGTTGAGGAGAACAGGGGAGGCCAGAGTGATCTCTAAATCCAAACCTGTGGGGACCCAAAGTAAAGCTATTACATCAGTATCTGTTAGTGAATGTGTGAATGAATGAGGATGCGACTATGGCTTGATGCTTTATTGGTTCTAGCACTTATAATTGGTCTGTACAGAAAATGTTAACATTCCCATTATTTAAACTTTGACTCAAACCAATGCTATTCATGCTGCCTCCTAACCAGGAACTCTTATTTCAGTGTGCCTCCTTGCTTGGAATGCAGCTGAACACGGGTTGGAAAGAAATCATTTGAATATCAGCAAGCCTATCTGTATGGGCGCCACATCACCGAAATGACGTCTTAAGCTATAACTTCCTATTTGCACTATTTCTCGAGCAGCACAAGGAACGGTTGCCTGTTGAGAAAGTTGGGAGCCCAGTGTCACTGCCACCTGCTCTTCAAGGACTTTCTGAAGCCTCGCCTGTGATGTGCCTGGAGCCAGGCTTTGGCTATCAGCGGTTACATACTAGTAGCTCTGAGGAGTCACCTTTCCTAGGAAGTCACTAAAGTGAACTGTTTTTATATGCGGACTCTTCCTTTTTTATAATCAGCATTCTCAGTTACCATATTCTTTTGGTTATAGTGTGGTTTTAATTAAGCAATGTATGAAGCATTTCCTGTGGTTACGAGTCGCATAACTTTGTTGGGAAGTTTACTATAATAGTAGTTTTCTTCTCGAATATGATTAAATATTTCACTTCTTCACTTGGCTTGAATTTTTCTCACAATATATTGCCTTTGGTTATTGGGGGGTTTTTTTTGGCAGAATTTATTGGTTTATTTGCCTTTCCTCAATCACTCAGTAATTCGCATTTGCACAAATTTTTTTTAAGTTAAGAGAGTCAAGTTTTAATTGTAACATTTTGGTATACAATTTACACTTTGGGTGTTTCATAGGCAGTTTTATCAGAAGCTCTAGCTGCTTATAAAATGTCATTTAATAGTATATACACTTGTTATTAAAATAAATTTTATCTTTAAAAAATGTGCCTTATATGATATTTTTCTGGATTCAATGAATTCCTGAATACAGACATAGTCAGGGTTTTAGAGTTTGTAATTTAACATGCATTCTAGGTACCACCACCTTGTTTTTTTTGGCCAAAGTCTTAAATCACAAATTTAATTCCCTCGTCTTCAAGAATTTCTCTTACATTTGTCCAACGATCAGCTTCCCCCCATATCACCACACTCTTCTCTCTGGCCATTCTCTAAAGCCAGCTGTTGATTGTCTCTGTTCCAGCATTTAATCTATTGGGAAAATAAAATCCTGCTCACTGGCTACCAAAAATTACTCTCCCATCTCCTCTCAGACTATATACGCTGTTTTGCATCTTTTGATGAATTGTGGTAAAAAGTATATAACAAAATTTTTCATCAGAATCCTTTTTTAAAGTGTACAGTTCAGAAGTGTTAAGTATGTTTACATCGTTGTGCAATAGATCTCTAGAACTTTTCTGTGTTATAAAAATTAAATGCTATTTCCTTTAGACAAAAACTTTACATTTCCCCCTTTCCTCCAGTCCCTGGAAACCACCATTTACTTTTTGTTCCTGTGAATTTAACTAATTTAGGTGCTTCATATAGGTGGAACCATACAGTATTTTCCTTTTGTGACACGTGTATTTCACTTAGCACATTGTCCTCAGGGTCCATCCCTATTGCAACATGTGCCAGAATGTGCTATCTTTTTCAGGCTAGATAGATCATTCATTGTATGCGTTGTCCTCAGGGTCCACCCCTATTGCAACATGTGCCAGAATGTGCTTTCTTTTTCAGGCTAGATAGATCATTCATTGTATGTATATATATTTTGTTTATCCATTTATGTGTCAATGAACATTTGGCTTGTTGTCACCTCATGGCTGTTGGAAATAACACTACTTAGAATGGAGGTGTGCGGCAAATATCTCTATCTCTCTCAATTTCCTCTCCTTCCACCTCTAAGCTTATCTATATTCATTCATCAATTCCACTGACCACATTCACAGACTACACTGTTCTCCCCCCCAACCACCACCACACACTCACTCCCTGTTTCTTCCAGGACATGGCTCCCTCAGTTATACCGTCTCATCACTGGCTCCTTTCCACCTGCCAACCTGGTGCAGCTAGTACCCATTCATCTCCAAGTCACAGAAATCTTATCTCCCACTGGCTTAGACCAAAATTTATTACATCACATGACAGAAAAGATCACAGGTTCTGCTGCTTCAGTCAAAACAGGAAAATATACAAATCACATCCTCAGGAATCTATTCCTCCCCCCCAACCCCCCGTTCTGCTTTTCCTCGCAGGCCTCCTTCTGTGGTCGACACTCCCTAAAAACTGGAAAAGTATTTGCTGACAAGGCCAAACACATACCTTGTCGGCTTAGCATTCCAGCACAAAGAGCTTCTCTCTAATAACTCCTTCAAAAGTCCCTTCATTAGCTCTAATTTGTCACACACAAAAAATGGCACATATCTCCACTGAACCACTTACTAGGGCCAGGGCAGTGAACTAGGCAGATGGCAAGGCTTGAGCACTGCCCACAGTTGGAGCTGGAGTAGAATTGATGTATCCTTCCCTTTACCACTGCTGTATCTACGAAAATAACCATAGCTCCCTCAATCATTTCACTCATACACTCAACCAATAACTATGTACATCCTTCGGTGTGCTAAGCGATGTTTTAGGTCATGGGATTTAGCAGTGGCAAAATGACAGTGCCCGTGTAGCCTTTATGTTAGTGAGGAGAGAGACAATAAGCAGATCTATATATAAAAAAAGATATAGGTACAATATTTTAAATTCTCTAAATCAGTGAAAGGGGAAAGAAAGTTCAGTGGATAGGCCATTGTTCATAGTGGCCAACGAAGGCTTTATTAAAGGGTCACACTTAAGCAAAAGCTGAGGGCGGTGACCATGCAGAGAGGTTTCTGGTCAGAAAGTATTCCCAGCAAAAGGACCATTAGAAGGAAAACAAAGAACTATGCCTGCTGTTTTGGAGAAATGACATATGTGTATGGGTAAGGTAAACTCTACTAGAAAGGGGGAAACAGTGATACTGAAGAGAGAGGAACATTACTTAGCCAATGGGAAGGGTAGCAGAGGTATGGCAAATTACCATGATTCTCTCTCTCTCTTTTTTTAAATATATTTTATTGATTTTTTCAGAGAAAGGGAGAGAGATAGAGAGTCAGAAACATTGATGAGAGAGAAACATCGATCAGCTGCCTCCTGCGCATCTCCCACTGGGGATGTGCCCACAACCCAGGTACATGCCCTTGGCCGGAATAGAACCTAGGACCTCTCAGTCCGCAGGCCGACGCTCTATCCACTGAGCCAAACCGGTTTCGGCAGAAATTCTCTTTAACTGCTTCTATTTTTCTCTGAAGAAAAGCAGCAAAGGTATAAACAGAGATTGAGAATGATGTAGGAGATGTCTGCATTCAATGTTAATATAAAAATATGAAGTAGCAACTTAGGAGAATGATGGAGTAAGTGGACTAGGCAAGTACGGTAGGAATACCTAGAAGCATCACAGTGGTCCATTTGAAAGGAGCCATCTTTAAAGTAAGATTAGGCATTATGGATACAGGTTTTTCTCTAGCCACATTCAGTGCCTTGGGTACAGGAACAAAATTATGGAGAATTGACTCTAACCAGGATTATTGTTTGTCTGAAGCATGTAATAAAGTAAGAGACGAACAAGGAAGCTGAGGATGTATGCAAGATAGTGATTACAGCGATGGACCATGGAATTTAACCTGCTAAGGTGGAAAGTGAGGGCACTAAGGGGGTTTGAGACTGAAAGACGGTGGTGAGATAATGGGTTGCGGGTACTGAGAAATACAACGATGTTTGGGTCCAGGCAAACTAGAAGGATAGATTTGGTGGTTGGACAGTGAAATGGTTGAAATTCTGGAGGTATTATAGCTCAATGAGAATAAAATCAAAGGTACTTCCATGGGCATAAGTGGCAGAGTAAAGTGAAAGATAAGATCATTGGCAGAGAAGAGGAAGGCCCTGAAAGGGCAGGTGTTTGAAAATAGCATCGCTGGGAATATCAAATCACTGAGGGCTATTAATGCAGGGAGAATGGAGAAGGTTGCTGTGAGCTAGAAGTTAAACTTTCAAGCAATGAGGACAGAAAGCAGTTGTTAGGAGATTAATGCACAGGAAGTGGAAATGACTGGTGTATTCTGATAGCATGTGACGTAAGACTGAGGAATTGAGTCATCAGCCTACTAGGATATGGCTTCTTCCATCTCTCTGTTGAGAATAGCTTAAACGCATGATAAGAGGGCCTTGAGAGAATGGTACTAGAACTATTAAAAAGGAAGTACAATAAGTGATATGATCAATGTATATATTTCTTGCAGTAGAGTCTTAAAAGAGAAAGTAATGGAAAATAAAAAACATACCTCGCATTTGGGACACTGTCCTTTTCAACGAGTGAGGGTAGGAGCTGAGACTTGAGTAGGCAGGAACAAATAAAGACAGTATTCTGGAATCTTTATGTGAGCTAAGGCTATGTGTGCTGAGTTAGATAGGTTTGTTGGACTATGGGTCTCTGTGAAACTGCACTGGGTATAGTTTTCCACCTTGAGTATCTTTGCTCCACTTTGAGTCATGGGTCTGCATGGGGGAGACAAGAGCTCACACATTTACTGACATATCTGCTACAATATCTTTTCAAGCCTCTTCCCGCTCTACAGCATTTAATATTTGGGATTTCTCCACTCTCCATTCAACCCATTCCAACTCTGACTCTTGTTCCTAATAATTTTGAAATTTGGGTTCTTGTCTCAGAGGCTAAAGACCTCCAAGGTTCAGGGCTAGAGCTGACTCTACATAACTGGTTTGCTTTGTAATCTCATGTACTTTATTTTATGCATCCTATATAATAAAAGGCTAATATGCAAATCGGCTGAACAGCGGAACGACCGGTCGTTATGATGCACACTGACCACCAGGGGGCAGATGCTCAATGCAGGAGCTGCCCCCTGGTGATCAGTGCACTCCCACAGGGGGAGCACCACTCAGCACAGCACCAGTGGTGGCAGCCTCTCTGGCCTCTGTGGCAGTGCTAAGGACCCCTTGGGGGATGTCTGCCTGCCAGCTTAGGCTTGCTCCCCACTAAGCCAGCAGGCAGACATCCCCTGAGGGGTCCCGGACTGCGAGTGGGCACAGGCTGGGCTGAGGCTCCCACAACCCCACCCCCAGTACACAAATGTCATGCACTGGGCCTCTAGTTTAAAAATAATTCTGAGAAAGGATCCATAGGTTTTACCAAACAGGCAAAGAGATCTATGATTTACACAAAAATGTTAAATGTTTTCTTTTTTAAAGCTCTCTTCTTGGGCCTTTCTGAAAAGCCAGCTTCATAATTAACACAATACCTATATTCCTAAGCTTTTCCTAGAACATTCCCACATCCCTGGGACCTCAATATACTCAATCTGTCCCATAGCCAAGCTTTCTCAGTTAAAAAACAAAACAAAAACAAAAAACTTTTACACTTTTCCTTGATCCATCAACCCTCTCTCCCCTCCATATTAGTTTCCTGCCACTGCTGTAACATGTACCTTGTAGGTTAAAATGACACAGATTTTACAGTTCTGTTCAGAAGTCCAAAAAGAGTCTGACAGGGCTACACCCACGGTGTTGCCAGGACGGGTGCCTTCTGCAGGCAGGGAATTCCTGACTTGCCTTTATCAGCTTCTAGAGTTGGCTGTCATTCCTGGATTTTGGCAGCATCCAATCTCTGCTTCAGTCATCACCCTCTCCCAGCAGATCTACTGCCTCCCTCTAACAAGGACCCGGTGACTACATTACCCAGTCAAATAACCCAGGGGAATCTCCCATCTCAACTTCCTCAATGTGATCACATCTAAAACCTCTCGTTACATAAGGTAACATATTCACAGGAATTAGGAATTAGGACATGGACATCTTTGGGGAGCTATTATTCAGCCGACCACACACACCCATTTCATCCTTGAACTCTTAGCCCCATGCTCCAAATATGTCCCACCCTATTTTTCAATTCCAATAAATGATAAAACCATTCATTTAGAATCCTGGGGTGAAGTGTTGATTTTATTTTTCTCACCACTAACCTTAAGATCCAATGCAAACAATTTTGTTCATTCCACCTCCAATATCATCTAATTGTCCACTTTCTCTAGTCAAGGCTGCCACCAAAACTCCCCTCGGTGATGGCGACGCCTCCTTGCTGGTCTCTCCACCCACTATTGCAGCGGTTCTCAACCTGTGGGTGGCAAACCCTTTGGGGGTCGAACGACCCTTTCACAGGGGTCGCCTAAGACCATCGGAAAACACATATAAAATTACATATTGTTTTTGTGATTAATCGCTATGCTTTAATTATGTTCAATTTGTAACAATGAAACTACATCCTGCATATCAGATATTTATGTTACAATTCATACCAGTAGCAAAATTACAGTTATGAAGTAGCAACGAAAATAATTTTATGGTTGGGGGTCACCACAACATGAGGAACTGTATTAAAGGGTCGCGGCATTAGGAAGGTTGAGAACCCCTGCACTATTGCCTTTTCCAATCCAGTCTCCCTATTACAGACGGAATTATATTTTAAAAATTCAAATCTGATTTAGTCACCCTTTAAAAAAAAATCGTTCAGTGGCTCGGTATATTTCAATTCAACATAGAGAAATGGGTTCTTCACCGTCCCTGTACCCTGCACCTGTTGCTGTAACTGTCAACACAGACAGCAGGCATTTAGGGAGCCGACCTACCCACGCACATTTTTGCAAAGGACAAAAGTCAGGCAGGAGCATACGGGAGTGGAGCCCGAGAAACCACCGCTTGGACCTGCCCACCCCAGGCAGGCAGAGCGCACAGAGGCGCTGAAGTTCTGAGAGACGGTGATCCTGGGATGCGGGACCTGCAGGTGGACTTCGGATGCCAAACTCGCTAGAAACAATGCAAATTGGGAACAGGCATGGCCCCCTCCCCCGCCCATTAAGGGGAAGCTGTGGTCAAAAGCTTTTTGTTCCGCAACTGCGCTCCCCAGATCCTGGGCGCGCCGCCTCGACTGTGGTCTCCGTCCTCTGAGCTGCGCTTTCTAGTGACTTGGATTTTCTTCCCGCGAACCGTCGGGTTCCTAGAGGTGCCGGGGGAAGATGGGAGCCGGATCTCCGAGGAGCCCCGAGCCTCCGTGGCCGCCAGCGCCCTCTCTCTCCGGCTCCAGGGGGGCCCTCCCGGCGGTGCTGATGCTGCTCGCGCTGCCGGCTGCCTGGGGTGAGATGCGGGCGGGCGGGCGTGGGGAGCGCCTCCAGCCGGGACGCAGCCTCCGGATCCCCGCATCCTGGGGGTTCGTTTCCAGTGGGCTCAGCTGCGAGAGGGCGAGGGCACTGGGCTCTGCGACCCCCTCTGTGTCCTCAGACCCTCCTGGCCTCTGGGTAGAGTCGGGTTCCCCTCTGCAGGGTCTTAAGCGTCCCCAGCGCGGGGAGAGCGCAGATGCGCAGGTGGCGCAGCATGAAGTCCTTGCCTTCCCTGCTGACCAGGACTGGCTGTGTGAGGACGGGGCGCTGGTCCGAGTGCCAGAAAGAGGTCCGGGCATTCCACCGGCCTGGGTTCTAATCCTGGAAACTTCTTAACTGTGGGGAAAGTGAGGACCCCTGCCTGCCTCCCTTTCCTCTTCTGTGAAATGGCAACGCCCTTAGCCCTACCTCACGGGGCTGCCATCTAAATGGCATAAAGCATGCCAAGGGGCGAACCCAGCGCCTGTCACTTCATTTCTGTTCCCCAGTCATTAGCTCTGAGCTTTGTCCATGGGGGTGTTTGGACCAGCAGCGCTGGGAGGTGCGGTTTTCCCTGGAAATCTGCCCTGTATCCGGCCAATATTCAGCCCATGCCCTCCCCAAACCAGCACCTCCATCATCAATGCGCACTCACTGAGCGGCTACTTGAGGGCATACCCCTGGCAGGGCACTTGGGGTTAGGAGAACTAGTGACACCCCAGAACCCTCAGCGCAGCTGGCTTCCAGGAGAAGGCACCCTGGAAAAGTGGACCCGTTATAGCCATGAGTTTAGAACTAAATAAAACCATTATAACCATTATGGAAATTTTGAGGTCATGCCTTCCCTTCCTTCCTTCCTTCCTTCTGACTTTAGGTAAACAACTTCAATGAGGGCCCTTCTCTTATTTTTGGCTTTCCAAAAAGACCTATGAGTTGCGGGGGCTCCCTGGTCACATCTCATTTGGAGTGACAGGCTGGTTCTGTTTGCCCAGCCTCTTCTGGACAACTGAGCTGGGCTCTTCCCTGTCATTAGACACTTCACATTCGTTATTGGATGGCGCCCTCTCTCATGGGAAAAGAAAAACCAGGTTTTCAGAAATGTTGGTGTTAATGTTTCATCTCCTTAGACATCAGAAGGTAACCTGTTAGGGGAGGAAATGTAATAGAACCTAAAGTTTTATTTTCAGAAAAGAAGCGTTGCCAGTGAGGTAAGCCAGCTGTTGTCAGTGCTTGGACATTGCTGTGGACCTTGTGAGCATCTGGCTCCCTTACTGGGATATTGTGATAGTGTCCCCTGTTAACAATCTCAGACATTATACACTGCCCCCCAATTTATTTTACTAAGGTCACCACACTAGCCTCTGAATGTGAAACAGCCGAAACCCATGGTGGGCAAACTGTGGATTGCAAGCCACATGCAGCTCTTTGGTCCCTTGAGTGTGGCTCTTCCACAAAATACCATGCAGACGTGCACGTACAGTGCGATTGAAACTTCGTGGCCCATGTGCAGAAGTCAGTTTTCAGCCTGGGCGAGTCTATTTTGAAGAAGTACTGTTGATATTTGGCTCTGTTGACGAATGAGTTTGCGGACCACTGGTAAACTAGGCTAACTAGTGATTTACTTGCCAAAGTAGTTTAGATAAAGAAAGTGTTGATGGAATCCTGACAATGTCACAGCACTTTGGAGTTGGAAAGAAGTCTGAGAGAGCCGTGCCTCCCAGGCGGATGCATACAGACTCAGAGTGGTCAGGTTTTATGAAATCTCTGTCATTGGGAGACCCGGGTTCTGGCTTGTCCAGTGTCTGCTGCATACCAAAGGGGGGTCTGGGATCCAGCAAGTCAATGAGCATCCCTAACTTCCAGTGTCCATGAGTAGAAAATGAGCATATTTGGCATCCTGTTATCTGAGAGGGCGATTGCAAAAATTGCATGAAGTAGTGTCTGTGATAGTGTTTTGGAACCTGAAAATCCCCGTGCACATCTAAGGGACCCTGACTAGGAAGTCACACAAGACAACCTCAAAGCCACAGGAGGTCTGAAATGGAGACATCTCAGCGTCAATGAGTGGAAGGAGCACAGCTCAAGCAGCACTTAGGGAGGGAACCCAAACACCAGTTGTGCAGCATGATTCACAGGGATATTGGATTTATATACCTAGGAGCACACTAAGGGAGCATGACATATTTCAGTTTACATGTATATGCTCAGATGAGAAGGTGTGTATGGTGTCCATTGCCTAGTTTTACCTACTGTAACCTCCACCATTGGACAAGTAACTTCAGAAATGTCTTGCATAGAAACACTGAGTGAAATAATTCTAATAAGGTCAACTCAAGGAAGAAAATAGCATACCTGACACCCACTCACCCACACACAGACACACAAACTCGTATACAAGCTCTTTGTCAGAGAAACGCTGTCAATCTCATCACAGCTGACCAAAGGTGGATAAAAGCAATAATGTAGAAAGTATCAAGAAACTAGCGATAGCTAGCTTTATCCATCATTACCAAGAGAGAAACTCATTCTAACTCTATTTTTGTCTGTTTAAATGTTAGTTAATGAGCATATTATATTATGATTAGTAAAGCATTTATAATGTTTATTTCATCTCTACCCTATTTCTTTAACTTTCTATTTATATGTAATATACAATGTAAGTATCTAGAAGATTTTAGCAAACATGATTAATTGTTAATTGGGCCTCACTGGCATACCCAAAACACGATACCCACTACCACAGACACACCTTAAAAAAACACATCTGATACAGTTATATCAGTTGACTATATGCTGAGACATACAAGTGTCAATCAATTTCAAAACTTCATAATAAACTACCACTAAAAATTTCCTCAAATGTTTCTAAATTATGCAAAACATTGCTAAATAAGCCATGGGTCAATAAAGAAATCACAATGGCCATTAAAAAATATTTTGAACTGAAAATATGCATTTGTACACTGGAAACCTATTTAATTTCATTAACCAATGACATCCCAATAAGTTTAATAAAGTTAAGAAACTCAAAACCCTGAAAATATGGCACATCAAAACTTTGAGAATACAGCTAAGTCTGTGCTCAGAATAAAATAATATACAAATGCTTATTTCAGAAATTATGTAAAGCTGAAAATAAAAAGATCTAAGTTACCATCTTAAAAATTTATTTTTAAACTCAGCAAATAGGCTCAATAAAATTTTTTAAAAGGTAAAATAAAAATAAGTACAAATCAATAAATCCAAAAGTTGATTACTTACAGCCTAATAAAATTGAACAATCTACCCTCCATTATTTGAATTAAGTAATAAGGCGTGTGGAAAGAAATAGATTAATCAAAACAGAACAGAACCTATTTCTAATGTAAAATACTTTTCCAATAGCTATTTCTTCTTTATAACATACTAGAGGCCCGGTGCATGAAATTCGTGCATTTGGTGGGGTCCCTCAGCCTGGCCTGAGCCCTCTCACAGTCTGGGAGCCCTCAGGGGATGTCCGACTGATGCCTTAGGACTGATCCCCAGCGCCGGCAGTCAGACATCCCTCTCCCAGTCTGGGCCTAAGGCGGTAGTCGGATATCCTTAGCACTATGGTGGAGGTGGGAGACGCTCCTGCGACCACTGCTGCACTCACCAGCCATGAACCCAGCTTGGGCTTCTGGCTGAGCAGCACTCCCCCTGTGGGAGCACATTGACCACCATGGGGCAGCTCCAGTGTTGAGCATCTACCCCCTGGTGGCCAGTGAGCATCATAGCGGCCAGTTGTTCTGCTGTTCAGTCGATTTGCGTATTAGCTTTTATTACATAGGATTGTTTAAGTCTACATGGTATTTTTATTAGTTTAACTTAAACCTTTACATCTTAAGAAGTAAATGAGTCTAATATTTAATTCAAGATGTGCATTATAAAATATAGGCCCTCACAAAGTTTAGTTGTTGGGTTTGGTCTGCAAAACATGTGCTGAATTTTCCTGTGCTGATGAATTGACCTGGCAACATCTTTTAACAGTGGTGACCACTACTGAAGGCCAGAGAAGAGGCTGTTGTGCTGCTAGGTCTGGGTGGTCAGCTGGGAGTGAAGATAGATGGTGAAACGCATGCGTGCTGCTTATTACACAAGAGGATGGGGTAAAGGAAGCCAGAGCCCAGGGTCTTTCTGATGGATAAAATGTGAAGCTATGAATTAGTTTTTCCTTCCGTGAAAGAACAGATAGATTAGATCTATATAGATATAGATAAAATAGATATAGATTAGATATAAATATATATCGATATAGATTTGGCTATACCTTAATTGCCTTCAAAATAGCAGGCTCTTTTAAAATGGATAGATGCTGTTTTAAAAAGCTCTTTTCTAAAGTTGCTGCTAAGGGAAGCAATCCTTTTACCAGCATTAAAGTGTTCATTTTCTTCTTCAATCACATCTATGAAGCATATTGGAGAAAAAGAGGAGGTGGGATAGAAGTCCCCTCATTGACCCTGCTGTCCCTGTGACCTTGGTCTTCAGGTCAATGCCAAGCCCCGCCGTATTTTGCATCTGCCATGCCTACAACACTGACTGATGAGGTTGAGTTTCCCATTGGAACATCTTTGCAGTATAAGTGCCGCCCTGGTTACCAGGGGAGAATGTTCTCTATCACCTGCCTAAAAAACTCAGTTTGGTCAAGCCCTGCAGCCTGTAAACGTAAGTAACTCTGGACTGAGAACTCTGCTGTCTCAGTGAAACATCCATAAGAACTGGTGCAATTGTTCAGATTTGGGAATGAAAACATCTATGACTTTTAATCCCTGAGGACCAGGAGAGGGAATATCTTCCGACTGCTTTGAGTTCCTGGCACCTTCATAAAAGTTCATTTCTTAAGAAACTGTCATTAGGGCATGTTCGAGGGAAATCTCCACTCACTAGTCATCTGCCATTTTCATAACTGAAACTGATGAATGCCTCAGGAAAGGGAAAAAGAAGTGCAAGTAAGAACAAAAGCCCAGACTCTGAGCCCTTTCCTCTGGTTGAATCATAGAGTAAACACTTTGGTATGGAACTCCTTCCGAACCCACAAATGGCAAAATGGAAATAACTGGAGAAGGCAAGTTTGGATCAAGAATTAATTATTCTTGTAATGAAGGGTGAGTTTGCAGTAGCATTTGGCGGGTGGTGAGGGGAGGTGACGGTTCAAAAATTGTAACAGCAATTTCTAAACAATAGTATTAGAGAGGAGAGTCAAACTACCTACCCGTTAAAACAAACCAATAGGATTTCTAAGCGAAGGTAGTAGCTTCAATACAGGCATTTAAATACCCTTGAAATGATTAAGCATATATTTAAAAGATAGAAAAAAAATCTAGAAAATGGGGGTGAGGTGCCTGTTGTACACCAAATTAATGCACATAAAACCAGGTGAAGCATTCATTGGATGGGGAGGACCAGCTCTCTAAAGAAGCAAATGGAACAAACACTAGTTGACCCACAAATATATTCTCTCCTCAAAGCACCAAGAGCTGGGGATGGTGGATTCAGGGGGAAGTGGGAGTGATTTGTTTGGGAGGATGAAGCAGGTGTGGGGAATGGGCAGATCTGAATTGTGATAGCTCCTCTCCAGAAGTGCTCACAGTGCAAGCATCATGCTGGGGACATCTTCTTGGCCTATCCTTGGGGGAGGCAACCATTTAGGAAAGAAGTAGGGGGACTGCTTCACCTTATACTTCACTTTTGCTTTGCTTTTTTGCTCACTTATAATACATACAAAATAATATAAGTGAATACTTAACATAGCGGTAACAATAAAATGAGCTCCAGTGTATACACTACTCACCTTAGAAATATTACTAGTACATTTGGAGCCTCTTGTGTGCCCTTCCCAATTCTCGTTCCTCCACCTCTAGAACGTCTCCAGAAGTAAGCACCATTCTGAATTTTATGTTTTTCATTCCCTGGAGTTTCTTTTTTTTTAATTAAAAAAATATTTTTATTGATTTCAGAGAGGAAGGAAGAGGGAGAGAGAGAGAGAAACATCAATGATGAGAGATAATCATTGATTTCCTGCCTCCTGCATGCCCCGCAGTGGGGCCCAAGCCTGCAACCCAGGCATGTGCCCCTGACTGGAACCTAACCTGGGACCCTTCAGTCCCCAGGCTGACACTCTATCTACTGAGCCAAACCAGCCAGGGCTGGAGTTTCTTTTTTATCTCCTCCCATGCATCATCCTAATCAGTATATGTATTTTTAAAATATGTATATTTTTTTTATTTCAGAGAGGAAGGGAGAGGGGGAGAGAGAAACATCAATGATGAGAGAGAACCATTGATCAGCTGACTCCTGCATGCCCCCCACTGGGGATCTAGCCAGCAAAATTTCTGAATGGGCCAGATATTGAGTTGAAATTTTAAAAAAGGAGTATGGGTGACTCCAAGATTTTTGGTTTGATCTGAAAGAAGGAAATACCAGCAATGGAATAGAAGTATTTTTTTTCCTAACACTGAACACTAAATGGTATATATACTTTTTAAATTTAAAAAAACCCACATTTTTATTGATTTCAGAGAGGAAGGGAGGAGAGAGAGAGAAACATCAATGATGAGAGAATCATTGACCGGCTGCCTCCTGCATGGCCCCTACTGGGGACTGAGCCCACAACCTGGGCATGTGCCCTTGACCAGAATTGAACCCGGGACCTTTCAGTCCGCAGGCCAGTGCTTTATCCACTGAGCCAAACCAGCTAGGGCTTAAATTTTTAAAAAATAATTCTTTATTGTTGAAACTATTACATATGTCCCCTCCCCCGCTTCCCCCCATTGTCCTCCTCCAGCCCACCCTGCCCCAGGGGCACATGTATTTTTAATCACTGTTACCCCGGTGTGTTAAATTTTTTTAAATATTATTTCCAATTGAAATTATTATTAGTCACATTTATAAAATGAAGAGACATACATACATAAATACATACATACACTACAAGACGTAAAAACGTTTTAACTAGAATTCTTCCTAGGATAAACATTGTGGCTTAGGAAGGTGAAACTCCTAAAACTCCAAAGAGGCTGTCCTGTGCAAGGCAAAGGGAAGAAGTTGCTTGTTACTGCAGAGAAGCAGGAATAGAAAGACAAGTGAGGAAGAAAATAAAATACAAATTGGCGCCCACTCCCCAGGGCAACAGCTCCCTAGAACTGCCCCCAAATAAAATGCTTTGAGCAAGTGGATTTAGGGAGAGACATATAAAAGGGCAGGTCCACTCCACGCCTACTCCACCAACAGCTGTGTCCATAGCAGATTATCCTGGGTGGTTTCTCGGAGAAACCTCCCATGCCCATGTCTCCTGGTCCTCTTGAAAGACAGTCTAGCAGATAAATGTCTCCTTCTCCTGTTGGCACCAACACATATGAAGTGGGGGGCTCATCCTCACCAGAAAGCCACAGAACAGGACAGAGGGTT
This sequence comes from Myotis davidii, assembly GCF_000327345.1. Taxonomy (NCBI): domain Eukaryota; kingdom Metazoa; phylum Chordata; class Mammalia; order Chiroptera; family Vespertilionidae; genus Myotis; species Myotis davidii. The sequence continues at coordinate 201,257 of NW_006299722.1, forward strand.
TACTCTCCATCTCAAGGGTTGGACATCCTCCACTCCCCATCTAGTGACATCAGGGAGGCCAGCAAAGCACCTTCACTCCCACCAGCAGCAGGGATACATTCAGAACTTAGCGGAGCCAGAAGAAGGAAGCAGACCAGAATGGCATTACAAGGCTCAGAAGACTGAGCTTTCATTGGAACTACAACTCACAAAAGGAGGACAGAATCTACCCAACAACTAAATGACATCCATTGCTGTCACACTTTACATTTTATCTCTAATTGGCTTATTTTGCTGTTTGAATAAAGCTTGCGCTGCTTTATCTATCTATCTATCTATCTATCTATCTATCTATCTATATAGCAGCATACACACACATATATACACACACACACACACACACACACTAGAGGCCTGGTCAGGCATGGTGGGGGTCCCTCAGCCTTGCCTGCTCCATCTTGCAATCTGGGGCCCCTCGGGAGATGTTAGAGAGCCAGTTTCGGCCCGATCCCTGCAGGCCAGGTCGAGGGACCCCACCAGTGCATTAATCCATGCACCGGGCCTCTAGTATGCATATAAGAGTTTTGGTTAATCTCTTCCCACCCTCCCCTCTTGCCCCTTCCCTCTGAGATTCATGTTTCCATGCCTGTGCATTGAACATCTTCCCCCTGGTGGTCAGTGTGCATCATAGCTACTGGTTGAATGGTCGACCCATCACTTAGGTTTTGATATATATAGATGGCATTGTTCTAACTATACCAAATAACACTTGACAATTATTTGATATTATTTGTCTCAATTTGTAATAGTATCAAGTCTGGCCCTAGCTATACCAACTCTCGTGAATGGCTCACCGCAGCATTCCATCACTATACAAAGCCTCTGTTGAAGTAAATATAAATGTCACTAAATTTTCCAAATTTTATGTCACACTTTAAACAGTTTGGGGCATACTAATTGAGAATTTCTGCCTTTAATATTTAAAATACGAGATTAGTGTTCAACTCTCTTTGTTCTGCTTGGATTTCCTTTGGTTCTACTTTGATGAATCTTATTTACCTTAGATTTACATAAAAATGCATCTGAATTTGAAAAAGAAGAGAGATTCCATCCAGTCTAGAAAGTATAAAGGAGAAAATTTAAAGTCCCAATACAGACATAAGATTTGAGAAATTGACAGTTTTACAAAAGGAAATTGTTCTGAATTCTTCAAGATGGTGGTCTCTTGTAAGTAACAATCTAAGCAGGGACATTAGAATGTAACTGTTAGGTCGGAGAGAGCCCAGGATCAGATACATGCGGACATGTGACGAGATAATGGACTACCCCTGGCATTTCTAACAGATCAGCATGCCAGATACAGATACTGGCTTCTCCATGACCCCCACACAGATACTGACTCATTCCTGAATACCTTGCTGACCCCCTACAGCTGAAACTTCCTCAGCTGAATACCTCAGCTCATGTCCCCGCCCCTCACCCAACCGCAGTTAGGTGGGTATAAAAAAAGCACCCCCCTCCCTGTCTTTTGGGGTACGTGGGTCTCCTGGGGACGCAGAAATAAACCTTTCCTTTCCTTTCTTTTCTGATTCACTGGACTCTCTATTTCTTACGCTGCCTCCTGAGCCACCTAACCTAACAGTTACCACTATGTCATCTTAAGGAAGTCACTAAACCTCTTTGATACTCAATTTACCCCACTTTAAGATAAGGATGAAAATACCAATGTGCTGGGTTACTGTTGAGATCAGTACTACTTGTTTCAAAATATGGTTTAGAAAGAATCTGCCAGAAGGAAGGAAACATGATAAAATGACTACCTACATAGGATTTCCTAAGGAACATACCATAGCCATGCAGCATTAGAAGAAATATATCTGTACACTGGAATTTTATCCAGCCATGAAAGCAAAACATCTGGAGAAGCACTTAGTGACATATAAAGATGTTTATTATAACTATTTGATGTGAAAAAAAATCAGATGGCAAAACAGTTTGTATGGCAATACCTCATTTTATTAAAAGATCATATATCTATGCCTGTTTCTATATTTTCACCTCCATCTCTAATTCTGTAACCATTTTTATATTCAGACCCTGGTAACTAGTTTTAAGCCTCTTTGGTGAAGGCTGTGGGGCAGAGGGGGGCGGGGTCCTTTACCTTTTGGCTGTGTAGCAGGCTGCTTCTTCAAGAAGATTCACACTCCCATTTCTTCAAGCTCCTCTGTGTCTGTAAACTGGTTCTCAAGTCTGGGAATTGGCTGACGGAGAACCACACTCTGTTTTATAGGGTTTCAAGTCAGACTTCCGGTCACCAGACCTAGATCTTTTCTGCTTATACAAACCTTAGTTCACTCTTCATCTACTTCATCTCTTGAGACTCCATGATCAATTAACTGATGACAAAGGCC
>NW_006299722.1:204574-207985 GCF_000327345.1 Myotis davidii
GGTGGCCTGGGCTCCGGGGGTCCCTCATGGTCTGCTTGCATCTCCGTGTCAGGCAGCACGGAGCAGGCCCCTGGCTCACTCTGTTTGGCTTTAGTTCATTTATATTGTCTTCATGCCCCTCTCCTACGTGAATAGGATGTCTGCCCCTGAGGTATGTTCATAAAGCTCTGGTCTTTCACCTTCACTCGGCATGCTCCACACTCAAACTATGACACTAAATTCAGACTCTCACTTCTTTGGGTGCATTTGCATCTCTCATGAGTTGGTAGGGGTAGGTCCTGAGGAAGAACATAAATTGTTACCATTTCCGTTGCCAGATTTAGTGAGTAAAATATTATACCCAGTTAAATTTGAATTTCAGATAAGCAACAAGTATTTTTGCACTTTACATATATGTCATGCAGCCCGGCCAGCGTGGCTCAGTGGTTGAGCATCGATCTATGAACTAGGAGGTCAGGGTTTGATTCCCTAGCAGGGCACATGCTTGGGTTGTGGCCTCAATCCCCAGTGGAGGGTGTACAGGAGGCAGCCCATCAATGATTCTTATCATTGATGTTTTTACCTCTCCCTTTCTCTCTGAAATCAATAAAAATATATTTAAAAAAAAAAGACTGCAGCCCACCCACACCTGTAGCCATCCAGACCCCCTCCTCTCCCCAGAACACCTGGCCACCGGCTGGCCTGTAGTCCGCCAATACTTCCTCTGGCAGCCCTATCAGGGCAGCTATGTCAGGAGGGGCCATTAGAGTTCCTTCAGGCAAGAGGAGACGTGCCTCCTCAGACAGGGGAGGAGGAGCTACGTCTCCCAGCAAAAGACAACCCAGCAGAATTCCCAAGTTCCAGGCACTCAGCTTCACTAGAATCTGTCCACTTCAGTTTTCAGAATCCTCTTCCAAGCAGTGCTCCGACTTTCGCATACAGACCCTGAGATGTGGTGAGAATCAGCCACAGGATTAGATGCTGGGTTAGCTTTTTCTGAAATCTTGGCCCTGTGGCTACAGGGCCCACGTGTTCTTTTAGGGCAGATACAGAAGCGTTCAGAGCCAGACCTTGAGCAGGAATTTCAAGCTTTGCACCCATCACTTCCATTCTCTCAGGTTCTCTAGAACAAGCCACCAAGCCCATTCTATGCCTTCCTGAGACCCTCCTAGGACAGCCACCACGTAGTCACTCAAAGCCTTGCTCCTATGCTTAGAGATGGCTACCGGTGGTAACTAGGGGATCTTCTGTCCCTGAATTCCATCAACTACATTGAGGCCTTGACTTAGGAGTGTCCTGACTAACGAGTTTTTTGAGTTACCAGCTATCTCTCCTCCGATTTTTTGCATTGAGTTGATAGCATAATTTGAGTTAACGAGCTCCTTAACAAGCTTCTTAATGAGCTCGGTCTCGGAACGAATTAAACTTATAAGTCAAGGCCCCACTGTATTTGTGTGCCCCTTTCCACGATCAGCATTAACATGAATTCTTTTTTTTAAATATATTTTTATTGGTTTCAGAGAGGAAGGGAGAGGGAGAGACAGAAATATCAATGATGAGAGAGAATCATTTATCGACTGCCTCCTGTACACCCGCTGCTGGAGATGAGCCTGCAATCCGGGCAGGTGCCCCTGCCTGATCACTCCTCGCCACCTCTGCCTGCCCTGATCTGGAATCGAACCTTGACCTACTGGTTCATAGTTCGATGCGCAACACTGAGCTACACCACCCGGGCAATATGAATTCTTAAATATAATCATATTACAGAACCAATCCCAGATTCCTCTGTTACCCTGGGATAAATATTGGTCCAAATATGGAAGCAGAACTACTATCAGTGTTACGAAACAAGAGATTTGTCATGAAATTAGACCTAGCTGTGTGAGGAGCTGCTCTAGACCAGTGGTTCTCAACCTTGGCTGCACATGAGAATCATCTGGGAATCTTTTTAAAATCCTGATTTCTGGGCCTCATCCTCTGGAAATTCTGTTTCTTTGTTATGGGGTGGGGCCACAACATTAGTAACAAAGAAACAGAATTTCTGGAGGATGAGGCCCAAAAATCAGGATTTTAAAAAGATTCCCAGGTGATTGTAATGTGCAGCCAAGGTTGAGGACCGCTGCTCTAAACGATGAGAAACACCACACTCATCAGGTGCCTGGGAGTGGGAGCTTTCAGGAAGCTGAGCACGCCTTGCTGCTGGCTGGAGCTGGGAAGGGCTCCTGTAGAGAGCTGTCTGGTTGGCTCTTGCCAGCTGCTGCTGCTGTCAGTTAACAGGGACACATGTGACCGTGGGGAGGAGTCAGTGCAGGTGAGCGGGACCAGCGTTTTCAGAGAGCTGGATGCAAACATAGGGAGAGCGAGAATAAACGGGGATCCTTGGCTCCTCTGCATCTGTCCCCTCGTCACTTCCAACCAAGAATGACCTTCAGAGGAGAATGGCTGTTGCTTCACTTCTGCCTCTCACATTTCAGGCCAATTTCTCAAGCTCCAACCCTAACCTAGAGCCATACAGGCAAAGTAAGTCTGGGAAACCTGGTTTCAATTAGCCTGGTGACACTGTACAAAACCACTAGATCAGTGGTTCTCAACCTGTGGGTCGTGACGCCTTGGTAGTCGAATGACCCTTTTACAGGGGTTGCCTAAGACCATCCTGCATATCAGATATTTACATTGCAATTTGATTCTATTTTATTCATATTTACAGTAGCAACATTACAGTTATGAAGTAGCAACAAAAATAATTTTGTGGTTGGGTCACAACATGAGGAACTAACTGTATTTAAAGAACCAGAAAGTTGAGAACCACTGCACTAGATAAATAAAACTTTCATTTTCCTCTCTCCCTTTTCCCCCGCCTCCCTCCTGGCCCACCTCTATCCCCCTTTGTAGCTTTCTCTGTCTTCTTAAATTATTATTGGTAATTTGTGTCTTCATTTATATCATTTAGGTTTTCAAACTGTTTAACATACTGTTGTCTACAGTTTTCATAAATATTCTCATGTATATGTAAATATATTCAAATTCTCTTTCTTACTGCTGTATATCTGTGTTGTCTCGCCTTACACTTTTTTAAATAGATTTTTTAAACTTGATTATTGAGAGTATTACAGATGTCCCCTTTCCTCTCCCTTTGCCCCCCTTCACCCGGTTCCTGCCCCACCCCATCCCAGGCCTTCACCACCCTATTGTCTGTGTCCATAGGTAATGCATATATGCATATAAGATCTTTGGTTAACCTCTTCCCGCCCTCCTCCCCGCTTCCCTCAGAGGTTCCTCAGTCTGTTCCATGTTTCTGTGCCTGTGTGCTGAGTGTCCGCTCCCTGGTGGTCCATGCAGGTTATAGTTACCGGTTGGTCGCTTAGGCTTTTATATATATAGATTCTCTCTCTCTCTCTCACACACACACACACACACATACACACACCTGAC
>NW_006299722.1:209865-211948 GCF_000327345.1 Myotis davidii
GATTCTATTTTATTCACCAGTTTAGTTTCTTCATTAGATTTCGTATTCTTTTGATTTTTAGATTCAACTGTTGATAGATATGTATTTGTTGCCATTTTATTGTTCATATGTTTTATCTTTTTTCTTTTCCCTCTTCTTCTTCTTCTTAAAGAATACCCTTCAACATTTCATGTAATACTGGTTTGGTGGTGACTAACTCCTTTAGCCTTTTCTCCTTATACTTTTTTTATTATTAAGGGTATTTTGATTTTTTTTAAAGCTATACTAGTCTCATTTATAACAAAAATAAAAATTAAGAGGGCATTTGGAAAAGAGTAGGGGGAAACTGTGTAAACTATGATGAAAAAAAATGTGAATTGTATTACTATATGGATATATTATTATTAAGGGTATTTTGATTTTATTTTTTTTAAAAGCTATACTAGTCTCATTTATAACAAAAATAAAAATTAAGAGGGCATTTGGAAAAGAGTAGGGGGAAACTGTGTAAACTATGATATAATATAATCAAAGAGTTATTTGTAATGAAAAAAATGTGAATTGTATTACTATATGGATATGTTCATAGGAAATAATCTAAGTAGGAAAAGCAGAATTATGCTTTTTATTATGCCCACCTAAATTGCAACTTTGGAAAACCTAATCTACATGTTACCAAAGATTAAAAGCAAATGACGAGTGTAAAAATAGTAGCAGTTTAGTGACAGTGGATTGCTCTCAGTAGTTATTTCAATTCACTATCATTTAAATGGCTTTTCCTTTTCCCAGTTATTCAATGTAAGACACCACCAACCATCGACAATGGATATTTTGCTGGCAACAGCGGAGACGATTTTCCATACGGAATAGTGGTGACCTATCACTGCAATGACAGAAAAGGAAGGGAAAAGTTTGAACTCGTGGGCGAGAAGTCAATATATTGCACCAGCAAAGATCAAGTGGGCTTGTGGAGCGGCCCTGCCCCTCAGTGCATCGTACCTAATAAGTGCACGCCTCCGCACGTTGAAAATGGAATAAGGGAGTCTGAGAACAGAAGCTTGTTCTCCTTAAATGACATCGTGAGGTTTAGGTGTCAGCCTGGCTTTGTCATGAAAGGCCCCTCCAGTGTGCGCTGCCAGGCCCAAAACAGATGGGAGCCCGAGCTGCCCAGCTGCTCCCCGGGTGAGTCTGACTGAGGCTTTGAGGGGGCCTGCAGGTGACAGGAGCTGTGGGAGGACCCCCGGATTAGTGTTTGTTCTGGGAGGGAGATGTGGGCTGAGCAGTGTGAGTAAAGTTTCTAGGGGTGAAGCATGAAGCATGAAAGGAAGAAGGTGTGTGGGTGCCCTCACTGCAGTGAGTGTGCCTTCATCCTGGAGAGCAAGAGCCTAATTCATCAGGGACGGGGGCATTGGGGATGCTCCTACTGAGTAATTCGCAGGGCAAAGCACCAGCTCTCAGACTGAAAAAGGATGTGAGCCTTCTGGTCAGCTGTGTAATGAGCACTCTCTGTGCTTTATCTCATCGACTCTGTACAATCCTCCTTAGAAAGAGTGCTATTCTCTTACCCATCTGACAGAGAAGTTAGCTTGGTCTTTCAGAGGTTAAAGAAATCATCCAAATCACGTGCCAGGAATAGAATGCATGTGTGTCAGACCCTTTGTTAGACCGGAACCCCTCTACCTATGAGTTTCTGACTCCTTGGATGAGTTAAGATTTAGCAAAGAATATTCCCCATAACTGACAGGAACTCTGTGCTTGTTCTTCCCCCAGTTTGTCAGCGGCCTCCAGGAATCCTGCATGGCCAGCACAGCCCCAGCGACAAGGACAGCTTTTCCCCTGGGCAGGAGGTGCTGTACAGCTGTGAGCCCGGCTATGAGCTCAGAGGGGCCGCCTCTCTGCGCTGTACGCCCCAGGGGGACTGGAGCCCGGCCGCCCCCACATGCGCAGGTGCCTCCACTCACTCTCATCCTTTCTGCAGATGAATGTCTTTGCACCTCACATGGCGGTCTTACTCCTCCTTTCTTTTTCTGTAGTGAAATCATGTGCTGCCTTCCGGGACCGACTTCCTAATGGCCGTGTGCTCTCTCCACTTCACCTGGAGCTT
>NW_006299722.1:212786-215414 GCF_000327345.1 Myotis davidii
GTCGAACAACCCTTTCACAGGGGTTGCCTAAGACCATTGGAAAACACATATATAATTACATATTGTTTTTGTGATTAATCACTATGCTTTAATTATATTCAATTTGTAACAATGAAATTAGGGGTCACAACATGAAGAACTGTATTAAAGGGTCGCATCATTAGGAAGATTGAGAACCACTGCCTTAGACTGTTTCAAAGAATCCTGGCAGGTACCCAGTGACAGCACCCAGTAAGATTTAGGAGCCATTGGGGTCCCACATACATTGACCATTCTGGATGATCGCATACAAAAGTCATTTCTGATCTCCGTTCTCTTCCCCTAGAGGGCCTAGTATCCCTTACTCAATAGCCCAATGTGCCTTCTTCACAGCCCTCACAGCCATAGAGACAAAAGGACAATCTTTGTGCTCTCTCCAGTGACTCTCTGCTCTTTCCATCCAACCTGGGAACTGTTTTACTCACTGTTCCAGTATCAGAATGAGGAGTCTGTTGCATTAGAAGACTGGGTTTCCCATATGAGGAGTACATTTATCAGGTTTATCATGAGATGATCAGCTAGAGATTCACTTCCCAGAATCTGGGTCCAGGATCAAGGAGATGGCTGCTATGCTCTGACTGCCTTCTTCAATTCAGCCTGGAACTATGTGTTATGTGACCAACTAACTGTCCTCCCTAACTGGAGGCTGTGATTTGTCTAGAGCAGTGGTTCTCAACCTTCCTAATGCCGCGACCCTTTAATACAGTTCCTCATGTTGTGGTGACCCCAACCATGAAATGATTTTCGTTGCTACTTCATAACTGTAATTTTGCTACTGTTATGAATCGTAATGTAAATATCTGATCTGCAGGATGTATTTTCATTGTTACAAATTGAACATAATTAAAGCATAGTGATTAATCACAAAAACAATATGTAATTATATGTGTGTTTTCCGACGGTCTTAGGTGACCCCTGTGAAAGGGTCGTTCGACCCCCAAAGGGGTCACGATCCACAGGTTGAGAACCGCTGGTCTAGATCAATATGGCCTCCAAACTTCTGCCACCTGTTGTTTTGGATGCTAAGGTTTTCAGCCGGGCCTCAGAGTTTTGCAAACGGAAACAGCTCACCTATGCACTACCATTTTCTTCTTTAGATTCCATCTACAAGGCAGCTCTGCCAGCCATTGTGTCTGGGTTGGAATGGAGAGCCTCTGGAATAGCAGTGTCCCTGTGTGTGAACGTGAGTAGAAGGAATAACAGTTTAGGACAATTCCTCCCTTAACCTATTTAGTATTTTGACTTATGGCAACCCCAATAGGGTTCTTCTATTTTCTAATCTGAATTACTGAGAGATAATTGCTTTTTTAAATAGTATTTATTTGTGATCAGTTTGTTGTGATGCACGTTATTGTACATCATGTGTTTTGGGAACCGTTTTGTCTGTCTCTGTTATTTTGAATTCTTCGTTCTGGGTGATATATCCTGCAGCAGTTGGCCTCTAGATCAGGAGAGATTAAATAACATGAAGCTTTGACAATTTTCTTCCTTTCCTCTTTCTTTCCTTTCCTAATTCTTTCTTTTCTTTTTCTAATATCAGGATGTAACCACTCTACATTTTCTCTATCTACTGGCTAATATGTAAATATGAAACATGCATTCATTTGAACAACTATTTATTGAGTACATACTATGTGGTTGGTATGTTCCTAAGCACTGGATTATAGCAGTGAACAAGATAAGTGAATGCCCTGTCCCCGTGTTATTTATACGCCAGTGGGGAGATGGTCAGGAAAAACAATCAACAAGTAAATGTTATGGAAGTGACAGATCAGAGCAGTGAAAGAATGAGGGGAAAGTTGGGAGCAACATTACATGGGGTAAGCAGTTTAAGACGCCTTAAACTCTCCAAACACATACTTAAATAAATTATGTTGAAAGATTCAGAAGTAATAAGCTGATTAAAACATGAGTTTCCTGCCACAGCTAGGTGGCTCAGTTAGTTGGAGCATTGTCCTGTACACCAAAGAGTTGCAGGTTGAATTCCCAGTCAAGTCATATATCTAGGTTTTAGGTTCCATCCTGGTCAGGGTGTGTATAGGAGGCAATCAACTGATGTTTCTCTCACACATTGATGTTTCTCTCTTTCTCGCTCTCTCTTTCAATCTTTCTCTTTTTCTCTCTCTCAAATCAATGAAAACATTTCCTCAGGTGAGGATTTAAAATAAAAAAACTCTCCTATGTGTAGGGTCAATACCAAGTTCTCCTGTTCTATCCAATTATATTTTGCTCAATATGGAATACTATGCTGCTCTAAAAAGGAAGGAACTCTTACCATTTGCAAAGGCATGGATGGAACTGGAGAGCAGTATGCTAAGTGAAATAAGCCAGTCAATGAAGGAAAAATACCACATGATCTCACTTATTCATGGATAATTGAGACCATTATAAACTTTTGAACAATAATAGATACAGAGGCAGAGCTGCCTCAAACAGATTGTCAAACTGCAGCGGGAAGGCCGGGGAGGTTTGGGGGGCAGGGTGTAGGGGAGTAAGAGATCAACCAAAGGACTTGTATGATGCATATAAGCATAACCAATGGACATAAGACACTGGGGGATAGGGGAGGCTAGGGGACTGTCTAGGGCG
>NW_006299722.1:215551-217319 GCF_000327345.1 Myotis davidii
ATTACAACGTTTATGTTAGGAGAAATCTACTCAGACATCAAAATAAGCTTTTTATAGTAAAACTTATGAGAAAATAGTTTACATACTATTATCTACCATCCAATGTTTCTTGATGAGAATGATAAGTGGCTGTCCTGCTGGCGTGCATGAGAGCTCAGTTATTGATTGGACATCTTATTTTCATGACTCTTACTATTGAAGTAGCTTCCTCAAAACACCAAGCCTAGTTAGAAACGCCAACTAGAAGTGAGGAGGGGACTGTTTTATACAGACAACCAAATACTAGAAAGAAGTAACAAGTGGAAGCCTGACAGAAAGTAAAGAAGAAAATTCTATCATATATCCATACATTTTAAAAAACAAAGCAATCCGAGTTGCTTAGAATTTTTACAATGACCGCAGAGGCTTCAATTCACTGTGGCAGCACAGTCATAATCAAGATCAATGGCCAGTATCGAAAAGTTTCACATCTTTAAGGTGATTAGCACACGTGGAATACTTTGTAAAAACATTTTTTGAAAATTTCTTCCTTGAGGACAGTGACTTTATCTGTGTTCTTCATCACCATATTCCAGGGCTCCAATGAGTGAGTGACACAGAGTATGTGCTCAAGTAATATTTATTTAGTAGTTGAGTGAATTATCCTCTAAAGGGTTATTATTATTCTTTACAAGTTTTGGTACTTAATTCAAGGGTGTTAAGTTTGCTTTATCCAGAAGACTTAACTAGCAGGAAGATTCAAAATAAGCAAATTTCTTCTGTACATTTTCCCATGAAAAATGAGATCGAGATCTTATTTCATTTAGCCCATCTCATCAACGGTCTACAGCAAAGATACACAGTCATGGGTGTTTTCTAGGTAGCACCATCCATAGCATCCTATGCCTGCAGAATACTTCCAGTGGAAGCTCCTCAATGAAACTAATAGCTCTTGCGTTCTTTCCAGAAATCTTATGTCCAAATCCTCCAGATATTCGTAATGGAAGACACACAGGAAAACCTCTGGAAATCTTTTCTTTTGGAAAAGAAGTAACTTACACCTGTGATCCCCAACCAGACAAAGGGATGAACTTCAGTCTCATTGGGGAACGCACCATCCGCTGCACAAGTGACAGTCGAGGGAACGGGATCTGGAGCGGCCCTGCCCCTCGCTGTGGACATCCAGGTCAGTACATACTATGCCCCATCCCAGATGGCTCCAGAAATATCTAAAACAGATCTTCCAAATCTCCCAATTACAGCATCGTGCTAATTTGTGCACTTGACACAATTAAATGCAAAATTGGTTATAAATGATTTTAAGATATGTGAACACATAGGAGTCTGATGACGTTTGTTGCTAGAGAGTTGGTGAAAAGGGAAGATGGTGGGAGGTACTTCTAATTATAGCTAGCATTGGAAGAAAAATGTTTTCAAAGCATAAAAATTGAAAGCAAATACCTATGGACCTTAACTAGCATAAGTTATGCCATCTATAGTTTTTGGAGGGGAGCACAGGTCAGTAGAGAATAAGGCCAGGCAAAATCTCTTTTTATTACCCATTTGGCCCAAGACCCCTGTGCATTCTCTGTGAAAATGGAGCTGCATTGTAGACAAACTACATAGAATGCTGTAGCCAATTCGGGCTAAGCTCTACATTAAAATAAGGCTGATTTGCTCCTTTGCCCCCACTTATTTTAGTTGTTGAAACTTCTCACTTTGTTGCAAAGAAAATGCAAAGGAAAATGCAAAAAATAGAGTGTTACTTTCTGGATAAGGTTTCCTAAAA
>NW_006299722.1:217383-224321 GCF_000327345.1 Myotis davidii
GGAGTGAATTCGGGAAGGAAAAAATAAATGTAGAAAGGACATTATGTACTGACCACTGGGAAACTCTGAGAGAAAAGAACAATTCTAAAAGGAAAAGGACCATGTGCTAGTCACTCAGAAGTCATTTTGGCCCTACTCTTCTCCTCCAAAGCTTCAATTTGGGAGGCACTTATAAGCTTGTTTACCAGGGTAGAGACCTGGTCCATATTTACTGAATCAATAGCGAGAGACAGTCTTCTCTTAAGTTTTATGATTTTTTTTTCATTAGAAACCTATCTAAGATGGCAACTCTAGCAGCTAGATTTTTAGACTGGAGACCTACCAGACCACCTTCGTGTGTGAGTTGGCCTTAGTGATAAATCTCAGTCCCGATGGGCACTCTTTGAACTAGAAGCCAGTAGAGCTAATAGTTAAGCTCCGAGATAAAACTAAACAGGTAATCTAGATGAATAAATTTCCTATAAAAACCTTTCAAATAAGCACATTTTTAAATTGAGAAAAATCAGTGAATTACTTTCAAGAGATGAGAAGTTGGTTTGCAAATCCTCCAACAGAAAATGGTCTGGGTGCAGAACTGGCTGTCGAATAGCCATAACTATTTGAATAAATAACCCGGTAGGAGGCGGAGGGCCGCTGAAAGAGAAGCTAAAATAGAAGGTGTTGCCCAAACCAAGTGCATGTGTTTTCTATGTTTCCAAGCTTCGTACTGTTTGGGATTCACATTATTTGACCCTAAATCTCATAGGCCATAGGCGTATGGAGCTAAAGCTAGAGTTTGATTTAATGTACACTTCAAACAAATGTTTTCTTATAATAGTAAGCGTAGTTTTGTTTGTTTTATTTCAAGGAAATGCTACTTATTTCCTCCTTGTGTTGAAATGGCTAACTTAGGAATCAGACCTACAAAATAGGTGGCGTGGCCCCTTCCTAGTTTCAAGAAATACCTTGAGTTCTCCATTAATGTTTGTGAAACCTCCACTGGGGTTTTGATTCACTGACGTACAAGGAAATTACCTATTTGGCTCAAGACCCCATGCATTCAGAAAGAAATGGTAAAACCTGAGCAGAAGAACCTTTTTTGGCTCCCTAAAAATGTGAAAAATTGAATTGAAATTGTCTTTTGACAGCAAATTATATGAGCAAAATAACCAGATAGCAGAATACTTTCCCAGATAGTATATTTTCTAATAGGCAAGTGCTAATGAAACTTGCCCTCCCAAGGTTACAAGGAAATTATCTTTCCAGAAATAAAACTTTCTTTTGTTCTGGCATCAAATCTAAGAGAGAGAGAGAGAGAGAAAGAGAGAGAGAGAGAGATAGAGATAGAGATAGAGATAGATAGATATATATAGAAAGAAATATCAATTGGTTGGCCTCCCATATGCACCCCAACTGGGGAGAGAGGAAGGGCATTGGGTATCTCTATGTCAAAACTTGATGTTCTTGATATCTTGGTTTTTAGGTTACTGTAATGCTCCAGATCATTTTCAATTTGCTGAGTTGAAAACCCAAACCAATGAATCTGCATTTCCTGTTGGGACATCTTTAAAGTATGAATGCCGCCCTGAGTACTACAGGAGGACATTCTTTATCAGGTGTCTAGACAACTTGGAGTGGGCAGGGGCCCCGGATGTCTGTAAACGTGAGTAAAACCTGTATTGGAGCTTCCCATATCTATCGAATTATCCATAGGCTCTTCTTCAACTTTTTCAAATTTTAGAAATAAGAAAACTTTACTTCTCAAAAGTGTCCAGGTAGGTGGATATAAGAGTTGGTGTTGTAGGTCATCCCTAATTATTAGTTGAAATGTTTATTTCATGAAACTGTTGTTTTGTTTTGTTTTTGTTTTTGTTTCAAATATATTTTATTGATTTTTTACAGAGGAGACGGGAGAGGGATAGAGAGTTAGAAACATCAATGAGAGAGAAACATCCATCAGCTGCCTCCTGCACAACCCCTACTGGGGATGTGCCCACAACCAAGGTACATGCCCTTGACCGGAATCAAACCCAGAACCCTTTAGTCCGTAGGCCGACGCTCTATCCACTGAGCCAAACCAGTCAGGGCTCATGAAACTGTTTTAATAAATATATGCAGGGGAAAAAAACCTATTCCTTATGGGAAAGTAAGTAATGAACAACTTCAGACCAGGAAAAAAATTGTGAGGAGACATACACTGTTTTAATAACCAGGTAGGAAGAAAGAATTATATTGGGAGGATATGAGGCTATGATTAACCTCTATATTTCGTTGAGCAATTTGAGGTAGATATAAGACAGATGTAGGTGGGAGGTCTTTTTTAAAGTGGTGCTTAGAATGTGGCTGAACTTGAGACATCTGGTGAGGCAAAAATCTGTGGAACCATCAGAATTTCATGTACTCTTTAGTAAGTTACAGTCACATTGAGACCTTCTGTACTACAAAAGTTCAGATTACTCTACCTGGTTCCAAAATTCTGTTTCTTTTCCACAGGTAAAGTATGTAAAACTCCTGCAGATCCTAAGTATGGCATGGTGCACATCGACACAGACATCAGCCTTGGATCCAGAATTAATTATTCTTGTAATATAGGGTGAGTTGACAATATCATCTCTTGATTCAAGATTTGCAGAATAGCAATGCTACCTTCTAGTCACTATTGGAAAGGAGAACTAGAGAATGACCATCTGCTTTTTAAACATATGTATTTTTATTGATTTCAGAGAGGAAGGGAGAGGGAGAGTCAGAAACATCGATGAGAGAGTATGAAAGAGAAACATCCATGATGAGAGAGTCATTGATTGGCTGCCTCCTGAATGCTTCACACTGGAGATTGAGCCTATAACCTGGGAATCGAATTGTGACCTCCTGGCTCATAGATGGATGCTCAACCACTGAGCTACACTTGCCAGGAGACCATCTGCTCTTTAGAAGTCTGAATATAGGTGTTCAATTCCTGATTGAAATGAACAAAGTGTTCATGAGATTCAGAGGGAAATCAGTAATCTTTGTGGAAACCACAGTAGTGCATATAAGAAAAGGGAGGTTCTCTCCAGGTAGAAAGGAAAAAATGAAGGGAGCGCATAATCAAACCATATAAATAGCCCTAACGCAGCTGGAACAAAAGGAAAGCCACTGAGCAGCTGTGTGTAAAAATAAATCTTAAAGGTAATTGCACCATTCGTTTGCCGGGGCTGCCATAAGAAAGTACGACAAACTGGGTGGCTTAGACCAGCAGAGACTTATTCTCAGACAGTTCTGGCAGCTGGAAGTCCAAAATTAAGGTGTTGGCAGGACAGGCTCCCTCCAAAGCCTTGCCTCTGTCCACTTCTGGGAGCCTCAGGCCTTCCTTGGCAGTGGCAGCATCACTCCCATTTCTGCCTATGTTTTCCCACGGCTATCTTCCCTCTGTATCTGTGTCTCTACATAGCATGTCTCCTCTCTGTGTGGATCTATGTTCAAAGTTCTCTCTTTTTTATAAGGATGTCAATCATGTTGGATTAGGGCTGCCCTATTGACCTCATCTTGACTCGATTACCTCTGCAAAGACCCTATTTCCAAATAAGGTCACACTCAGGGGTACTTCAGCATACCTTTATGAGGAACACTGTTCAAGTCTGCAAAGCTGCTCTAAAAAGGAAGGAACTCTTACCTATTTCCAAATAAGGTCACACTCAGGGGGACTTCAGCATACCTTTATGAGGAACACTGTTCAACCCTATAGCAGAGCCCCCTGTGAAAATGTCAGTCATGAAGTGTCTCCTGGTCAGTGGTCCTGCCCTTGGTGCTTACCCTTGCTCAGCATACAGTGGACCCTTGGTCACATTCTCTGTGTGAGCTCATCAGGGAATCTGGGCTACACTCCAGCCGGGTAAGCACTGAAAAATCACTTGTGGTCGTTGACATATGTATTTGCCACCCTAGGCCTCACAGACCGCAGTACCTGTAATCTGACAAAGTAAAATTAGAATAAATCTAAGCACTTCTCTCCTTCTGTGAGCTTTTTAAAGTACAGTCAATAAATTTTCTGATTGTACCTTCTTCATGTTGCTTTGCTAAATAGAAGTGGACTGTCCATGGTATGAACCAGCAAACCACTGAGCTTACGATAAGTCTCAGGAAATAGTGTAAAAGAGACCAATCTGAAAAATCTGAAAGAATTTCCCCTTACCGTTACTTCCAAGAGTCAGGGAAAACTTTTAGAATATAGCCTGATTAAATGTTTTACAAGATTCAGTTGCACACTGCTTTTGTAAAACTAGTTGGAAATTGAGAATGTTTGCACATGAATGAAAAGCAAAATTGTCAAACTAAAAAAAAAAAAATCTGTGATAAACACACTGAATTATGTAGAAAATTAAAGCAGAAAGTAAGAAAAAATTAATCTAATTCTTCCAGAATTTAGTGGAAAAGAATAAAGAAAAATCCAAGAGAGAAGCTATGTTTAAAACAGACAGAATGAAGATTAAAAATACAGGGAACAAAAATTCCCAAAGAGAGAATAATAAGCCGTACTTTAGCCATCACTAGGGAAAGGCCTGTTATTTCAGGAGTAGAGATTTGACTTTGGGTGGCAAACACACACTGCAATATACAGATGATGCATTATAGAATTGTACACTTGAAACCGATATAATTTTATTAACCAATATCACCCCAATAAATTTATTTTAAAAATAAAAATAATAACATGTTTTTAAAACTTTAGAAATTCAGAAAGGAAATTAAAAACTATAAACCTGCAAAAGAAATGAATGCATATTGGATGATAGTGACCCTTTGCATCACTAAATTGCAGAAGACAGTGTCCTAATGAGCCAAGATAGTATTCATATCCAGAGGCTCTAAATATATATTGAAGGAAAGTAATTACACTATTTAAGTACATATTCTGGGAAGAAAAAAAACATAAATCCAGGTAATCCAGAGATAATTTTTTAAAGGGAAAATGACACAGTACAAAAGTACTATCCGTGAGGTAGAAAATTTGTAAAAATACATTTCAAAAAATCATGGTGAAATATTTTCAACAGTTATGAAGCCAAATACAATGACAGAACTAAGTGCTCAAAAGTGAAACTTTGCAATGTAATAATAATTTAATAACAACCTCCAAAGTCATAAAATGTATCCATAAAACCAGAAAATGGAAGAAAGTAAAACAACATGAACTAGACTTCTATTACACAGGGGATGGGTAAACTCTGTATATTTTGACATTAAAATTGAGCAAATAGGTTTAAATATATGTGCTGTGTAAATGTATTATATATGCACATGAAATGAAATTTCTAATGGAATAAAATTGGATAATAGTTAACTTCCCAATTAATAGAACACCTAAATGAGGTTCACCTATCTGGTTCATATAGAAAATAAGAAGGAGGAAAGGGAACAGTAAGGAGTGTATCTGTCTTTTCTGCCAAAATAAGTCCCTCCTGTCTGTGGCAGATGTGTTTTATTCATTGCTGCGTCTTCATCTTTGGACATTATGAAACTGGTAGTCTAACTAATGATGACAAAAGCAAGACCAAAAATACCATTTAATTCTGTAAATCTGAATGGTTTCATCTTCCTATTGAAAGACAAAGGACTTCTAAATTGGATTAAAAGCATCGAATAGGGTATTTATAAGAAACTTGCCTAAATTAAAATTACATAGCAGGGTTCATTATATGTGTATATCAAGGAAAATACAAACAAATTTTAAATGTCAATAAGATATGAGGAAAAAAACAATTTAAAAAATTAGCAAGTTGGTCTACAAGAGGATTATTTTATTTTGGTCATGATACAATCCACAATGAAACCCAATGAAGTAGAGTACTGCCATGAGGAATTAAAGATGAAATATCCCTTTTGATAGTCAAAGGGTAAGAAAAGAGAAATAAGGAAACCCAGATAGAACAGGTGGAGGTTAGGCTAGTTCTTGGGCTTCTCCCAGATTGTACTTTGTCGAATC
Organism: Myotis davidii; assembly: GCF_000327345.1. Lineage (NCBI taxonomy): Eukaryota > Metazoa > Chordata > Mammalia > Chiroptera > Vespertilionidae > Myotis > Myotis davidii. The sequence continues at coordinate 223,325 of NW_006299722.1, forward strand.
TGCCACGTATGCATGCTGTGAGGAAGTTAATGGAAGGTGGATGGAATAATTTTCACTTTTTGTCTTTAGGCATCAACTCATTGGTCACACATCTGCCAAATGTATCATCTCAAACAATACTGCCATTTGGGATACAGAGCCACCACTCTGTCAACGTGAGTTAACATCTCCTCCCATCTATCCCACCATTTCATCCTAGCACCCTAGCATCGTGCCCCTAGAATTATGGAGACTCAGTCTCATCCATCTTGGCAATGATATCCTTCCAATATTTGAACCAAGAGTCCTATTCTGAAAAGTGTTCACAATGTTCCAAACTTCTGGTTCCTCCTGGGTTTTCCTTATCTTGGGGTATAATTTAAAACAGCCCCCAACTTCCTCCTTTCTTGGTTGAACACTTCCCAATTTGAAGATCGTTGTCTTCAGTGAAGTCAACACACAGTTAGTGAAAGTGGCCCAGCTTCCTCTCTGCCCACTCTGAGCATCAGGTTATATATTGAGGCAATGGCTGTCTCCCTTCCTTCTAATTCTTTGAACAGTGACATGCTGTCTGCCTGGGAGTTGTTTGGGATGTGAGCTTCCTACACTTTGAGTAGGAAGAGCAATGAGCAATCACAAATTTACCGAGAATATAAAGAGGATACACCCCTGGGTTTGGTGATAGCGTGAAGAAATCACACTCTCACAGCCAACGGCTGGTAGGATAAGTGGGAACAAACTTTCTAAAAGGCCAATATACAATAGGTGTCAAACCCTTAACTGTCTACATGCCTTTAATTGAGAAATTTGATATTTTCTGATTTATTCTCTAAGAAACAATTACCATGTTGTTGTTGTTTTTCTTACAAGGATATTGCTATACAAATATTTACCTACATTATTGTTTGTGATGGTGAAAAAGCTAAAACTATATAAATGTTGAGCATATTTCAAACAATGCTTCAGAAATAATGGTATTTAAACAAGAGTGAGATGATCCTTTGGAAACTGGGAAGAA
>NW_006299722.1:224845-249123 GCF_000327345.1 Myotis davidii
CCAGGTATTCATTGTAAGCCACCACCAACCATCGCCAACGGAGATTTCGTTAGCAACAGCAGAGACTATTTTCCATACGGAATAGTGGTGACCTATTACTGCCATCCTGGAACCAGAAGGGAAAAGTTTGAACTCGTGGGCGAGAAGTCAATATATTGCACCAGCAAAGATCAAGTGGGCGTCTGGAGCGGCCCTGCCCCTCAGTGCATCGTACCTAATAAGTGCACGCCTCCGCACGTTGAAAATGGAATAAGGGAGTCTGAGAACAGAAGCTTGTTCTCCTTAAATGACATCGTGAGGTTTAGGTGTCAGCCTGGCTTTGTCATGAAAGGCCCCTCCAGTGTGCGCTGCCAGGCCCAAAACAGATGGGAGCCCGAGCTGCCCAGCTGCTCCCCGGGTGAGTCTGACTGAGGCTTTGAGGGGGCCTGCAGGTGACAGGAGCTGTGGGAGGGCCCCCGGATTAGTGTTTGTTCTGGGAGGGAGATGTGGGCTGAGCAGTGTGAGTAAAGTTTCTAGGGGTGAAGCATGAAGCATGAAAGGAAGAAGGTGTGTGGGTGCCCTCACTGCAGTGAGTGTGCCTTCATCCTGGAGAGCAAGAGCCTAATCCATCAGGGAAGGGGCATTGGGGATGCTCCTACTGAGTAATTCGCAGAGCAAAGCACCAGCTCTCAGACTGAAAAAGGATGTGAGCCTTCTGGTCAGCTGTGTAATGAGCACTCTCTGTGCTTTATCTCATCGACTCTGTACAATCCCACTTAGAAATAGTGCTATTCTCTTACCCATCTGATAAAGAAGTTAGCTTGGTCTTTCAGAGGTTAAAGAAATCGTCCAAATCACGTGCCAGGATTTGTTAGCATGCACCTGTGTCAGGCCCTTTGTTAGACCGGAACCCCTCTCCTTATGAGTTTCTGACTCCTTGGATGAGTTAAGATGCGCTGTACGCCCCAGGGGGACTGGAGCCCGGCCGCCCCCACATGAGCAGGTGCCTCCACTCACTCTCATCCTTTCTGCAGATGAATGTCTTTGCACCTCACATGGCGGTCTTACTTCTCATTTCTTTTTCTGTAGTGAAATCATGTGCTGCCTTCCGGGACCGACTTCCTAATGGCCGTGTGCTCTCTCCACTTACCTTTGAGCTTGGAGCAAAAGTATCCTTCGTTTGTGATGAGGGGTGAGTGTGACCTGATATTGACCCTCCTCAACAGGGACATTCATTATTGGGGTTAACAAGTCCCAGGGTTCCTTGACAGGCATTGAGTAACAGTCATTCAGTGAAGATCTGGCGGCAGTTCAGGAGACCAATGTTCTGAAAATAAACCAGATGTTTTAGGGTAATTATGCTCACAGTGGTTCTCAACCTTCCTAATGCCGCGGCCCTTTAGTACAGTTTCTCATGTTGTGGTGACCCCCAATGTCATTGTTACAAATTGAACATGATTAAAGCATAGTGATTAATCACAAAAACAATATGTAATTATATATGTGTTTTCTGATGGTCTTAGGCGACCCCTGTGAAAGGGTCACGACCCATAGGTTGAGAACCACTGCAAGGAATCCTGTCCTCTTTTCTTCTTCTTCTTCTTCTTCTTCTTTTTTTTTTCCTAGTTATTTTGGCTCTGCCCTTCAATAATCCAGATAGGTCATAAGCCTCATTTAGGAATATTCCAAGTGTATTTAAAGTGTCCTTCATTTGTGATGAGGGGTGAGTGTGAGCTGATATTGACCCTCTCAACAGTGGGACATTCATTATCGGGCTTAACAAGTCCCAGGGTTCCTTGACAGGCATTGATTCATGTTCTATGACTTGCCAACCTGCGTCAAGAGCTGTTTTCCTTCTGGTCCGTTAAGAAAAGAAAATGCTACATTTCGTATTAGAGGAAACAGTTCCTCCTGATGACTCAAAGGGTGCTATCAGAGAGCAGTCAGGGAACAATGACCTCCTGGAGGCCTGGGATCAGGTCAAGAAAATGCCTGCCTATGTTTTTTTAAATATATATTTTTATTGACTTCAGAGTTTTTTTTTTTCTAGTTATTTTGGTTCTGCTCTTCAATAATCCAGATAGGCCATAAGCCTCATTTAGGAATATTCCAAGTGTATTGGCAAAAAGTACAGTCTCGGATATCTTCCCTCATATTCTATGACTTACCAACCTCAGGAGCTGTTTTCCTCCTGGTCCATTAAGAAAAGAAAATGCTATATTTCGTATTAGAGGAAACAGTTCCTCCTGATGACTCAAAGGGTGCTATCAGAGAGCAGTCAGGGAACAATGACCTCCTGGAGCCCTGGGATCAGGTCAAGAAAATGCCTGCCTATGTTTTTTTAAATATATATTTTTATTGACTTCAGAGAGGAAGGGAGAGGGATAGAGAGAGAGAAACATCCATGATGGGAGAGAATCATGGATTGGCTGCCTCCGGAAAGTCCCTCACTGGGGATCGATCAGTATTAAGGGTTTTGCCTGTTTTTTATTCCTTCTTTGGTACAACACTTTTACTCAGTAAGTGGAAGCTACCATTTTTCAAAATGTTTTGCTTTCTGAGCCTTTCTCCCAAGAAACCAAATGAGCTGAGCTTTTTCACCAGGGATTTAACTGAGGAATTAAATTGTCTTTTAGCAGAAAGGGAGAAGCTGAGATCTAACCGTGAAGGGAAGAGAGAAGGGGTACGCTCACCCAGTCACTACTGCTTTTGTCCCTTAGGTTTCATTTACAGGGAAGTTCTTCTAGTCACTGTGTCAGGGTTGGAACGAAGAGCCTTTGGAATAACAGTGCTCCTGTGTGCGAACGTGAGTAGAAGGAATATGTGTTCAGGTCTGAATATTTCTCCTTTTTCTTCTTTTCATTTTCTTACCGAGTTTTTGCCCCATGAGATTATCAAGTGTCTGCTTCTCTGTTTACCTTCATTTTTGATAGAAATATTTCTTTGTGGGTTAGTTAAAAAGAATGCTTTTTGGGGGAAATAAACCTGAACATCATGTGTTTTGGGTACTATCCAAAATATTTCGTAGCATACTATGTGCTATATATAAATGGGGAGAAATGCTTTGTAGATGGAGAGAAGTTTGTGCCCTGGAGTTTTGTCAAATTTTCTCTTTTTTCCTGGCAAAAGTGATAGTCACATTTCAGCTTTTCTATCCTTTTCTAGATCACCTATTCATCCATATATTACTTTTTAGCCCTTCCTATGTGCCAGTCTTCTAGACACCAGGAGTATGCCTACAAACAAGATAGACTAGGTCCTTGCCCCCATGCTATTTATATTCTTGGATGGGAAGAAAGATTTTAAAAAATAACAAGTAGACAAGGAAACACATGGATAAATAAGTTCAAATAATACTAAGTGTCATTAAAGGGGAAAAAAGGGTAATGAATAGAATAGTTATGGGAATGGGAATAAGGAATGCCAGAGGAAAAAAGAATAAAGTTTCCATTTTAAATAAGGTAATTAAGGAAATCCTTAATGAGGAAGTAACAATTAAGCACTGGAAGCAATTAGTTGATGCCTATGTGAATTACATAGAGGAAGAACCTTCCATTCAGATGGAACAGGAAATGCAAAGAAAGGCCCAAGGCAGATGTTTTCTTGGAATTTCCTTTAAAAAGCCTGTACTAACATTTTCTTGGAAGCTTATGTAGCTGGTGTAGAGTGAACAGCTGAGGGGCCAAAATGTCAGGTGTAGTTAAGAACATCTGAGAGTACAAGCTAGGAAGCTACTGTAAAAATCTAATCAGAAACGTTAGCCCAGAATAGCAGTTGGAGAGGTGATAAGAAGTGCTCAAATTCTGGATGCATTCGGAAGGTAGAAATGACAGAATTTGCTGATGGTTTACACATAGAGATTAAAATAGAGACGAAATGAGGTCACCTAGTGAGGGAATGTGTCCATAGAGCAGGTGCATGGGCCATGCCTCGTAAATCCAACATGAGAACTCAGGACTCTGAGGACTCAGTAGAAGAGATGAAGAGGCAGCCGGTGCATTAAGAGAAAAACCAGGAGGATGAGGGTATCTTTGGAAGCCCAGTGGAGAGATTAATTTAAGAAGATGAGACCAAGCAACTCTTTCAAATTCTACAGAGAGGTCAAATAAGATGAGGACAGAAAATTATGCACAGGTTGAGTGACTTGGAGGTAATGGGTGACCTTAAAAACGCAGTTTTAGTAGAGTTGTGGGAGCATATGCTTGATTGGAATGCGTTCAAGGAAGAAGGAAGGGGAGGAACGAAAGGTCACAGGCAACATCTTAAAGGAGCTCTAACGTAAAGGAGTACAGCAATGGAACTGCAGACGGAAATGGAATTAAGAAAGTTATTTTTTGTTTGTTTTTAAGATGACAGAAATAATAGTGTGTTAAATACAGAAACACTACCAATATATTCAGTCTGTCCATTTATTTCTTCACTAAATCAAACAGAATATTGCTTCATCTTCTGATCATAACTATTGAAAAATACATGTTTACAATAGAATTTTTCATGTGAGTGCCCTGCTTTAAAATTGGACTTCTTGTACTGATTTATATAATGAATCTTGATAATTAGCTCTTTCATATTTGGAAGTTACCTATTAGAAAATCTTAACTTTCTGAAAGTATAGTTAAGAAGCATGAAAAAAAAATAAAGAAAAAAAATATTCTCATCAACCCAAAGATATACTTAAAATTGCTTACTAACGTGTAAATATTGATCAAGCTATTCTACTCTGAGATTAGTTTTTTTAAACAAATATGTTTTTACTGATTTTAAAGAGAGGGTGGGAGAGATAGAAACATCATGATGAAAGAGAATCACTGATAGGCTGCCTCCTGCACACCCCCTACTGGGGATGGAGCCCATAAGCCTGGCATGAACTCTTACTGGAAATCAAGCTGTGACCTCCTGATTCATTGGTCAATGCTCAACCCCTGAGCCACACTGGCCCGATGGGATTAGTTTATCCATGATCCTATCAAGTTGCAGTACCCTCTTCCCAAATACTGATCAAATCAGAAGGGGAAAGGAGTTTCTCCAGATAGTTATACTCAAAAGAAATAAAATCTGTAAAAACTAGTGAGTATCTCAAAAGTCCTATCATTTCTGAGCCATCTGGCGCATGCACAGGAGTAAGGAGGATGTTGCATTTCATTGTGACATTACTGTCCCATTCATTTTGTTTTTTAGAATAACAGCCTCAAGTCATCAAAAAAGATTAAATCACTGACAGAGAGGTAGTAAATATGTAATATATTTTGAAAGATTTCTTTAGGATGAAAATCCTTGGTGTCTATTTTTTGCTTAAAATGGTACTTGATATATAGTAAGTGCTCAAAAACTTGCTTGTTAAATTAATGGATGATTTTTTTTTATTAAATTGGTGATTTTCTTGTTAAGGTGATTAAGATTTTTTTTTACTTTAAATGAATAAGCTCTCAATTTTACAGAAGTCTTAACTCTCTGAAGAGTTCAGGGTTCTAATCCCCTTTTGGACTTCTGTAATAAACATTGGTTTAAGTGTCTTGTCATTTAGCTGCATCTCGGCAGAAGATTTGATAATTAGTCCTCCTGATAATATATTTATTTTACAGTCTATATGCTCCCTAAGGGCTTGATTGTTCTTTAATTGGCAATGCAGTCATAGCATCATAACGGTAGAATCAAGTCAGATTAAAATGTAAACATTATAATATAACTTATGGCTCTTGTCTTCTTTCTAGAAATCTTTTGTCCAGATCCCCCTGCTATCCTTAATGGGAACCACACAGGAACTTCTCTGAGAGTCATTCCCTATGGAACAGAAATATCTTATACATGTGACTCCCACCCAGACAGAGGGATGACCTTCAGTCTCATTGGGGAGCGCACCATCCGCTGCAGAAGTGACGGTCAAGGGCACGGGATCTGGAGCGGCCCTGCCCCTCGCTGTGAACTTTCTGGTCCTGCTGGTCAGTACCCACCTGTGTATACCCTAAGTGGGTTCAGAATATCTGTACCAGAACTTTTATATTTCTATCATAAGATTAGAGTGTTTGTTTATGAGTTTAACTGTCATACGTGGAAGTGTCAAATTACATGCCATTGCTGAAACAGATGGTTCCAGCAGTGCCAAGCTATGACTGAATAGGGAAGGTGCTAGTAACTCATCTTGCCGGTTGAGTGGTGAGGAGAGGAGGGGAAGAGGAGAAAGGGAAAGGGTGGAGAGAAGACAGTAAGCACCCGTGTAAATCAGGAGGAAAGATATATTCATTGGAGAGGACAGGAAAACAATTGCCTATGCCAGCGGTTGGCAAACTGCGGCTCGCGAGCCACATGCAGCTCTTTGGCCCCTTGAGTGCGGCTCTTCCTAAGCCTTAGGAGTACCCTAATTAAGTTAATAACAGTGTACCTACCTATATAGTTTAAGTTTAAAAAATTTGGCTCTCAAAAGAAATTTCAATCATTGTACTGTTGATATTTGGCTCTGTTGACTAATGAGTTTGCCGACCACTGGCCTATGCACACTAACCAATATCAGCATAACTGATAAAGCTATCCTTTACAAGGTCATGGGCATGCAAAGGATAAAACTGGCAATATAGATATTATTTAGCTAAGGTTTCACTAGTCTTATGCTAAATAGGTTAAGTAACAAAATAAACTCACTATACCTTTGTATCTAAAGACCTCAATTCAAAGTTCACCCATTTGTCAGCTTGCCTAGGGGTCCATCTTAATCTTTCCTTGAACTCTTCCGTTCCTTCTGGGAGTGAGAAGAAGCAAGAAAAGATCAGCTCAAGGAAAATAGTACAAAAAGGAAGGGACTATTTCTAAGGACTAGAGAAGATGGCCTGGTACTTGAGGCCTGACTTGAGGCCTTTCTAAGAATGAAACCTGGAGTAGACTCCATGCAGGGCCAGCTTTGGAATACCACTTCCCCTGCAGGGAAGCCCTGAGAGAAGAGCAATCCAATGAGAAAAGGCCCCGTGATGAAAAGCATTTAGCCTTTCTTTGATCTCTCTCACCCTCCAATTGGGTGTTCTCTATCTGAATTGAATGGTATTTCTTTAAATGCAGATGCCTAGGCCAGGCCCATTGAACTGGCAAACAGAAGCAGTCTCCTCCAAAGAAGAGACGATTGAGTTCAGACTCTAACGTGCAGCACACAATATACCCTCCCATAAAGAAGACATAGCTTCTGCCAGGATGCTGCTGAATGGCTTAATCTATTTCTCCTGGTCTTTAACTGTCTGGTTTAGCATCAGAATGAGAAGAATAGTCCTTTGTTTCCTAGGGCTGCCATAACAAACTACCACAAACTAGGTGGCTTAAAATAATAAAAAGTTATTCTTTCCTAGATAATGGGGCTAGAAGTCTGAAATCCAGGTGTTGGCAGGGCCCCAATCCTTCCAATCTCTTCTCTCTAGAGGAGAATCCTTCTTTGCTTCTTCCAGCTTCTCGTGGCTTCTGGTTTGTGGGCTCATCACTCTCATCCCTGCCTCTGTCTTCACATGGCCTATTCTGCTCTGTCTCTGTGTCTCCAATCTTCCTTTCTTTTCTTTTCTCTGTACAGCACCAGTCATTGAATTTAGGACCATCCTGTTAACATAGAATAATCTCATTTCACTATCATTACCTTAATTATATCTGAAAATACCCCTATTTCAAATGAGTTCCCATTCTGAGAGTCTGGGTGGATGTATCTTTGGGGAAAACATCATTCAACCCACTAATAGTGGTGACTTCTCTTTAGTGCCAGAGGGGCAGCTTCTGATGAGCATCCTGGGAAAGAGGCAGGGAGGAATAAATGGAAAGAGATGGTAAAATATGTCTTGCTATACAAGGGTACATTAACACCAATAAATGAGGATATGAATTAACTTGGTTAACTCTAGGCATTCTGATAGGAGGTCTGACATGTGAAACCATTAGCTAAATGTCTTGCTTCGGTGAAATAAGAGGAGAAAGTTCAGAAAGGTAAATAGTCTTTAAGTGGCAAAAATTTTTGATGAGTCGATGTTGTTGGAAGGCACCATCCTAAGGTAACTTCCAGAAGAAGAAAATACTTGCCATTATGATAAGTCTGTTTATGTGCTCATATATCAACTTAATGGGAGAGGAAGAAGGGTGGAGCGGAAGTCTCATTGCTCACTTGATATTCCTGTGGCTTTAATCTCCAGGTTACTGTAAAGCTCCAGACCCATTTCCGTTTGCCAAGCCTACAACCCTAACTGATGAGTCTGAGTTTCCAGTGGGGACATCTTTGAGCTACAAATGCTCCCCTGGGTATTTTGAGAATATGTTCTCTATCACCTGCTTAGGAAATTTGGTTTGGTCACATGTGGAAGATGCCTGTAGACGTGAGTAACCCTATCCTGGGAACTATGTTCTGTATGTGAAAGCATCTATGGGACCTGACTTAACTTGTTTTGATTTTGAAGGTGAGATATCTAAGGTATTTCAATGGAGGGTAGACTTGTAAGTCATCCCTTTTTATTGCCTGGCATTCTGCAGCTTGACCAGATACTCATTTCCTGGGAAAGACTCACACTAAGGGAATTGTAGGGAAGCTTTCCGTTCACTGGAGGGTACCTTCAATGGTATGAATGAATGAAAAAGGAACACCCAAGAAAATTATGTGGGTCGCAGTGAACTGTGCTTAACTAACTAAGATGGAGGAAAATCTCAAATTATGAAGCCTTTGATTTAGGTTGGTGGGATGAGAAAACCATTCTTTAGCCATGAATGGTTTTTATTGAGAGATGCAAGAGAGTCCTTTAAAAGGGGTGCCCTGTAGCTACTTGATTCTAAGGTCATATGGTGAGTATCCTCAAAGTGGTAATTCTATGGGGGGAAAAAATCACAAATATATAGGCTAAGCGTGCTACACTCCAGTCTGAATCTTAAATCAAATGTAAATTTAACTCTACACCTAGTCCCAAATTCTGCTGCTTTCTCCTAGGAAAATCATGTGGATCTCCACCAAAACCTTTCAATGGCATGGTGCAAATAAACCCAGATAGTTACTTTGGATCAACAGTGAATTATTCCTGTAATGAAGGGTGAGTTGGGAGCACTCTCTTTGGAATTTGAGTTCCAGAACAGCAGTGTCAATCTCTGTCCCAATCTCAGAGAGGCAAACTAGACTACTGCCCCCTGTACTTTAAAAAGTAAGCAATGGGAGTTCTAAACAGAGATGGTAGCTTGAACATGGGCACATGACCAAAGGAATCTTAAAAAAGAGATGAATCTCTATCTGCATGATGAACCAGGGAGGGCACCATGCTCTTGCCAAAGGTAGCCCACGTGAAACCTGGTAAGATAGCCACTCGACAAAAAGGACCAGCCTGCCAAATCCATAGAAGGATAAATTCTAGTTGAACCATGCAGACATCCTTAACTGAGATCAGTGAGTACTGTAGCTGAGTTGGAGGACCCTAAAAAGGGGGGTGGGAGGGCAAATCATATATAATATCAGTTCTGGGAAACATAAGCATTCAAATGCACACAGTATAGGGACACTAATGGAATTTTTGCTCTTGAATTTTCTTTGGGCAAGTAACTGAGCTAGAAGCCGTTGCCTCAACTTAGAGCAATTAAAGAAAGTATATTAATTTTTAGTTGCCACAATAAATTTAGAGGAAACAAGGTATCTAAATATATCACCTCTTTCTGCATAAACTGCCTTTGGTGATCAGTCCCACCCTGTCCTACTCAAGTAGAATCTATGTATTGTACATATGACCCAGCAATTTTAAACTAGGATAAATCCACATTCATGCCTGCTCACCCTGGAGATTTTAACACATTTCCATACAATCTCCTGACCAGTTCTTTCTCACCTCCCATTGTGAATAAGCCTAGAGCCCTTTCATTCATGAGCAAAACAAAACACCATGAATACAAGGAAAGGAAGATAGAGCAATTGAAAATAAAAGAGACATTTCTTCCAGAAATCAGAGAAAATATTCCTCTACAAATCTGTGTACTCTAATAAATAAGGGAATGAACTCTAAAACAGGATACTAGAAATCTCTCATATCTGTTTGTAACATAGAACCTCTGAAACAGTATGAGGATTTAATAATCTGGTATCAGTAAAGTTTATATATGAGTAAACACACAGTAGTCTAAAAAAGCAACAATAATCAAAGATTGAATTCTAAGAAAAAGAAACCAAATAGATCATGAGAAAACTGAATTAAATTCTCCAGAATAAATGAAAGAGGTCACTGGAAATTGCACACACGCACTCACACACATTTTCACACACATTGAAACATGAGAAAAAATTTAAAAAGCAAAAATTGGTGAAGTATCAATTAGCACAGAATGGAAGATACTTTCCCAGGTCAGAAAGAAAGAGATTAGATTGTTGGAATCCTAAGGCTTACTGAACAAACGCAGAATAAATGATAAGAGGCCCTTACCCTCAATGGAGAAAATTTATGACATTCAGATATCAAAAAAAATATGCAACTTTCCAGAGCTAAAATAAACAGAAAAAAATGTATATTGCCATCAAATTTTTTTTCCACACTCTAAATAGTGGAAATTAGTGTTTTGAGGGAAAATATTGTGCTATAAAATATCTTTATTTAGCCAAGTTGCTGAAGTGTATTCTTACATGACCAAGTATCCACAACATATACCAATTAGATATATTTCTTGAAAAAAAAGAATAATTCCCATACTAGATGTGTTTTGATATCTTCTGTGTGAGTATAGTACAATAGCACTAGAAACTCATAAGCAAAAAATTAATTAAAATTCAAAGTTTTGGATCTTGATCAAAGAGAAAATTTAAATAGCCATTGCAGATTATCTATAGAAAAGCAATAATGAATGATTATTGAGTGCAGTTGTCCCAAGCAGTCTACCAAGTGATTTACATGAATTAACTTAATCTTTAAAATGATAATTAGAAGTGGGCATAGGTCAGTTAAAAACACAGGATTCTGTTACTAATAAGGAAGTGAAAGTGGATACTGGAAATACCTATAGTTTCTGCTACAAATGGTTAACTGCCCTGATCACGTATCTTACATAATCAAGAGGCAAAGTTCTTAGCTGGTCCAGAAACGATCCCACTGTTACATGACATTGCATTAGACACCTTACCTTTCACTTAATCTAGGTTAGTCCTGCTGTTCTTTGGAACACTTGACTATCTTAGCAAGTATCCTTTGTGACATTTCTTGCAGTAACAGTATAGGGACATCATAAATAAAAAGAAGATGTGATATCCCAAAGTTTGTGACCTTTTTTGAATGGTTTTATGGCACAGTGGATGAATACCCCTGCTTTCCACCATTAAAGTATGAAAATAATTAACTGCCTTTTCTGGCTCTTCACTGAATCTTCAGGGTAAAGCCATCATTCATTCCCTTCAATCAACAAATATTTTTTGAGCACCCAGAGCTTAAGTGTCCTTTGACTAGGGCCAGAGTCTGCACATATTTTCAGTAAGACATTTTCTGCCTTTGAGGAGTTCCTAATTGCCTTGACAGTACACATGGATTAAAAAAAAACACACCTCAGTTTCCCTAAAGATAACTTCAAAAATGCTCCATTATGAATAACACAGTTCTTGCACTGAATTCTGAGGGACTAGGAATGATGGATTAAAGGGGTGGGCATTTATATTTGTTCTTAGCAATAAACAACTGGTTTGCAGGTGGAAATGGGGTTTCTTCTTTGCGGTTGCCCATGTGTTAGTTTGTCCTATAATTTGTGAAATTCTCTTGGCATTATTCTCTCGTGGTGATTTAAGTGGGAAACATGTAGGATATAACCATTTTTCATCTTGTTTCTAGGTATCGACTCATTGGCTCCCCATCTGCTGCTTGTAACCTCTCAGGCAATAACGTCACTTGGGATCAGGAGGCGCCTGTCTGTGAAAGTGAGTGGAAATATTTTCCCCCATAATTCCCTCCAATTGACCCTGATTTGACCCTGTAGTTGCAAAGAAGAAATTTCATCCTTCATGCACAGACTAGTCTCTGAGATACTTGAGAATCGGAGTCAATTGTTACATGGTTCTCCTGTTTTGCTTTTTGTTTTTAATTTTAAGAGGTCATTTATCTGAAACTGTGGGCTTGACCTCAGGTCAAACTGTCCTACTCTCCTACTTTTATAGTAATCTCTTTCCCGAGAAAAGATCATTCTCCTTTGAATAAATTCAAAAGACATTAGAGAAAATTAAACCTGTCTCTGCCACCTTTTAATAGCACGCAAAAACCCCAGGAAAGAAATACATGACTCTCTTCCTTATTGTTCTTACTTTGAACAACTAAAGAAAAAAATTACACTTCTTAACAAGGCTCTGGCCCCTTCTTCCTCCTTCCAATTCCTCCATGCTCAAGCCCTACTTGTATTTGTTCCTGATTAGCTGACTCTGTATTCAATGGGATGTTGTAAAGTGAACCTCCAAAACTGATGAACATGGAAGACTGAATACTAATGGATAGAGTGTTAAGGCTGTTAAGGAATCAGTATCACCTGCAGAATTGATGTCAGTAAAAGTGGGCACAGACTTCTGGAAGGCTAGTGAGGAATAAATACAAAAGCCATAATGCAATACCCTTTGACCTAGTCATTCCATTTTCTAGAACATAATCGTGGAATTTGCCCATGATTTTGGTCTAAAGACATTCAATGCAATTATATTTATAATCGTGGGAAATGTTAAGAATCTAAATGTTCAACATGGTTTGAAAATAGCTAATAGAAGAAACAAGGCTTATTAAAAAATGATTATAAAATTTTAAGAAAGATGTAAGATGAAATTAGAGACTGAGATGCCTCATCCAAGCAGAAATAAACACTATCTCTATTTACTGGCAGGCCTAAATGTTATCCAGCTAACAAGTAAGATATTCTATAAAATATAAATTCAGCATGTGCATACATACATATCTGAAATGATATGCATTAAATTAGGGATATTTATTTTTGGACTGTTATTATTTTCTTATTTTGGTTTGTCCATATTTTGTAAAATTCCTACAATGAATGTATTCATTGTATTCACAAGTATTCACACACACACACACACACACACACACACACACATACACACAAACTAACTTTAGCCTTTAAAGATCCAAAGAAATGAATGAGAAGTTATACAAGGTGCCTCCTTTAACCTGCCCATACTTTGAAATTCTCTGAAAAAGTATAAATTAGCAAGATGTTATTCGTTTACTATAAAAATTTTTCTAGGCCTAACACGTTTTGTAGGGGGTTATCTCTGATGAAAAATGTATCCACTTCTATGGTATTTTTAGGTCAGGAAACAGTTAACTGAGTCAATATTGGATACATATAAATGTGTGTGTAGTCACATATACTAATATTTTTAAAGTATTATCTTCTAGTAGGACATAATACTCTTTTATTATTTTATTACCCCTGAATCAATGATTATTTCATTTCTCATGCCCCTGCCCATACTTTGAAATTCTCTGAAAAAGTATAAATTAGCAAGATGTTATTCGTTTACTATAAAAATTTTTCTAGGCCTAACACGTTTTGTAGGGGGTTATTGCTGATGAAAAATGTTTCCACTTCTATGGTATTTTTAGGTCAATAAACAGTTAACTGAGTCAATATTGGATATATATATATATACATATAAATGTGTGTGTAGTCACATATACTAATATGTTTAAAGTATTATCTTCTAATAGGACATAATACTCTTTTATTATTTTATTATCCCTGAATCAATGATTATTTCATTTCTCATGCCTTTCATTTTATATAATTTTTTTCTTTTTTAAAATAATTTTCTCTTTTTAATTGAATTTATTGTGGCAACATTGGTAAATAAAATTATATAGGTTTCAGGTGTACAATTCTATGATTAGAAATCATTCTTTTTTTTTCCAAATGGAGGCACTATAATTCATGTTTTTAATTTCTCTTTACCTGACCTGGCTGTTGGGCTGCACTGGGGAGCATGGGAAAAAAGGGAAAAAAACTTGGTGTATAAAAAGCTGGTGGCAGAGTGGGAAAATGTGGCTAACACTTGAGGCTTTGTGACTACCCACAGCCCAGTAGGGGGATCCCAGAGGTGGGAGGGCAGACCTCTGCTGAAATTCCAAAGTGACAGCAGGGAGCCTGTTCCTTCAATGTCCTTTGTCAGTCTTGCCTGCCTCTTTTCCTTGCCTTGCCCTACACCCAGAGACAGAAGTTACCCTCAGAAATCCATGAGACCTGCACAGCTGGGCAGTCAGTCACTGGCTGCTTTACCCAAACACCCTCTCGATAAATACAACTATTGCATTACCACTCCTCTATGAGGGAGGTCACTACTGTCAACACCAGTGAAAGCCCAGTATGCTGTGGTGTTGTCCTAAGAGTCCTTGAGCTACTCCTCTTTTCTGCCTCCCAATTCGTCTGCACCCTGCTTCAATGGAGTGTCTTCTTGTCCCTTGAGGCTGGCTGGACCTCCACACATTCTTCTTACACCGTGTTTTGCACTTTCCAGGTTCATTGTTTTGCAATTATTACTAGTCAGTTTGTGGTAGGTTCACTGAACCAGATAGATCCACTGTCTACTCCAAGGTCCTACCCACTTACCTTCTCAATGACAGGTGGGTGGAAATCTGAGTATTCTGGTACACTTGTACAGAGGCACTTTTCTTTGGTTATGTATGACCGGTGAGTTGTAAATAAAACAGAAGAGAGAAAAAAGCAATAACTCACACCACCAAGATACTGACATCACTCTCTCTCCTCTTTTTTTAAAATTTATTCTTTATAAGAGTTCCTTTGATGACATATGCTGGGTAGCAAAGTCTCAAATGCTCCATTTTAATCTCTTCTTAATGAGTAGTTCCAGAAGTGGTGTATTTAACCTGCAAAGATGTTATTAAATAGCCAATAGAAAACAACAGCCCAGCAATAAGTTAATAACAATCTATGATAATAATCATATAGATTATCCAGTTAAAGTCACAAATATGTAAGCCATAATAATACATGGATATTTTTACAATAAAAATTCTTATAAATAGAATCAATATCACACACCTAAATTTTAATTATGTAAACATGTCTGATCATTAGCAAATATTAGAAGAAAATAATAGTTTTTTAGTGCTATTTAGTAATATTTAGGTACACTCTGGGAAATAATTTAATTATTTGTTATTTGTTATTTAAATTCTTAGTAAAGTCATTGTAAAAAATATTATAGAACAGGCAAAACTACAGAGAAGGTAAAAACTGTGGTCACCAGAGGTTGGAATGGTGGGTGGGATTAGTAGGCAGAACACAGGGGATTTTTAGGACAGTAAAAGTTTTCTGCATGATACCACAGTGATCAATACATACCATTATACACTTGTCCAAACCCACAGAATATAGAACATCAGAAGTGATCCGAAAGTAAACTATGGGCTTTGGGTGATTATGAAGTATCTATATAGGTTCATCAATTGTAACAAACATACCACTCTGGTGGGGGCTACTGATAAAGGGGGAGCTATGCATGTGTGGGGGCTGAGAGTAAATGAGAAATCTCTGTACTTTCCCCTCAGTTTTGCTCAGAACCCAGAATAACACTATACAATTATCTTAAAAATTAAAAATTGAGCTGTTGTTTACCATACTCTTTCTTATCCCAGGGATATCTTGTGAGCCACCCCCAGCCATATTCAACGGAGACTTCTACAGCAGCAATAGAAATGTTTTCCAATATGCAACACGGGTAACTTATCGATGTCACACTGGGCCGAACGGAGAAAAGCTGTTTGACCTCATGGGAGAACAATTTCTATATTGTATCAGCAAAGATGGTCAGCTTGGTGTTTGGAGCAGCCCTCCTCCTCAGTGTATTTCTGCTAATAAATGCACAATTCCAGAAGTTGAAAATGGGATCAGAGCACCAGGAAATAGGAGTTTATTCTCTTTAAATGACATGGTGAGATTCAGATGTCAGCCTGGCTTTGTTCTGAAAGGGTCCAACACTGTGCAATGCCAGGCCAACAATACATGGGTGCCTGAGCTGCCAAGCTGCTCCAGGGGTAAGTTCCATCCACTAAACCTTACTGAGGGGAGAGGGGGGCGGGGAGAGAGACATGTAAATGATAGAAGTTGCTGAAATTAAGGGAAGGGTGTGTATGCAAGTGTGTGTGCGTATACAAGGGCTATGAAAATGGTATAAACACTTTAAACAATACGATCTCCACTATCTGTCATCTGTGATAATAATAGTCAAATAGTAATAATTTTCTGTCTCATCTATACACACATTTTATGTGTGGTTTAATTTAATAACTAGAGCAAGCATAAGAGGTAGGAACTATTTTTATCCCCATTTTACACGGAGAAAATTGAGTCCTAGATCTGTTAAATAACTGTCCAGGTCACAGCGCGAGGACACTACGAGGCCTGGAATTCAGGAGCCTTTCTGATTGCAAAGCCGAGTGAAATGTATGGTGAACAATAATGGATGGGAACAATGGCATAGATCCGTTACGGGGGGAGAGGTCAGGAGGCAGATGGGACCAAAATTACAGCATCAGATTAAAAAGGCCTTAGACCTCAATCATTCTGCTTCAACTCCCTCATGTGCTGGCTGAAAACTCGGAGGCTCAGATAGGGGAAATGACTTGCTCAAATTCAAATATACTGTCTATGTAATTTGTATTCAATTCTATATGGTTCAGATTGAAATTCACCAATTGGGCTCTGGATAGAGATTGCCAAAATTTGAGTCAAAATAGGCTCCAAGTAAGCAAGACAGAGGTGGGCAAACGTAGGTTTACAGTTGTAATACAAATGAATACAACATTAATTAATTAATAATATTACAAGAAGAAGCCCTAGTTGGCTTAGGTCAGTGGATAGAGCTTCGGTCTACAGATTGAAGGGTCCCGGGTTCAATTCTAGTCAAGGGCATTCTATCCCCAGTAGTGGGGCGTGCAGGAGGCAGCTGATAGATGATTCTCTCACAATTGTAAAACTACTTTTGCCCATCCCTGTACTAGTACGTTCTCTCTTTAAACAGTGTATAGTTTTTGTGGGTGGGTGTCTAAGGGGATTTTGCTTTCGATGAGTTCTGTTGTCTTCCTTGCTAAAATGCCTGGCTTAGCATGGAGTGGGAAGAATCCGACTGGCACATGGGGATCCAGAGGACGCTAGCGGTTCTGAAAGAGGAGCTGGAAGGAAGCATGAAGGGGGATGCCTGCCTGATGGGTCTGTTAGCTGAGACTTGGGCAAAGGTATCCTTTGTTGTTGCCAGAAAGGCTGCCTCCTATGAAGTAAAGTGTGGAACAAGCCTCCAGCACTCAGCTGGGTGGGATGGCCAGGCCTGGGAAGCAGAAAACAAACCCATTCTGCTTGTTGTCTTGGGAACATTTTAGTAGAAAAAAAATCACAGACAAGGGGTTAGAGAGCCTTTGGTTTTAATCACAGCTCTGAGCTGTGGCCTTACTTTGCTCCTCAGTAAAATGTGGGTGTGAAACTATCCATTCTTTTCAATCCTGTACTCTGTAATCAGGATTTTTAAGCTCCTGGGTGTAGCAAATTCCCCCATAACTGACAGGAACTCTGTGCCTGTTCTTCCCCCAGTTTGTCAGCGGCCTCCAGGAATCCTGCATGGCCAGCACAGCCCCAGCGACAAGGACAGCTTTTCCCCTGGGCAGGAGGTGCTGTACAGCTGTGAGCCCGGCTATGAGCTCAGAGGGGCCGCCTCTCTGCGCTGTACGCCCCAGGGGGACTGGAGCCCGGCCGCCCCCACATGCGCAGGTGCCTCCACTCACTCCCATCCTTTCTGCAGATGAATGTCTTTGCACCTCACATGGCGGTCTTACTCCTCCTTTCTTTTTCTGTAGTGAAATCATGTGCTGCCTTCCGGGACCGACTTCCTAATGGCCGTGTGCTCTCTCCACTAAACTTGGAGCTTGGAGCAAAAGTGTCCTTCGTTTGTGATGAGGGGTGAGTGTGAGCGGGATAGTAACCCTCGGGTTCAAGGGTTAACCCAAAAAGGGGAACAGACCTATGGAAGCGAAGCACCCAGGGATATTCATGCCTGAGCAGTTTTGATTTAAGTGGTAGAACTTAGTAGCAGGGCTACCAGGAGATAAGGAACATGACATTCAATGTTGAGTAAAAATATAAATAAAACTGACCTTGAACTCACATTTGTAACTTGAAGTGTATGAATAAATAGCTCTTTAGAGGCAGGAAGCAGAAGTTTATGAAAATTTTGCTAGTAAAACTTTAATGTATGAGACAAATTATTTGTAATGTAATAAGTCAAATAAGGATTTTTTCAGGAAACTTCCAAATCAATCAGTAGTAGTTTAGAGGCAGGAAGTAGAAGTTTATGAAAATTTTGCTAGTAAAAGTTTAATGTATGAGACAAATTATTTGTAATGTGATAAGTCAAATAAGGATTTTTTTCAGGAAACTTCCAAATCAATCAGTAGTACAATTTGTAACAGTTTGTGGATAAGTGCTTTTAATCCAATTATATGTCTTTCCTTCAGTAATGTCATTGACAATGGGACCATATGGCCAATGTTATTGTTTTGATTAGTATTATTAGCTGTCTATATGCATCTACCAGTAGCCTCCGAGTAGTATACACTCACTGTGGAGGTAACAAGATTGAGCAATACAGCAGTTAATTTTATCAGTTTCCTAGGAATCTTTGTTGTGTACAAAGTCTACTACCCAGTCAAGGTGAGCATATTTTAGAAAGTCAACGGGATTCAACAATAATCTGGGCATTTCAGGGAGACAAAGCCCCCTCGCCTCATCCTGTTGTCCCTAGAACATTTTCTCAGTGTTTCTGTGAGCCTCTTTCTGGCCATTACAAACGTAGTGGCAAGAAGAACAATGTCGAGTTCTCTGCTTTGCTCACCCAGATGGAGAGCTGTTTTTCCCCGTGATTCAGTGATGGGAATAAGTGGGATGTCACAGAGCTGTCTGTGAGACGGGGTTTGGGTCCAGGGCTCAAGAGGGGTCCAGCTCTGTGTTCAGTGACTTCTGGAGGTGACACTGGGCTATGATGTCTATAGGACACTGAGTTACCATCTCTGATGGCTTTGCCCATCACAGGATACAGTGATTCTTAGCATAATTTGGCTTCTGAGTTCCTGCCAACTGCTGACTTCAGGTCCCTAATAAACAGACTTTCAACTGAGCCCCAACCTAAGAGCCAAATGGTATTTAGATGGAAGGGAGCAACCTGAGTATCTATCAGTGATGCGATGAAGAAAGAGATCGGAGTTGCTTACCTATCTGCTACTCCCCCTTTTTAACTTTAGGTTCCGATTAAAAGGCAGCTCTGTTAGCCATTGTGTCTTGGTCGGAATGAAAAGCCGTTGGAGCAGCAGCGTCCCTGTGTGTGAACGTGAGTAGAAGGAACAATTATGCAACCCGGGTAGCTCTCCTTTCTAGTTCCAGTGTGCTGTGTCTCATGGTCTCACCTGTCATCTGGATCTATCACCAAATTCCTTACAAAAATACATTTTGTTGGAAGAATTTCACAACAGGTCATGTAGATCTTATACACTGTGCTTATGTTGCTAGTATAAGTCACTAGGTTAATGCCAGTGCTGATTTTGTGGGGAATCTGAAGGGAGAGACCAGATGGCACAAAGGTCTGCCAAAATGTATTTATTCATTTATTTTTTGGTTTCTCTTACATATATATGTCCATTTATCCCCTCACTGATCTAAACTATTCATCCATCCTGTTATTTAGTCCTGAGGAAGGGCCACATGTCAAGACTTTCCATGTGGGGAGAGTAATGAATAGGGAAGACATATCTCTGTTCTCATGGAGTTCACTTTTTTATTGATTTCAGAGAGGAAGGGAGAGAAAGAGAGAGAGAGAGAGAGAAAGAGAGAGAAAGAGGGAGAGAGAGAGAAACATCAATGATGAAAGAGAATCACTGATTGGCTGCCTCCTGCACATCCCCTACTTGGGATCGAGCCCACAACCCCAACTTGTACGCTGACGTGGATCAAAACCTGACCTCCTGCTTCATGGGTCCATGCTGAACCACTGAGCCACACCGGCTGGGCATGGAGTTCATTTTCTACTTAGGAAGGCTGCCCACGAACAAGAAAATAAATAAATAAATATAAAAATTGAATGCATAAAATATGTTAAAATTCATGTGTTATAAATTTAAAAAAAAAAACCCAGTGTTATATGATTAAATTTGTATGGTACAGGGAGGTGAGTCAATATTTGAAATGAGATGAGGTGCCCTGAATTTTCAAACCACTTGCTTAAATAAAACTTCCTGAAGATTCAGAAACTGATAAATAGATAAAAGTGTTTTATACACCAAGACATAACTGATTTAGCCTACTCTGTTAGCTAAAGCAAAGAAAGATTTTTTTAAATATATTTTATTGATTTTTTACAGAGAGTTAGAAACATCGATGAGAGAAACATCGATCAGCTGCCTCCTGCACATCTCCTACTGGGGGTGTGCCCACAACCAAGGTACATGCCCTTGACTGGAATTGAACCCAGGACCCTTCAGTCCGCTAACACTCTATCCACTGAGCTAAACTGGTTTCGGCAAAGAAAGATTTTTTTAAAATACCATTTTTTGATGATTGAAAAATATTCATTTTTTAATTTGGATTTTGATAAACTACCTTGTGATAAATCTATTTGTTCATCTTATGTAATTATGGTGGAACTTTATGAGAACATTCTATATGTATAAAACTCAGATACTCATCAAACTCAACCGTCCCAACACACATAAAACTGAAAATAAATTTATAATTAACCTTTGGATAAACACAAGCAAATCAATTATTCTTTGATGTACTAAAGCCTTCACTTGGTTACTACTATAAATACAATTCTGATAAGCTTGGGTATCTCTTCCCCAGTTTATATCAGTTTAGAAGCATCAAATTAGTTTTAGGGAGGGAACTGCTAAAAGTAGACACACTAACAGCAGGAAGAAATGACAGCTGATATCTTAGAAGAAAGAAAAAAGTGAAAGAAGAAGAAAGAAAAGGCTACCCGGTGCCTTTTCAGTGTCTGACTAGGAATCAGTGCATTCTGATGGCATTACGGTGTATTTGATGTGGGCACTGATGATAATGGTCTCAGTCATCTAGAAACATTTACATCGGCCGCAAATGATAGTCCACATTTCACAAATTTCACAGAGATTTCCCTGGAACTTCAGACATCTGAGAGCCAAAACCTTGATTATCTTGTATTGCATTGTCAGCCCAGGACTCCTACTACATCTGACGTAAAGTAGGACATCAAATGATTGCTGAAAAACACACAATTTAATTACCTTTCAAATTGATTAAAATCTTAGCTGCCCGAAGGGTCTTTTGGATGTTTGCAATAAACTGCAAGCTGTGTTTCACCTTCCTCAGTTTCTTCTCTAAAAATGTTCTACATATAAAAATTGCATCCACCTTAGCTATATTATCATAGAAAGAAATGTGTTTATACCTGGCTGGTGTGGCTCAGTGATTGAGCGTCGACCTATGAACCACGAGGTCACAGTTGGATTCCCAGTCAGGGCACATGCCCGGGTTGTGGGCTCAATTCCCAATAGGGGGCGTGCAGGAGGCAGCCAATCAATGATTCTCTCTCATCATTGATGTTTCTATCTCTCTCTCCCCCTCTCCCTTTTTCTCTGAAATCAATTAAAAAATTTTTCAAAACGGAATGTATTTATAACACAGTCCCAGGATACCAATATTGTATAATCATTTGATTGAAACTCTACTGGAACCTAACACTCTTGTCTTCTTTCTAGAAATCTTTTGTACCAATCCCCCAGCTATCCTTAATGGAAAACACACAGGAACTTCTCTGAGAGTCATTCCCTATGGAACAGAAATATCTTATTCATGCGACTCCCACCCAGACAGAGGGATGACTTTCAGTCTCATTGGGGAGCACACCATCCGCTGCACCAGTGACAGTCAAGAGCACGGGCTCTGGAGCGGCCCTGCCCCTCGCTGTGAACTTTCTGGTCCTGCTGGTCAGTACACATTTCCCCATCCCATATGTGTCAGTGCGTCTGGCAAGAACCTCCATATTTCTATTGTGACAGTTTCTGTTCCTCTGAATATCACTTTGTTATGAGTATCAGACACAGAAGTACCTGCCAGGAGAATAACAGATGGTTCTAGAGGTGCTGCACTGTGCCCCAACTGGTGGTATTCTGATGACCCTGAGGAATGTAGGATGGTGAGGAGAGGAGGCAGAAGAGCATGGAGAGAATCAGGGAGGCCCAAAGTTTATAGAGAATATTTTAAAACCAGTGAAAATATTTGGTTATGCCATCTCTATTACTATCTGCTTTTATGCTACGTAAGAATAATTTACTTCAAAATTGGTAATGCTCTATAAGTAATTCGGCAAGTCCTGATGTAGCCATTTGTGCTCCTGTAGTTACTTCTAAGAGTTCTGCTCAGCCCATGACTGTATTTTGTTGACGCTTCTTCTCATCTTTAGCAAAAGGAACTCAGGATGCCCTGGGGAAGTGAAGTGGGTGGTTGTGCTCTTGGCCTCTGGCTCAATCCTTTCCCATATATTTCTAGCTTTAAGTGTCATTACCTGGCAACCAGAAGCTCCTTTGTGGCTGTGAGTGGCCACACAAGCTCTGTCCTCCAGAGAGGACAGGTAGCATTGACTGGTGATTTGTAGATGCCAGTGGCATTTCTGTCTGGTGCACTCGGCAGGTAAAGACATACTACATGATCCTGTTTAAAGGCTGAGAGGACTGGGTTTGACCCACAAACATTTAGTGCCTTGAGTCCTGCCTGCCTAGGTCTTCATGTGGCTCTATGGTGAAATGAGTATCAATAGAGGAGAAGCAAAGAAGAACAAACAGTAGGAAGAGAGGCTGCACAAATATCCTTACCTCTACCAAATAAGTAGGAAGAACAGAGGGAATTGTCAGTGAGAGAATAGACATCAACCACGAATTTAAAATGCTTTCCAGGCCTTTTACTAATAAACTATATCAGCTTTAAAGGATCACAGATGGTCCTCACAAATACCCTTAGAATAGTGGTTCTCAACCTTCTGGCCCTTTAAATACAGTTCCTCATGTTGTGACCCAACCATAAAATTATTTTCGTTGCTACTTCATAACTGTAATGTTGCTACTGTTATGAATCATAATGTAAATATCTGATATGCAGGATAGTCTTAGGTGACCCCTGTGAAAGGGTCGTTCGAGACCCACAGGTTGAGAACCGCTGCCTTGGAAGGTCGATAAGAGACTAGAAGCACTTTGTTGTGAGGACAGTAGAAGTGAGGTCGGAGCAGTTAGTTCTGGAATGACTAGGTGTGGAGTCTCACTATAACTTCCAAGTCCAAAGGTAAGGAGTTTATTGCCTCTTTCCCGCACCAAGTCCCAGGAATGATTTTTGTTATTCTGTCTATGTTTGCAAAAATGAAATATGACTTTAAAACCTTACTCGGCAATATTCTAAAAAGCTACAAAATGTGGAATTAAAATTCATATTCTATGACTAGGCATGCTACTGAGATCTTTACTGACGTGATGTGTTTAGTCCACAGAAGAATCTGATGAGGTGGGATGATTATTCTTGCTGTCTTACCGAGGAGGAAATTGAGGTGTAGAGAGATCCAGTTACTAGCCTATGATCCTCAGCGCTAGGATTGGATCCCAGCTCATCCCCTGCTTTCTAATTCTGCACTTTATAGTGACTCCTTTTAAGTGTGGCTTTTTGACTTTTCAAAACTATAAGTTAAAGGCTTTTTGCTTTGCTTTTTTCTCTCCTATTCTTTCATTTTTGCAAATACTATGTAATGTTAAGGATTCGTTAGGCTTTTTTTTTAAATATATTTTATTGATTTTTTACAGAGAGAAAGGGAGAGAGATAGAGAGTCAGAAACATCGATGAGAGAGAGACATCGATCAGCCGCCTCCTGCACATCCCCCACTGGGGATGTGCCCGCAACCCAGGCACATGCCCCTGACCGGAATCGAACCCTGGACCCCTCAGTCTGCAGGCCGACGCTCTATCCACTGAGCCAAACCGGTTTCGGCAGGATTCGTTAGTCTTATGGCTGCTGTGGTTACAGGACTTCACGGCTCTCCCTGACCTAAAAGTCTCAGAAATCCGGCTTGGCCTCCTGCCCCTCAATTTGAGAGACAGAGAAGAAGTGGGCCAACACAATGATGGCAAGTGACTCTGTTTTGGTTATTTGCCAGAATGGATGGCACTTACAGAGTCCCTGTGGCTCCGCAGAAACCAGAAGCTCACCCCTCCTTTTTTTAAAAAAATTATTTTTAAAATCGATTTTCAGACAGAGAGGAAAGAAGAGGGAA
>NW_006299722.1:249135-252169 GCF_000327345.1 Myotis davidii
ATCAACTGCGTCCTGCATGCTTCCTACCGTGGATTGAGCCTGCAACCTGGGCATGTGCCCAGTCAGGGCGTGGGATGACGCCCAACCAACTGAGCCACACCAGCCAGGACGCCTCTTTGCTTTCCTTTATAATGAAAGGCCAGGGACCATAAGCGTACCGACCAGAATGACCCCTCGACCAGTCGCCATGAGGTGCATTGACCACCTTTTGGTCCCTCCCCCTCCCAGCCCATGAGGGTGTGGTGGGCAGGGTGGCGAGCAGCAGCAAGCAGCAGCAAACTATTCATTCACACACTATTTCGTGTGCTGGGCCTCTAGTAGTTACATAAGAAGTATGAAGATTTAGGGAATCTTTCCAGGATTAACTATTCAGATTAGGACTCTGGGATAGTTTTCCTGAAAATAAGACAACTGTATCCCATTCTCCTAGTAGCTGCTTTCTTTTCATCTACATAAAATTGCTTTTGTCGTAATAATTGTTCTCTTCAAACATGTCTTATTTATTCTCTATTTTTAGCCTTAGCAAAATTAGCCAGGAATCTTATTTAAAAGACAGTTTCTTCATCTACATCCCCAAGAACTTTGATTCTGACATTTTGAGTTGGGGTCCAGAGGTCTATTTTTAACAAACCCACTAGATTATGCTGGTGTAGAAAGACCACAGACCATACTGAGAGAATTAGCACTTTACCTGATTGGGTTTTACAAAGGAACTTAGACTTTTACAACTAAAAACAGGCTTTGTTTAAATCGAAGAAGGTGTGGCTGGGCAGAGAAAGACAGCAAAGTAAGGTTGAGCTAAGTGAGATAAGTTAGGTTGAAAATTGATATTTCAAATTCAGAATCATGATTTACTAATGTCTTTGTTCTATATGTAGAAATGAGCCAGAAACAGGCATTTCATCAAAAGGAAAAAGCAGTATTTGTTGTATTCTTAGAGAGAGTTAATGTGATCTTCCTATTTCCTGTGGTATGACCCAAGTGGATCTAGGCTGGAGTGTGCTTATCCTAACTCCTCATCTTTCCACAGCTTTCCAGTTTCAGAGTTGCTCACAATTAAAAGTGGATTACAGTACATTCCATATTCCTAGGAAAATAAAGTTTGAGAATCTTAAGTCATACAATGTTTATCTTAAATCATACGATGTTTAGGGAGGGACTATCAAGTTTTCTTGTTTGAAAACATGACCCCTCTTTGCTGAAGGGAAATAGATTTGGGGGGTCATAGGTCTTTCCATTATGGTAGCTACAACTAAAGTTCTTAATAAAATATCAATTTCCTTCTGATTTTTCTAATTTCAGAGGTAAAATGCAGCCTCCCAGATTTTACAAATTCACTGTCTATTCATTCATTCATCCGTACTGTCATCGAATGTGGTGTGATTGTTACGGCATGGAACGTGGTGGCGCTAAGGAGCGTAAGAGGAGCTACTAATTCTTCTCCAAAAGCCCTTAACAAAGAGAGCCAAGCAAGCCTTGCTCTCTCCACAGTTCTCAACCCATTCATCTTTCCTTGGGGCCCTCGCTGAACCTTTTTGGTCTGCATCACTCTATTGTTGCATGCATCCCACAGTAATGATTTAGTTATAGTCCTGGGCCTTAAAAGTCAAGCCCATCAGAGATAGAGCAGGCCTTCAGGAATTTCAGCATGAGTCAGGAAACAGCTTCTAAGTTTGTGAGACCAGTTGTTCCATCGCCCTCACTGCTGTAGGCCACAGGATTCTAAACTGGTAAAACAACATCAGAGATTTAGAAATCAGGTGTCATTGAGCTGTATGGGCAACTAGAGAGAAAATTCTAAAGCCTGAACTTGTACACATCAAGGAGCTGATGAGCAAATTAACGATGAATAACTTCCCTTAATCTAAGTTAGTGCCAGGACTCCCTCACCCATTCTTATGATTCCTATTTGTAGCAGTGAATACCGAGATTGCTCAAGATCTTTTTAAAGTTAATCCCTTATATGTGCTAGTTAATCTAACTTATGAATGATATTTCCAAATTATAAACTTGTAACCTCCTGAATATCAAATTATTTTCACTTTGGCAAAAAGCTATCTGGCTGAATGAATGCCTTTACAGCAGTGGTTCTCAACCTTCCTAATGCTGCGACCCTTTAATACAGTTCCTCATGTCGTGGTGACCCCAACCATAAAATTATTTTCGTTGCTACTTCATAACTGTAATTTTGCTCCTGTTATGAATCATAATGTAAATATGTGATATGCAGTGTGGATTTTCATTGTTACAAATTGAACATAATTAAAGCATAGTGATTAATCTCAAAAACAGTATGTAATTATATATGTGTTTTCCGATGGTCTTAGGCGACCCCTGTAAAAGGGTCATTCGAACCCCAAAGGGGTCGCGACCCACAGGTTGAGAACCGCTGCTTTAGAGGGTTCGAAGATGTGGCCATGAAAGACAGAAAATTCTCATAATGGAGGACTACCCTACCAGACATTAAAAGAAATATAAAGGCACACTACACAAATCACTTTAAAGTGGCACAAAATTGACTCATTTTTATAAGTGAAACAGAATAGATATTAATAAAATAAAGGTTATTATACATAAAAGTAAAAGTATCTTACAGATGAAACATAACAGAGATGGTAAAGATGATCAAATAACATGGTAGATTGAAACAAATTTAGGACTTTTAATCTTACAAAAAGTACCAGATGTATTCAAGAGTTAAGGTTTTTAAAGTCAATATAAAGGCTAACATAAATTTATTTATCAAACCTCTGGAAGAAGACTTAAATTCTTTGAACTTTTGATATGACAGAGAAAATCATTAAAGATCAACAAATGTGACTTACAGCTTATGTAGGTATTTTGGAAAGTAAGAAAGCAGTAGACAGATGAGAAATATGGGACAAATATAATGAAGAGTTAGTAGTATTATCATACCAGTAGCAGTAGTGGTAGTTGTGGTGGTAAAAATTAACATATATTGATTGAGAGCTTAATTCCACTGTTCAAAGGTTAGGTAGGTAAAGAGATGCTATAAATCTGTAAAAACCTACAT
>NW_006299722.1:252709-258533 GCF_000327345.1 Myotis davidii
TAAATAATGGTATAAATAAACTCCCAAAGGATGAACAATGAAATGTGTTAATGCAACCCATTTTTAAAAGCCAGCTCTTACAAGCCTGATATAAAGGACTTTGTTCCAATGGGAGATTGCCATTCTATTTGAAACAATTCAAATTGTGATGGAAAATTAATTTTACTTTTCTGAAAAAAAAAGAGACGTTCTTCATAATGTGTCCTGTATTTTGATCAAGTCTAACTCACACCTTGAGGATTGTGGTATGAACCATTTCATGAGCCTGTAGTTTATTTACAGCATCTAGGTAGACACGGATCAGCTAGAATTCCAACAGTTGCTCTGCAGGAAATGTCCTCCCCCTTTGGAAGGAATGTATTCAATACATACATTTCTTTTTTCGGAAGTAAATTTTATATATAATGTAAGTAATTTAGGTAAACCTTAAACTTTAGAACAATTTTAGACTTAAAGGAAAAAAATTAAAATAGTCAGAGAGTTCTTGACTATCCTCCACTACTCTTTCTGAGGGGAGATTTTTTTGCTGTTGTTGTTAATCCTCACCAGAGGATATTTTTTCCTATTGATTTTTAAAGAGAGAGAGTTGGGGGTGGGGGAGGAGACTCAACCAACCAGGGCAGGGATCAAACCTGCAACCCAGGAAGGTGCCCTTGACCAGGAATCAAACCCATGACCCTTTGGTACACGGGCTGAGCTCTAACCACTGAGAAATGTCAGCCAAAGGGGAAATCTTAAAGGTAAGCCTGTGTCGGTGTTTTTTAAGCCAGAATTTTTAAAAAATCATTGGCAACCTCTAGAGCAGTAGTTCTCAACCTTCTGGCCCTTTAAATACAGTTCCTCATGTTGTGACCCAACCATAAAATTATTTTCGTTGCTACTTCATAACTGTCATGTTGCTACTGTTACGAATCATAATGTAAATATCTGATATGCAGGATGGTCTTAGGCGACCCCTGTGAAAGGGTCATTCGACCGCCAAAGGGGTCGCGACCCACAGGTTGAGAACCTCTGCTCTAGAAAGACTAGATATGAAGATAGAGATGAAAAGCTAAGGGTTGTATTTTGCATGCACTTAATTACCTTGTTTTACTGTCTAGGCATATCCTCCAGTGTGGTCATCTTTATTATACTCGTCATTATTTTCTGGATGATTCTAAAGCGCAAAACACGGTCAGTACAGCCATGGGCTTTGCAATCACTAAGACCTATGCTCATACTCACTCACTAGCTTTGCACCCTGGGCAAGGCACTTAGTCTTTCCTGGCCAGAAAAATAAGATAATAGTCGTACCTACCGCAACACAGTGCCTCTCTTATAATGAATGTCACAAAATGTTAGCTTTGTTATTTATACATGACAATTGTTACTGATATTTAAAAGTAATTAAATACTTCTTTTGCTATCAGTTCTTATGTACCTTCATGACAACTGCTACTGTCCATGCTAGAGGTATTGTGCAAAATACAGAACGTACATCTTCACTATGGGGGTGGAAGGAAGCCTTGTGTAAGATGGCAGCGCAAAGCCAGTTAAATGTCACAATCCTGTGGTACCAGTACTTCCTGATCAATGTCGCTGTGGAATAGAGAAATGTGTTGTTCTAAGGCATGGGCAGTTGTCTATAAGCAGGTTAGAGTTCTGACACAACCTATAGAATGGTTTTAGCATTGTTTTCTAATCCAAGGTTTTACTCAGTTTTGAAAAGTGTGACTTGGTTACATTTTTCTTTTCAGATGCCTTACAAAGATATCGGAAACCTGAGACAAATTATGCTCTAAATGTCCAAATGAAAGTCATTGATTACCTCCTTTCAAAACAAAAATGTATATAATTTAGTTATTTTTCTCATCTTTTTCTCCCCTGCCAATTAGCAATGATACAGATGCAAAATCTAAGGAAGTCAATATCCATTTACATGCCCAAGAAGGGAGCTGTGATCATGCACAAAGTCTGCAAACAAGTGAGGAACATAGCAGGTACCGAACACAAATTGAAATCCAAGTGCTTTCAACAACCCAAGTATCAAAATGGAAACAGGATTTAAATATGCCATTGTACCTGGTAGATCACTAATCCCAAAGCCGTTGGAGAGTACTTCAGGAGCTGGATACGCTGATGCTGGTGGTGTCTTTCTTGGATAATTGTTTCCAGTGACTTGGGGTGAGGACTCCGTCAGTGCTGTGCACGGGCACTGTTTTCCAAAGCATTCCTGTATTATTGTGTGTTTGTTATCGGTGGAAGTGGTGTTCTTGAGGTGCCCTGGGGGAAAGAATTTTATTGATGATGTAAAGTTAAGGGGGTTCCCTTCCAAGATCCCATCTATGTCAGCCCCACCATGGACGAAGTCCGAGCTTACCTTCAGCAGGGCTAGAATTAGGGATGCCAGTCTCCACCCCATAGGAAAGCACAGTCCAGTCCAGCATCCGCATGTGTGTCCACATGGCCATGGGCCACGTGGCTTCTAGGCCCATATGGCTATGGAGAGAGAACAGGCGAGCGCACGGGGCAGGTGCAGGCCATGAAGCGAGAGTGCTACAGTACCAGACCAGAACTGCACACGAGAGAGGGAACTCTTTGTCCTGGGATCATGTATTCCCAAATTTTCCCGAATTTGCATTGTGTCTACCCCACTAGCCAATCCATTGTTCCTCAAGCCAGACTGACAGGCAAGCCTCTTTTCTACATCAAGTGATGCCCTAAATTTCAACATGAAAGCTAGTGACTACCTCATTTCAAAACTAAAATGTATATAATTTAGCTGTTTTTCTCATCTTTTTCTCCCCTGCCAATTAGCACTAATACCTGCCTGGGCAGGGGAGACGCATTTGTTTTCTTCTATTATCAGGGGACTTTGATGGAAAAATTATGCAAAACTGATTCATAGCCAGCCATGCTACCACCAAATATAAACAGACTAAATAACCAGACCATGAGGGCAATGCTTGTCTTTATACAAATTTTTATTTAAAAATGTTCCAGAAGACTGCTTAAGATATCATTTGACTTACCCTATTCTTGCCAGGTGACCTGCCTAAAACACATTGCCACCTTCCTTCCAATCTAAGTTGCATGAACCCAGCTCAGAATTCACTGACCCAAGAAGCTCCCCCAGATTCCCAAATAACTCTAGTCCAAAGTGATGTCTCTCTTTAGAACTCAAAGCACTTCCTGTCTATTCCAATTTTTAAAATAAATTATTTTCTTTCAAGGATAATATATACTCATTGAAAACAGAAAATACCCAGAAACATAAAAATAATAAAAATCACTTGTAATAACTCTCCACCCAGTGGTGGTTAGTATTATTAAGCTACTTGGCATACTATTTTACATTTGCAAGGTTATACTTTGAGATTATATTGATGTGATTTTGGTTTCACCAAATGACAACCAATCTTCTAATTGTTAAAAACTGTATATGAATTCATCATACAGTATTCGGCTTTTCATTTGTTGTTTTTTACCCATTAACTCTATTGCATTCTTTCACTCATTCATTGATTCTACAAATTTTGATTAGTCACTGATCATTGTAACGGAACAATCAATGAATCCGGGCTGCCTGTCACTACTTGAGCCATTTCAGCAGACAGGGTTGAGTCATATAAGAGCATTTATTCCAGTAATGCCAGCAGTATGGGAGAGCAGCAGGTCATCCATAAAAATCTGCTCTGCCTCTCCCCATAATCCAGCTACGGTTAATATTTCTTACCATTAGAGCTGGTCCCCAATATTCTTTGTCTGCCCCTAACCTAATGCACCGCACCTTGTGCTTGTGTGTTTTCTCTCCCGGGCTAAATTAACTTACGTATCCATAAGGCCCATCGCTGTAAATGTCCTCAAATGTCTGAGTATAGACTTAATCAAATGAGAAGTGGACAGTATATATTTGAGAATCAATTTGCCTAAATGTTATTTATCCTCAACTGTTTGGAGACGTTCTTTTACCTCAAGGTGCATCTCAAGTTGTGTTTATTGACTGTTGGCAGCTTTTTTATAAAAAAGCTAGGAAATCCTTAATAAAGTTATGTCAAATTTTCATTTTTAAGATTGGGATTCTGGCCACAGGTGTTCTACAGGAGAAGGTTAATCGTTTGTAGACGAGGAGTGAGCTAGAATCGGTGCCAAGTGGAAAAGCTGTACACTCAGGTCAGGTGCAGGGTCAGAGAGGATACAGGTAATGAGGCAGACAGACTCCAAAGACACAGCCACGCGTTGGAACGCTTGAGAATGCTCAATGATGATGCAGCTAACACGATGTTGGGAACACTTGTGAGCTAGAAAGGGGACGGTGATGAAGGGTCAGGTGGCAATAATTACTGGGAGTGTCAGGTGAGCTGAGGGGAGTCTGTCCATTTGTGACAACACAGTGTTCCCGGCCTTAAGAAAGACTGGCGGAGGGAGCATTTGGACACCTTAAACTATGCAATACCTCCTTTCAATCTTGACTGTGACAAGGGCAGGAGGACAGGCTATCTGAAACTGCCCCACCCCCAAACTACCAGATTCTGTTTCCTTCCCCCTGCCGTAACCATGGTTCAGAAAGGAGACTAAAAGAAAGCTTTTGTGTGTTACAATGGACCTGTAGGTTTTCTGGAATAAGGCACTTTTTATTTAATTGCTCAACTCTGAGGACACTTTTCCTTTTACAAAAGGAAATGGGGAATGGTCAAGTTATTCATTCATCTCTTATCTACTAAGTGTCTCAGTTTATGCCATACTGTCTCGTGTCCTACATAGCTACCAGAACAGAGGGCAATGAACACTTCTTTTAAACGTGTAAGATATATGTAATGTCAGCATCATGATTAGCAGCATAGAAATTTGTTGACCCTGCTGTCATTTAAATAAGAATTCCTTTTATTTCAGTGTCCTTCCTTGACAACATACTATAAAGCTGAAGAACATCTCAAATGAAAATGCTCGTTGGAAAGGAGCCGATTCATTTCAACAGAATAAGATCTGAGACTCATAAAGTCCTGGAAGTGACCTCACAGAGCGGCCAGGGTGTGCACGTGGAGATGCTGGAGCTCTCCCAGTTCCTGAGGAAGCTGCCTCCTCAGAGTGTGGGTGCTGTCACTCCTCTTCCTTCTTTGTGCGGAAATGAAAGAACACCCTGTCCAGCCAGGGGAAGGTCTGCACTTAGAGCTTAGAAGTACCAGTAATCTCAGTTCCTTAAAAGAAGAAGTTGTCACCTAGGATTTCTGTCTATAAGTTTGTCATTTGTCTTTCATATTTTTAGTTATTCATATAGGTGATCTTGAACAATGTGGGGGTTAAGTGGTGCCATCTGAATGAACTTGCTGTTTCTGATTGGCCATTTGCTAAATCATGCATGCAACATCCCAGGATGCAGAGGGTCAACTGTATAGTTATTGAAAAATATTCAAGTGTAGTTATTGAAAAATATTCACCCGAGCAGTTCAGACTCTGTTGTTCAAGTGTTAACTGTAATATGGAATGGACTCAATAAAGAGAATTTGGAAAATGCAGGAGGAAGATATGAAAAAACAAGTAAGTCACATGTAATTATACTACCCAGGGGGAACGACTGCTAATGTTTTAATTCACTTTCTGCTCATTTTTCTTCATATATATGGGTCTTTATACACACATATGTTTTTCTTTCTTAAATACCTTCTTTTTTATTTGTGGAGCAGAATCTATTCCTTTTAGACATATTGGAGTTAAAGATATGTATATTTTCACCTTCTCAAAAAAATATATGTAATTTCTGTTTCTTAAAAAGTCATTAGATGATTATAGGAAAGTTGGCTTAAGAATACTCAGGAGAAATATTTGGGGGGGGGGGGGTAAGGTT
>NW_006299722.1:258745-259411 GCF_000327345.1 Myotis davidii
GGGGGGGATAAGCTTTGGATATTTCCTAAGCTCTATTTCAAAAGGACTTTGTACTATGCTCTGTTTAAAAAACATACTGAATTTTAAATAAAAGTAAATTTTTTATATAAAAGTAACTAGTTTACTTTTGAATGGATTCAGCATACACTAAATTTACCAAGAAACATGACTTTTAAGAATTTTTCAAACTAATAACATGTATTGACACATTCTCAACAAGTAGCCCTAGAGTCTCTAAAAAATCCACATCCTTATAGATGAAAAATTCATTTGGGGTGATACTATGGGCCACCCTAGACAATATCAGAATCTTACTGGATATTTAATAATAGATTTGTGTATGACAACTGCTAACTTCTGTGTAATTCTGGTTTTAATCGTTGTTTTGGAAGTATATTTTATATTTATATTGATAAATATCAATAGTGAACTGGACCTCAACTAGAAGTTTAATTTAAAATCATGCAAGAGAAAAAAACACACAGCAGAAACAAAAAGTCAACTGACAAAGTGGGACAATAAATTGCAACATATCACAGACAAAGTGTAATGGGCTTAATTGAGAGTTAGTAATTCAAAGACCAATTCTCCCCTACCTCTCTCTAAAAGGGCAAGAGATATTTATCCAGATCTCTCTCTCCCACTCCCTTTCCTTCTCTCTCTCTC
>NW_006299722.1:259433-259894 GCF_000327345.1 Myotis davidii
CTCTCTCTCTCTCTCTCTCTCTCTCTCACACACACACACACACACACACACACACACACACACACACACGCACACACAGGTAAATAGTCCACAAATATAAAACGATGCTCAATGGTTTGCTTAGCAAATTCCTATTATTTCTTGGGTGTGGGGAATAGAATCTTTTAAAAGAGGTGTAGAAATTAACTGAGAATTAGCCATGCTTAGAATTAAAAATCCCTTCATAGAAAAAATTCTAAATTCTCCCCCCCGTCCCCTCCCCCAATGGAGTAGGTTGGTGCACAATGTGATTAACAAATATCTGATGCTGTGACATTTTAATTGTTAAAAACCCATGAGATATTTTTTAAATATTGGTTATCTCTGGGAAACAATGTGTAACATACCATATTGCCTGACTTAATTGTATTATTGAGCAATTCTGTTAACTTCTTTTTTATTTTAAATATATTTGTATTGAT
>NW_006299722.1:259958-260615 GCF_000327345.1 Myotis davidii
TCTCTTTTTCATGCATGTACATTTCCTCTTCAATGAAATGAAACATTTAGTTCTGCAAGGTCATGGGCCCCATAGAGTTGAGGCTTAATATGCTTAATGGCACAGGGAAGTTGAATACTTTTCCTTCCCAGGGGTCCTCTCAGGAGAGTAAAGAACAAAAGTCATTTACATTAGGTGTGGGGAGTGCAGAGGCCACACCCACTCAGGGCTGTCCTTCCCCATCCAGCCCTGAAACACCACCCCTCGCCCAGACCCCTCCTTGCAGGCTGCCGATTGGCCCTGGCGCCCGCCCAGGACACGCCCACTTTGGGGCGGTGCCTGGAACTGAATCTTTGTTTTGCTGCTAGTACATCTGCTAAATTAACTCCATGAGGCACCTGCTCCTTGGCTCTCTCGGGATTCCCACTGATCTCCCCGAAAATGACGGCTTTTGGCGGGACGCGAACCACACCTCCCCGCCGCCCTGAGAGCCCCTTCTCTTCTTGGAGCTTCGTTGGGGTCCTTTTGGTGGCTCTAGCGCTCCAGGTCCCCACATCCTTCGGTAGGAGCCTGGAGAGGGTGTGCGCTCCGGGGCGACCTGGAGCGGGTCGGGGAGCCCCAGGCCGTCCTCAGCCAAGGGCGGGGGGCGGGAGGGGGAGGAGCAGGGCCTGGTTTGGT
>NW_006299722.1:261046-262734 GCF_000327345.1 Myotis davidii
AGCTCCCTGGGGGCTCTGTGTGGGCGCCGAGAGCGCGTGCTGGGCGGGGAGAGCTGCACCAAAGAAGCCTGGGTTCCTGGGTTCAGCGGGTTTTGAAAGGGCTCGCAGTGCTTTTTGCACTCAAATAGATTGGTTGTTGGCCACTATCGGGCGGGGTTTTGTTTAGTTTTGTTTTGTTTTCTTCCTTTTTTTGCGGTGGGCGGGGGGTGGGGTGGGGTATGGAGTCATGGAATTCCTATCAAATATAGACCGTACACTATTCTACTACCAAATGTCTTCTTGGAATTGTTTTCTTTTTTTGTTTTGTGTTTTTTTTTTCCCATCATGTTGGGTCCTATATGAGGGGAGATGCAAAACTACCTAAGAAAACATTAGTAACCAACCAATGAGAAATGACCACCCAAGAAATGCTAATATCCTTTTCCCCTACAGCTCAAAAATACAGCTGACAGCCCATCCACTGGGTTTATTTGGTGTTTTACTGAATGGGATATGCAATTTAAAATATATATGCCACAGAAAGCATGCTTATCATATCAAACATACGCAATCAAAGGACAGTAATTTTTAACACTTGGGTCTATGTCCTTCTGTCTTTATATCCGCTTATGTTTCTATTTTTAGAATTCTATCATATATACAATTTGTATGCTGCATTCTGTCCTAAGCACCCATCATCCTACAAATAGTTGCCTTGCACGTGCCATGTCCTGTGCTGGTCCTGAGGACCCACTGATGAACAATAACAAACCATTCCTATTTTCATGATCCTTATTTCATGGCTTTTTATTGTGGGTTCATGCACACACACACACACACACACACACACACAGGAATATAAGCAGGGGCTGTGTTTTGCCTACTGTTGGATGCAGGCACACAGTAGGCAATCAATAAATATTTGCTAAAATGTACTGGGAGTGGCAGACACTAACCAAACCATAATACTACCCTATTATAACCCAAGAGGGATGCTCTGGAGGGATGGAGGAGGATTCTCTGGGAGCATTTAATGAACAAATGACTGGTGGATGGTAACATGGGCCTTAAATAGACTAAGATATAAATTTACCACGTAACTCCAAAATCCTCAGATGCTTATGGAGAGAAAATAAATGAGGAAATGGTGATTGCAACAGTGTTAAAATGTTCCTGCCAGTGTACACATTCCAGGCAGAATTGTCCTCAATTTCTGCAGTTCATGGACCCGCCCTTGCTAGAACAATCCCTGTGAGTCACTGGACCATCTACAGCTGGAAATGGAGAAGCACCCTCTGCTCCACAGCCTGATTGTGGTGGTCACATGTTAGGTTGCCAGCAGGGAAATGCTGAGACAGAGATGGAGTGTAAGACAGTTATGAGGAAATGCTCTTAGCCTCAATATTTACAGAAATGAGTAGGAAGAAAAATCAAAACTGGAAAAGAAGAAGCTGAGTGTCAGTGCAATCTCAATGAAGGTCTCAGGCACCTCTGTGGGAAGTTATGAAACTGGAATTACTCTTTGCATGTATCCTGAGTTAAGGAGAAAAAGCCAATATTTTATACGCAAATTGGAGTAGCCATGGTATGCAGACCACTCCAGAAATAGAGTTTCACTGTGGGAGAGTTGCTTAAAAAAAAAACAAAAAACAAACAGGCCGGGTCTGGGAGCGGGGGAGGGAACCAGGGCCCGGGAGGGAGGGAGAGGG
>NW_006299722.1:262804-264750 GCF_000327345.1 Myotis davidii
ACGGGAAGCTCAGGCGGCAGGGACAGAGGGGAAGGCGGGCGGCACCGCTTGGCAGGGGGCGCGGGGGACCCGTCGGGGCAGGCGAATGCAGATGAAACCCTGTCTGCCAACCTCCAATGCCTTTCCTTGGGGATTCTGGTCTTTCCTACGACCAGCCTGGTGCTCCCGAGGCGCTGCTGCAGGACTTTTAGGAGGAGGGGCCTGGGTACCTGCCCTCCAGGGCCGGTGGCGGCTGAGATTCTGAAGATCATGGCCCGCCATCTGTTAGGCTGCAAAGACGGCCACTGTGGTCTGAGCACTGAATGGACTCCCGCGGGAGGAGATCCTTCACAGGCCGATGGGAACGATCCGACCCGCTGTTCCGCCCGGGGTATCCGCTCTTCAGAGCCACCTGCTCCACGCGGCGCTGTCCGATCTCCACGCGGACACCGACCAGGTCACGGATCAGCTGAAGATCCCGACCAGGGCGCTGTTCTCCGTGTCTCTGCCGAGCAAGAAGCGGGGGGTGTGATTCTGATGGCCGGACTGGCTTTCGTACAGTGGCCCCCGGATGTCCAGGAGCTGCACCCGAAGGTGCTCTCGGCCGGCTCGCAGTTCGTGGGCCGCATGGCCGTGCGCACGGCCTGCTTGTCCAGTGGCTTCGCTGGGGTGTGCTTCGAGAAAATCTTAAAAAAAAATCAAGCAGTCGGTGTGGATCAGGAACATTCAACTGGGTTTCTTCGGGAGCGCATTTGGCTCCATGGGCGTGTGCGTGTATGCCGGAGAACTGGCATCACAGAACGGGTTTTTTCCAGGGCTGCCACCGACTGACCTGGGCAGTTGTTGCGCTTCAGGCACTGGGAGGCCTTGTCATAGCGGCTGTTAGAAAGCACGCTGATAATATTTTAAAAGGATTTGCAACCTCTTTATCCATAATATTATCGACACTGATATCCTACTTTTGGCTACAAGATTCTGTGCCCACCAGTGTCTTCTTCCTCGGAGCCATCCTTGGAATAGCAGCTACTTTCCTATACGGTTATGACCCCAAACTTGCAGGCAATCCCACCAAAGCATAGTGAGCACTGCTCGCAGCCGTGCCAGCGGGTCCGGGGCTCGGGGGGAACCCCCAGGTCTGCTCAGATCCCAAGAGGGTGTCACTGCTCTTCATACTGTCCAAATGGTTGGAAAACATGAATGTGCAGCTCAAGTATGTGTCAATGTGACAGCATGCCTGTCGCCTCTAGAAATCCAAGCTTGAACGTATTGCCAGGGATTTAGAATCACGGCAGGGACTGGAGATCTGAGTTTGAAGGGATCTGGCCGTTTGGACCGCCACAGGGATGACCTGTGCACTCGCTGCAAGAGCGCACGCAGCAGGTGTCAGAGGTCATGTCTGCAGAGGAGCTACTTCATTCTCTTTGGTATCTGTCTTTCTCCTCCGTTTCAGGTCAGCGAGCCAATGGCATAGTCAGAGTTTGACAGTTAGGATTATTGCCTATAAAGCTGTGCAGAAATAGAAGTACGGCCTGAGAAACTTTTTCACGGGCCCAAGATTTCTCTATTTATACAAAAGATTGGTAAACAAAAGATCGCTAAATGTTATTCAACTACATAAAAACTGGTGAAGCCCCATTCTGGGTCTGGCTTGTCAGAGAATGAAATGCAGAGTCCACGTTCACATTCCACAGAGAATGAAATGCAGAGTCCACGTTCACATTCCACGTAGAGAGACACACACATTTCTCCATCTCCCTGTCAGGTCTCTCAGCTCCTCAAAAAGCATCCCCGCTCCATGCAGGTGGCACTGGGCACTTGGGCGCTAGCGGAGCTGTCCTGCCCTTACCTGCTTCATTTCTGTAAATCACATCAGTCTTTAGTGGTGCTTTAAATTAATTCCTGTGTGTTCCATTCAAGTTTTAATACGTAATTTAAAGGCATTAAAAACTCATTAACTTAAAATAAAT
>NW_006299722.1:264936-269219 GCF_000327345.1 Myotis davidii
AATTTATGCAAATGTCAAAACATTTCTATATGTGACACGGCACCGGAGTTAAGTTAGGGTTTTTCAAAATGCTGACACGCTGAGCTCAAAAGGTTCGCCATCACTGGCCTAGGTGGCACAGGGAGAGAAGCAGAAGAAATAGAGGGCGTGGTGGGCAAAATACTTACTGAGGTTGGAATGTGGGTTTATTTATTGATGCCAGGTTACCAGGGAGTAGAATTATTTTACTTTATGTTTTTCATCATACTTAATATATTTTTAAAGCTTCCTGTGCTAATAGTATAAAAACTGTAAAAAGTAGCTCTAATGGACTTTGCTAAATATTATTTACTCCTCCACTCCTTCTTCTCTCTCTACTACTTTGTTCATTATAAAAACATATGCTAATTCATGGGAGAAAACTGCCAGTTGATAGATAGTTCTATTAAAAATTAAGAACATGGTATTTGGGAATGAAAGTCGGAAATGCCACATGAGGATGTTTCCTCGCCGTGGTGGGATCAGTCCTGGAAGAGGTGACACGGTGGTGTAGGCTGTTTCATGGAGGAGCATGTACTATAGATGCAGAATTTAAATGTTTACATCCGTTTATATTGAATGTCACGTTTCATAGAAGGTGGGGTAGTTTGATATGTAAACTAGATTGTAAGACAGACTCTGAAAGGAAGCTAACGTTGTGCTCAGTAGACATGGTTAATGCTGACTATTCTTAAGAATCGGCACACTTTTCCTGCTTGCAAAATTATTAGACTTAAAATGCACCCTGTAGTCTTTCAACTGAGTTTCTTATAAAAACAGGATTTTGCATTGCTCATTTTATTTACACTTTCATCGTTACCATCTGTAACCACATGTGGGTGCGTGCTGTATGTCAGGGAAGGTTACAG
The DNA here is from genome assembly GCF_000327345.1 of Myotis davidii. NCBI lineage: Eukaryota > Metazoa > Chordata > Mammalia > Chiroptera > Vespertilionidae > Myotis > Myotis davidii. The sequence continues at coordinate 265,824 of NW_006299722.1, forward strand.
AAGTTAGCTCGCTCTGTGGGAAGTCACTTGAACAATCTGTAGGAGATGTAGCGTATTTAAAGTCATTATAGGACCAAAGAAAAAGCGCCTTCATCAAAACCTGGTCCTGTGTGCCTTGCTTTACCACAACACCTGCCTTTGTTCCCTGGAGGCTATGACTGTAATTCACAGCTTTGGACACTTAGGCAAGAGTAGGATGTTTTAAGAATAACTGTAATCCACTGTGTTGGCTGTTTCAGCATTTGCTCATGAACCCATCACCCAGCAGGATGTTAGGGTGGGAGTACTGCACACACACTGGTGGGCAGCCTGGTGGAATTGCAGGCTGTTAGGGTGGGTGTCCTGCACAGGCATGGGGCGGTCGGGGGGTGGAGGTGGGTGGGTGGGGTGCAGAACCGACTTAAAGAATCGCCCAGTCCTCCGGCATTGAGCTCCTCTAACCTGGACAGTCGGATGTAACAGTCATGCTTTCGATTTATTCCTTGTGAGATATCATTTACTGTGATTTAAACATTTTTAAATAATTTGGGTTTTAAATTTGTTAATATGTCTATGCATTTTATTTGTTTAGAAATATTCTTTTGAGCTTGGGAATATAATTTGTATGATTAAATTTTTGTGACATAATTCAAAGAAATACATAAACTGGTCTTCTGTTAAAAAGGGGGGGGGCGGGGACAGGTAATAGAGTTAATGATCAAGAATTTTTCCAAAAAATATATAAGATTAGATCTTATTTAAATGAGGATAAAATACATCCTCAATCCTATTGCCCGTGAAAACAGGAAATTGGCTGATGTCAGATTTGATTCAAAATACATGTTGAAAAATGAGGTCTTTATGCAACAAGGCTAGAATCAAGATTGAGTCTCTTCCCCTTTCTAGTTAATGGAATACAATAATACAGAATAATAAACATTTTAATGCTATGACCTAAAGCTTAAATAACTAAGATAGTAATGTGAATTCATTAAAGTAATTTTAGAGCAGTGGTTCTCAACCTGTGGGTCGTGACCCCTTTGGAGGTCAAATGACCCTTTCACAGGGGTCACCAAAGACCATCGAAAAATACATATATAATTACATATTGTTTTTGTGATTAATCACTATGCTTTGATTATGTTCAATTTGTAACAATGAAAATACATCCTGCATATTAGATATTTACATTACAATTCATAACAGTAGCAAAATTGCAGTTATGAAGTAGCAACGAAAATAATTTTATGGTTGGGGGTCACCACAACATGAGGAACTGTATTAAAGGGTCATGGCATTAGGAAGGTTGAGAACGACTGTTTTAGAGAATCAGACCTGTGCTGAGCTTATAAGGTCTCTGATGCTCTTTAGTTTCCTGTGCTAGCCCAGAAAACTTTTTATTTATAAGGTTTTACATTTTATTTATTGGATTGTAGGAAGATGAAACTACTCCAGGGTCTTTGTGGAACTTTATGAAACATGACTTCCTCCATCTCTTCCTAAAGGCTCTAAAGGTCATCCTAAAATGTCTTTGCACTTCTGAGCTTATTTCTCTGTATTTGCACCCCTAACTGCAAGATAATGTATTTTTGTCCCAGAAATGATTGCTACCCACTTTTTTTTTGTTTATTTTCAAACGATTACAGTTGTCAGGAAAATTAGTGACAAAGCAGAAGCGGAGTGTAAGTTTTAGCCTCTCTTACTTTGACATTCCTGTGGCCTTTGTGTCTGGTGTTGTGTTCATGATAAATAACCAGCAAATTATCTTAATGAAGAGGATCCTGGGTTCTGCATGTTTTCTTTTACTCCTTAGAGGCATTGAGTGTTGAGGTCAAGAGAGTCAAGTTTTCATTGTAACATTTTGGTGTACAATTTACACTTTGGTTGTTTCATTGGCAGTTTTTTCAGAAGCCCTAGTTGCTTATAACATGTCATTTAATAATACGTACATGTGTTATTAAAATAAATTTTATCTTTAAAATCCTCTCATCACTGGCTCCTTTCCCCCTGCCAACCTGATCCAGCTAATACCCATTCACCTTCAAGTCACAGAAATCTTATCTCACACTGGCTTAGACCAAAATTTGATTCCGTCACACGACAGAAAAGATCACAGGTGCTGCTGGCTTCAGTCAAAACAAGAAAACATTCAGATCACATCCTCAGGAATCTATTCCTTCCTCCTTCCACCCTCTGGTTCTGCTTTTCCATACTGGCCTCATTATGTGGTCCACACTCCCTAATAACTGATGGAGCAATGTACTGGGATAAACAAAGGGTGGGGAGAACAGTGTAGTCTGTGAAAAGTGGTCTTATATGATACTAGATCATGTGTGCCTTATATGATACTAGAGGCCCAGTACACAAAATTTGTGCGGGGGATGCGGGGGGGGAGTATGTGTCCCTCAGCCCAGCCTGCAGCCTCTCTAATCTGGGACCCTTCAAGGGATGTCTGAATGCCCTTTTAGGCCCGATCCCTAATTCGGACATCCCTCTCATAATCCAGGACTACTGGCTCCCAACCGCTTGCCTGCCTGCCTGCCTGATTGCCCCTAATTGCTTCTGCCTGCCAGCCTGGTCACCCCCTAACCACTCCCCTGCTGGCCCGATTGCCCCTAACTGCTCTCCCCTGCCAGCCTGGTCAACCCCTTGCCAGCCTGGTCACCCCCACCTGCCCTCCCCTGCAGGCCCAGTCATCCCTAACTGCCCTCCCCTGCAGGCCTGGTCCCTCCCAACTGCCCTCCCCTGCTGGCCATCTTGTGGCCACATGGAGGCGGTCATCTTGTGTGTTGGAGTGATGGTCAATTTGCATATTGCCTCTTTATTATATATAGGATTTTTCTGGATTCAATGAACTCCTGAATACGGACATAGTCAAGGTTTTAGGAGTTTGTGATTTAATATTTATGCATTCTAGATGCCACCACCTTGTATTTTTTGGCCAAAGTCTTAAACCACAAACTTAATTCCCTCATCCTCAAGAATTTCTCTCACATTTGTCCAACTATCTATCAGCTTTCCCCAGCACATCACCACCCTTTTCTCTCTGGCTACTCTCTAAATCCAGCTGTTGATTTTCTCTGTCCCAGCATTTAATCCATTGAGAAAACAAAACCCTGCTCACTGACTGCCAATAATTACTCTCCCATCTCCTCTCAGACTATATACGCTGTTTGACATCTTTTATTAAGTTGTGGTAAAAAGTATGTAACATAGAATTTTTCATTGGAACCCCCTTTTTTTTAAGTGTACAGTTCAGAAGTGTTAAGTATGTTTACATTGTTGTGCAATAGATCTCTAGAACTTTTCTTTGTTATAAAAATTAAATGCTATTTCCTTTAAACAAAAACTCTACATTCCCCCTATTCTCCAGTCCCTGGCAACCACCATTTACTGTTTGTTTCTGTGAATTTAATT
>NW_006299722.1:269268-270928 GCF_000327345.1 Myotis davidii
AGCAGTATGTAAGTAAAACAGTAAAATAAACTTAAAAGAGAGATAACAATTCCTGACCTTTACTTGTAATAAACAAATAAAAAAAAACAAAAAGCATAAATGTACATATGTCGGAATGACAGAACTTTTTTTTTTATAAATACTGTAAATGGGAGATGGTGACGTAACCATGAAACAACGTACGTCAAATCAGACATAACCCGAGGACTGCCTGTATATACATTTTGTTTATCCATTTATTTCTCAATGACCATTTGGCTTGTCACCTCATGGCTGTTGGAAATAACACTGCTTAGAACACAGGTGTGCAGCAAATATCTCCTGAAGACATTGCTTTCAATTCGGTTGGATATATACCCAGAAGTGAGATGTTCAACATATCTTATTCATTCACAGTGCCATTTTCATTTCTCCACATTATCTGTTCATGCACTTCAGATCATCTACTCTCTTCTACCATCATCCCTATTATCCATCTTTCACTTAGCAAATGGAAATATCACAGGGTATCTCTCTCAATTTCCTCTCCCTACACCTCTAAGCTTATCTATATCCATTCATCAATTTCACTGACCACTTTTCACAGACTACACTGTTCTCTCCCTGTTTATTCCAGGACATGGCCCCATCAATTATACCCTCTCTCATCCCTGGCTACTTTCTCTCTGCCAACCTGATCCAGCTAGTACCCATTCATCTTCAAGTCACAGAAATCTTATCTCACACCGGCTTAGACAAAAATTCCATTCACATGACAGAAAAGGTCATGGGTGCTGCTGGCTTCAGCCAAAACAGGAAAACATTCAAATCACATCCTCAAGAATCTATTCTTTCCTCCATCCCCACCCCCTCACCTCCTCCCACCCTCCGGTTCTGCTTTTCCTCGCAGGCCTCCTTCTGTGGTCGACACTCCCTAAAAACTGGAAAAGTATTTGCTGACAAGGCCAAACACACACCTTGTTGGCTTAGCATTCCAGCACAAAGAGCTTCTCTCTAATAACTCCTTCAAAATTTCTTCATTAGTTCTAATTTGTGAAAAAATGGCACATATCTCCAACTGAACCACTTACTAGGGCCAGGGCAGTGAACTAGCAGATGGCAAGGCTTGAGCTCACTGCCCACAGTTGGAGCTGGGGTAGAATTGATGTACCCTTCCCTTTACCACTGCTGTATCTAAGAAAATAGCTAACCATAGCTCCCTCAATCATTTCACTCATACACTCAACCAATAACTATGTACATCCTTCGGTGTGCTAAGCAATGTTTTAGGTCATGGGATTTAGCAGTGGCAAAATGACAGTGCCCGTGTAGCCTTTATTTTAGTGAGGAGAGAGACAATAAGCAGATTGCCAAATAGTGATAAAACCAAAAAAAGTGGTAAGTACAATATTTTAAATTATCTAAATCAGTGAAAGAGGAAAGAAAGGTCAATGGACAAGCCATTGTTGTTTTTTTTTTGGTTGTTTTTTTTTAATTAAATCTTTATTTTTCAGATTATTACATTTGTTCCTCTTTTTTTCCCCCCATAACTCCCCTCCATCCAGTTCCCACCCTACCCTCCTCCCTCACTCCCCACCCACTGTCCTCATCCATAGGTGTACGATTTTTGTCCAGTCTCTTCCCCCATCCCCCTCCCCCCCTGCCCCCAAGAAGAGCCAGT
>NW_006299722.1:271822-272234 GCF_000327345.1 Myotis davidii
CTCTGAGTCTGGGTATGATATTCTCTTTCCTCCTAGTTGTAGAATTTCCACTCAGCCAGTCTTCCTGTGGTTCTGGATGATGTCCGTTCCGTCTTTTAGGTGTAATTTGAATTGGTTGTTCGAGGCAGCAATCTCCGGCGTTAACCTATGTCGCCATCTTGGTTCTCCCCACAGCAAGCCATTGTTAATAGTGGCCAATGAAGGCTTCATTAAAGGGTCACACTTATGCAAAAGATGAGGGCGGTAACCATGCAGAGAGGTTTCTGGTCAGAAAGTATTCCCAGCAAAAGGACCATTAGAAGGAAAACAAAGAACTATGCCTGCTGTTTTGGAGAAATGACATATGTGTATGGGTAAGGTAAACTCTACTAGAAAGGGGGAAACAGTGATACTGAAGAGAGAGGAACATTAC
>NW_006299722.1:272292-274464 GCF_000327345.1 Myotis davidii
GCGCCATTTTTAAAGTAAGATTAGGCACCATGGATACAGGTTTTTCTCTAGCCACATTCAGTGCCTTGGGTACAGGAGCAAAATTATGGAGAATTGACTCTAACCAGAGTCATGCATTGTTTGTCTGAAGCATGTAAAAAAGTGAGAGACGAACAAGGAAGCTGAGGATGTATGCAAGATAGTTATTACAATGATGGACCATGGAATTTAACCTGGTAAGATGGAAAGTGAGGACACTAAGGGGATTTGAGACTGAAAGATGGTGGTGAGATCAATGCGTTGTGGGTACTGAGAAATACAAAGATGTTTGGGTCCAGGCAAATTAGAAGGACAGATTTGGTGGTTGGACAGTAAAATGGTCAAAATTCTGGAGGTAATATAGCTTAATGAGAATAAAATCGAAGGTACTTCCATGGGCATAAGTGGCAGAGTAGAGTAAAAGATAAGATCATTTGGCAGAGAAGATGAAGGCCCTGAAAGGGCAGGTGTTTGAAAATAGCATCGCTGGGAATATCAAATCACTGAGGGCTATTAATGCAGGGAGAATGGAGAAGGTTGCTGTGAGCTAGAAGTTAAACTTTCAAGCAATGAGGACAGAAAGCAGTTGTTAGGAGATTAATGCACAGGAAGTGGAAATGACTGGTGAATTCTGATAGCATGTGCTGTATGACTGGGGAATTGAGTCATCTATTCCTTTTCATCAGCCTACTACGATATGGCTTCTTTTTCCTTTTCTCTGTTGAGAATAGCTTGAAAGGATGATAAGAGGTCCTTGAGAGAATGGTAATAGATGTATTAAAAAGGAGGTACAATAAGTGATATGATCAATGTAGGTATTTCTTGCAGTAGAGTCTTAACCCCTTCCCCGGCAGAAACGTGTATACACGTTTTCACAAAATGTTCTTTTTCAGTCGTCGACGAGTATACTAAGAAAATATGGTAAAAAAATATGGTTTATAGGAAGACGAGTTACAAACTGTTTTCATAACCAGCATCAAAAATACTATATAGAACCAAAATAAAAAAATTAGTCTGAAAAAGAAACGTTTTTAACAAAAAAATTATTGGGGAAGGGGTTAAAAGAGAACGTAATGGAAAATATAAAACATTCTTCGCATTTAGGACACTGTCCTTTCTCAATGAGTGAAGGTAGGCTCTGAGACTTGAGTATGCAGGAACAAATAAAGACAGTATTCTGGAAACTTTACGTGAGCTAAGGCTATGAATGCTGAGTTAGATAGGTTTGCTGGACTGTGGGTCTCTGTTTGTGAAACTGCACTGGGTATAGTTTTCCACCTTGAGTATCTTTGCTCCACTTTGAGTCACAGCTTTGCATGGGGGAGAAAAGACCTCACACATTTACTGAAATATCTGCTACAATATCTTTTCAAGCCTCATCCTGCTCGACAGTATTTAATATTTGCAATTTCTCCACTCTCCATACAACCTATTCCAACTCTTGCTTTAGAAATGACTGAAACTTGTTCCTAATAATTTTGAAATCTGGGGTCCTTGTCTCAGAGACTAAAGACCTCAAAGGTTCATGGCTAGCATTGACTCTATATAACTGGTTTTCTTTGTAATCTCATGTACCTTATTTTATGCATCCTATATAATAAAAGGCTAACAGCAAATCTACTGAATGGTGGAATGACCGGTATTATGACACACACTAACCATCAGGGGGCAGATGATCAATGCAGGAGCTGCCTCCTGGTGGTCAGTGTGCTCCCACAGGGGGAGTGCCACTCAGCCAGAAGTGGGGCTCAGAGCTGGCGAGCTCAGCTGCGGTCCGGGAGCCTCTCCCACCTCCACGGCAGATCTAAGGGCCCCTCGTGCAATGTCCACCTGCCAGCTTAGGCCCGTTCTGTGCTAAGCGGGCAGGCAGACATCCCGACATCCCCAGAGGGGTCCTGGACTGTGAAAGGGCACAGGCTGGGCTGAGAGACCCCACCTCCCAAGTGTACGAATGTTGTGCACTGGGCATCTAGTTTAAAAATAATTCTGAGAAAGGATCCATAGGTTTTACCAAACTGGCAAAGAGATCTATGATTTACACAAAAATGTTAAATGTTTTCTTTGTAAAAGGTTCTCAGAGACTAAAGACCTCAAAGGTTCATGGCCAGAACTGACTCTATAAACTGGTTTGCTTTGTAATCTCATGTACTTTAT
>NW_006299722.1:274499-274820 GCF_000327345.1 Myotis davidii
TCTTCCCTGGGACCTCAATATACTCCACTTGTCCCATACCCAAGGCTTCCTCAGTTAAAAAAATAATAATAATAACAATGCTTTTCCTTGATCCAGCAACCCTCTCTCCCCTCCATGTTAGTTTCCTGTCGCTGTTGTAACCTGTACCTTGTAGGTTAAAATGACACAGATCAGCTGCGGTCCCGGGAGCCTCTCCCACCTCCACGGCAGATCTAAGAGCCCCTCGTGCAATGTCCACGTGCCAGCTTAGGCCTGTTCCGTGCTAAGCAGGCAGGCAGACATCCCCAGAGGGGTCCCGGACTGTGAGTGGGCACAGGCTGG
>NW_006299722.1:274896-275581 GCF_000327345.1 Myotis davidii
GGGGTTCTGGACTGTGAAAGGGCACAGGCTGGGCTGAGAGACCCCACCTCCCAAGTGTACGAATGTTGTGCACTGGGCATCTAGTTTAAAAATAATTCTGAGAAAGGATCCATAGGTTTTACCAAACTGTTAAAAAGATCTATGTTATACACAAAAATGTTAAGTATTTTCTTTGTAAAAGGCCTCTTCTTGGGCCTTTCTGAAAACCCAGCTTCATAATCAGCACACCACCTATATTCCCAAGCTTTTCCTAGAACATTCCCACTTCCCTGGGACCTCAATATACTCCATCTGTCCCATACCCAAGGCTTTCTCAGTTAAAAAAAAATAATAATAACAATGCTTTTCCTTGATCCAGCGCGAATTATTGATTTTATTTTTCTCACCACTAACCTTAAAAAGGGAAGTAACCAAAATCCAATGCAAACGATTTGGTTCATTCCACATCCAATATCGTCTAATTGTCCACTTTATCTAGTCAAGGCTGCCACCAAAACTCCCCTTGGTGATGGCAACGCCTCCAACCACTATTGCCTTTTCCAATCCAGTCTCCCTATTACAGACGGAATTATATTTTAAAATTCCAAATCTGATTTAGTAACTCTTTTTAAAAAAAAATCGTTCAGTGGCTCGATTCAACATAGAGAAATGCGTTCTTCACCGTCCCTGTACCCTGCACCTGTTG
>NW_006299722.1:276391-278107 GCF_000327345.1 Myotis davidii
GATCCCCGCATCCTGGGGGTTCGTTTCCAGTGGGCTCGGCTGCTAGAGGGCGAGGGCACTGGGCTCTGCGACCCCCTCTGTGTCCTCAGACCCTCCTGGCCTCTGGGTAGAGTCGGGTTCCCCTCTGCAGGGTCTTAAGCGTCCCCAGCGCGGGGAGAGCGCAGATGCGCAGGTGGCACAGCATGAAGTCCTTGCCTTCCCTGCTGACCAGGACTGGCTGTGTGAGGACGGGGCGCTGGTCCGAGTGCCAGAAAGAGGTCTGGGCATTCCACCTGCCTGGGTTCTAATCCTGGAAACATTTTTTTAAATATATTTTTTATTGATTTTTTACAGAGAGGAAGGGAGAGAGATAGAGAGTTAGATACATCCATGAGAGAGAAACATGGATCAGCTGCCTCCTGCACATCTCCCACTGGGGATGTGCCCGCAACCCAGGCACATGCACTTGACCGGAATCAAACCTGGGACCTTTCAGTCCGCAGGCCGATGCTCTATCCACTGAGCCAAACCGGTTTCGGCCTGGAAACTTCTTAACAGTGGGGAAAGTGAGGATGCCTGCCTGCGTCCCTTTCCTCTTCTGTGAGATGGCAACGCCCTTAGCCCTACCTCCTGGGCTTGCTATCTAAATGGTCGAACCCAGCGCCTGTCACTTCATTTCTGTTCCCCAGTCATTAGCTCTGAGCTTTGTTCATGGGGGTGTTTGGACCAGCAGCGCTGGGAGGTGCGGTTTTCCCCGGGAATCTGCCCTGTATCCGGCCAATATTCAGCCCATGCCCTCCCCAAACCAGCACCTCCATCATCAATGCGCACTCACTGAGCGGCTACTTGAGGGCATACCCCTGGCAGGGCACTTGGGGTTAGGAGAACTAGTGACGCCCCAGAACCCTCAACACAGCTGGCCTCGGGGAGAAGGCACCCTGGAAAAGTGGACCCGTTATAGCCATGAGTTTAGAACTAAATAAAACCATTATAACCATTATGGAAATTTTGAGGTCATGCCTTCCCTTCCTTCCTTCCTTCCTTCTGACTTTAGGTAAACAACTTCAATGAGGGCCCTTCTCTTCTTGCTTTTGGCTTTCCCAAAAGACCTTTGAGTTGCGGGGGCTCCCTGGCCACGTCTCAGTTGGAGTGAAGGTCAGGTTCTGTTTGCCCAGCCTCTTCTGGACACCTGAGCTGGGCTCTTCCCTGTCACTAGACACTTCACATTCGTTATTGGAGGGCGCCCTCTCTCATGGGAAAAGGAAAACCAGGTTTTCAGAAAAGTTGATGTTAATGTTTCATCTCCTTAGACATCAGAAAGTAACCTGTTAGGGGAGGAAATGTAATAGAACCTAAAATTTTATTTTCAGAAAAGAAGCGTCGCCAGTGAGGTAAGCCAGTTGTCAGTGCTTGGACATTGCTGTGGACCTTGTGAGCATCTGGCTCCCTTACTGGGATATTGTGATAGGTTCCCCTGTTAGCAATCTCAGACACTATTAACTGCCCCCCAACTTATTTTACTAAGGTCACCACACTAGCCTCCGATTGTGAAACAGCGTAAACCAGTGATGGCGAACCTATGACACGCGTGTCAGTGGTGACACGCGAACTCATTTTTTTGGGTTGATTTTTCTTTGTTAAATGGCATTTAAATATATAAAATAAATATCAAAAATATGTCTTTGTTTTACTATGGTTGCAAACATCAAAAAATTTCTATATGTGACACGGCACCAA
>NW_006299722.1:278540-280234 GCF_000327345.1 Myotis davidii
GCCTCTCCTGGGCCTCAGGTCAGCTCTCACTCTTGGCCCCTGCTGTGTAGCGATGCAAGGTAGGAAGGAGGGGCATTCCGGTTCGCTTTCTGTGTTTTGTGACATATTTCAGTTTACATGTATATGCTCAGATGAGAAGGTGTGTATGGTGTCCATTGCCTAGTTTTACCTACTGTAACCTCCACCATTGGACAAGTAACTTCAGAAATGTCTTGCATAGAAACACTGAGTGAAATAATTCTAATAAGGTCAACTCAAGGAAGTAAGAAAATAGCATACCTGACACCCACTCCCCCACACACAGACACACAAACTCATATACAAGCTCTTTGTCAGAGACTCGCTGTCAATGTCATCACCTCAATCTCAACCGACCAAAGGTTGATAAAAGCAAAAATGTAGAAAGTATCAAGAAACTAGGTGACAGATAGTTTTACTAACAGAGAAATTCTGTTACTGTATATTTCTGTTTAAATGTTAGCTAGTGATCATATTATCTTATGGTTAGTAAAGCATTTATAATATTTATTTCATCTCTATCCTATTTCTTTAAATTTCTATTTATATGTAATATACAGTATAAATATCTAGAAGATTTCAGCAAATATGATTAACTGTTAAATGGGCCTGACATACCCAAAACACTATACCCACTACCACAGATACACCTTTTCTAAAAAAATACACCTGATACAGTTAGATCAGTTGTCTATATGCTGAGACATACAAGTGTCAATCAATTTCAAAACTTCATAATAAATCTACCACTAAAAATTTCCTCAAATGTTTCTAAATTATGCAAAACATTGCTACATAAGCCATGGGTCAATGAAGAAATCACAATAGCCATTACCAAATATTTTGAATTGAAAATATGCATTTGTACACTGGAAACCTATATAATTTTTTTAACCAATGACACACCAATAAATTTAATAGAATTAAGAAACCCAAAACCTGAAAATATGGCACATCAAAACTTTGTGAATACAGCTAAGTTTGTGCTCAGAACAAAATAATAATACAAATGCTTATTTCAGAAATTATGTAAAGCTAAAAATAAAAAAATCTAAGTTACCATCTTAAAAAAATTATTTTTAAACTCAGCAAACAGGCTCAATAAAATTTTTTAAAAGGTAAAATAAAAATAAGTACAAATCTATAAATCCAAAAGTTGATTACTTACAGCCTAATAAAATTGAAAAATCTAGCCTCCATTTTTTAAATTAAGTAATAGGTCTGTGGAAAGAAATAGAAGCTTAATCAAAACAAAACAGAACCTATTTCTAATGTAAAATACTTTTCCAATAGCTATTTCTTCTTTATAACATACTAGAGGCCTGGTGCATGAAATTCGTGCACACAGTGGGGGTCCCTAAACCTGCATCCTCTCGCACTCTAGGAGCCCTGGGGGGATGTCTGACTGATGGCTGAGACCCTATCCCGGGGGCCGGCAGTCAAACATTCCTCTCGCAGTCTGGGCCTAAGCCGGCTGTCAGACATCCTTAGCACTGTTGCAGAGGCGGGAGAGGCTCCCGCGACTACCGCTGCACTCACCAGCCATGAGCTTAACTCATGGCTTCTGGCTGAGTGGCACTCTTTTTGTGGGAGTGCACTGACCACCAGGGGGCAGCTCCTGCATTGAGCGTCTGCCCACTGGTGGTCAGTGCACATCATAGTGACTGGTTGTTTTG
>NW_006299722.1:280581-282163 GCF_000327345.1 Myotis davidii
TGGGGCTGATAAGCAGCCCCCGAGGAGGCCCAGTGAGAAACAGAGGCATGGCTGCTGGTGAAGCCCGGAGAGAAAGAGAGCCAACAGCTGATCAACAGCTGCCACAGAGGCTGTGGATCAGACCCTGCCTATCTCTCTCTGGGCCTGATCCACAGCCCCCTCGGCAGTCAGTGCTGGGTTTCTATGCCCTAACAGGTGGCAGTCAGTGCTGGATCACCACAGCAACCCAGCACTGACTGCAGGACTGACTCCTGGTGTTTGGTAGAGCCTTCAGTTGTTACAGACCCTGGGTTTTTATATATTAGGATAGGCACTCATAAAGTTTAGTTGTTGAGCTTGGTCTGCAAAACATGTGCTGAAATTTCCTGTGCTGATGTATTGACCTGGCAACATCCTTTCACAGTTGTGACCACCACTGAAGGCCAGAGAAGAGGCTGTTGTGCTGCTAGGTCTGGGTGGTCAACTGGGAATGAAGATAGATGGTGAAACGCATGCGTGCTGCTTAGTATGCAAGAGGATGGGATAAAGGAAGCCAGAGCCCAGGGATTTTCTGATGGATAAAATGTGAAGCTATGAATTAGTTTTCCTTCCGTGAAAGAACAGATAGATTAGATATATAGATATAGATAAAATAGATATAGATTAGATACAAATATATATTGATATAGATATATCTTAATTGCCTTCAAAATAGCAGGCATTTTTTAAATGGATAGATGCTGTTTTAAAAAGCTCTTTTCTAAAGTTGCTGCTAAGGGAAGCAATCCTTTTACCAGCATTAAAGTGTTCATTTTCTTCTTCGATCACATCTATGAAGCATATTGGAGAAAATGAGGAGGTGGGATAGAAGTCCCCTCATTGACCCTGCTGTCCCTGTGACCTTGGTCTTCAGGTCAATGCCAAGCCCCGCCGTATTTTCCATCTGCCATGCCTACAACACTGACTGATGAGGTTGAATTTCCCATTGGAACATCTTTGCAGTATAAATGCCGCCCTGGTTACCAGAGGAGAGTTTTCTCTATCACCTGCCTAAAAAACTCAGTCTGGTCAAGCCCTGCAACCTGTACCCGTAAGTAACTCTGGACTAAGAACTCCTCTGTCTCAGTGAAACATCCATAAGAACTGATGCAATTGTTCAGATTTGGGAATGAAAACATCTATGACTTATAAGCCTGCCTAATTAGTAGGTGGGAGAGTTATTAAGTCATATCTTCCTACTGCTTTGAGTTCCTGGCACCTTCATTAAAAGTTCATTTCATAAGAAACTGTCATTAGGGCATGATTGAGGGAAATCTCCACTCACTAGTCATCTGCCATTTTCATAACTGAAACTGATGAATGCCTCAGGAAAGGGAAAAAGAAGTGCAAGTAAGAACAAAAGCCCAGACTCTGAGACCTTTACTCTGGTTGAATCATAGAGTAAACACTTTGGTAACAAATACAGTTTACATTTTCCTGGGAGGCATGAGGTGAGGATTAGATAGAACTGGAGGGGAGGTCTTTTTGAGAGTGGTGCTTAGTAGGTGGCTGATTTTGAGACAGTGTTGTGAAATTCCCCAATGTGACAAAACCTGTAGAACTA
>NW_006299722.1:282193-282715 GCF_000327345.1 Myotis davidii
TCTTCAAAGACGCTGAAACTCCTACATGAATTTATTTCTCAAAGCCTTGGGTGAAAGAGGGATCCATCTCCCAACCCCCCACCCGATGGACTTAGTTAAGGAGCCTATTCATGGGTCTTACAAAATGAATGCCCTCCAGCATTCTCTGAGCCCTGGGCCATTGTGATGCCAGGTGGGTTCTTGGCTTCATGCAGGAAGGAATTCAAAACCTGACCCAGACAGAAGAGGTTAAAGCGGAGAAGTGGGTTTTATGGAGCAGACAGGACACACAGGAAAAGCCACTCCACAGACAGAGGGGCGGACGCCCCTCAGGAGAGCAGGAAGAGAGGCCCGGCCATCTCTGGACATTGAGCCGATACCTGTTTGTAGTTTCTGCTGGGATGGGGAAACAGAGTGGGGGAAAGTCGGGATGAACTTTAACCTTTACAAGGTATATTTTGTGGTCTGTTTCCCTTTTATGGTATGCTAGTAGGCAAGTGATAAGATGTGGCTGAGTAGCTAGTCATCAGTCATCAGTCTTTT
>NW_006299722.1:283701-287860 GCF_000327345.1 Myotis davidii
GCATTGAACATCGTCCCCCTGGTGGTCAGTGTGCATCATAGCTACTGGTTGAATGGTCGACCCATCACTTAGGTTTTGATATATATAGATGGCATTGTTCTAACTATACCAAATAACACTTGACAATTATTTGATATTATTTGTCTCAATTTGTAATAGTATCAAGTCTGGCCCTAGCTATACCAACTCTCGTGAATGGCTCACCGCAGCATTCCATCACTATACAAAGCCTCTGTTGAAGTAAATATAAATGTCACTAAATTTTCCAAATTTTATGTCACACTTTAAACAGTTTGGGGCATACTAATTGAGAATTTCTGCCTTTAATATTTAAAGTATGAGATTAGTGTTCAACTCTGTTTGTTCTGCTTGGATTTCCTTTGGTTCTACTTTGATGAATCTTATTTACCTTAGATTTACATAAAAATGTATCTGAAGTTGATAAAGAAGAGAGATTCCATCCAGTTTAGAAAGTATAAAGGAGAAAATTTAAAAGTCCCAATACAGACATAAAATTGCAGAAATTGATAGTATGACAAAAGGAGGAAATTGTTCTGAATTCTTCAAGATGGTGGTCTCTTGTAAGTAACAATCTAAGCAGGGACATTAGAATGTAACTGTTAGGTCGGAGAGATCCCAGGATCAGATACATGCGGACATGTGACGAGATAATGGACTACCCCTGGCATTTCTAACAGATCAGCATGCCAGATACAGATACTGGCTTCTCCCTGACCCCCACACAGATACTGACTCATTCCTGAATAATGCAGGGCGGGCAGCTTCTCCCTCTCCTGGGCCACAGCTGCGGCTGCTGGCACCTGGGACCACAGGGCAAGCAGCTTCTCCCTCTCCCGGGCTGCAGCCACAGCCACTGGTGCCCCCCCAGGACTTCCCCCCTCCCTGTTGGCCTGAATCCACTTGCCCTGTCCTTGGGTTATGTGGGTCTCCCAGGGACGCAGAAATAAACCTTCCAGAAGATGTCTGGTCTAATTAGCATATTATCCTTTTATTAGTGTAGATTCTTTTTTTTTTTTCCAGAGAGCAGTTTGTCAATTATGCATTAATTTGACCCACTGATCTTACGCCTATGAATTTATGCTGAGGAAATAAGCACGGATCTATCCAAAGATTAACTACAACCCCTATTCACAGCATCATTGATTATTATAAGGAACATTTGAAAACAACCATAAAATGCCCCATAGTAGGGGACTGATTAAATTTTTTTTAATACCTCCCTACAATGGACCATCATTTCTATTGTAGAATGATGAAATGAAGTAATGCTGTAAAAAATCCTTCATGGCATGAATAGATGCTTCTAATATGTGGTTCATGTTATTTTTCATGAACAATGTCAACATTTCCCCTCACTTACAGTACAATACCAGTTTTGTAAAACCAAAACATTTATGCATGTGCATCTGGAAGGACATATACCAAAACATTAACACTGCTCATTACCAGTGTTGGAATTATTAAGGAGATAATGGATTTTTTATTTTCTTTTTATTCTTAGCCATTTTTTTTTTTGCACTTGAAAATCCATGTCCTTTATTATTAGTATAGATTCTATTTCTTACTCCTGCATATCTGTGTTGTCTCTCCTGATACTTTTTTAAATTGATTTCTAAAACTCTATTGAGAGTATTACAGATCTCCCCCTTTTCACTCCCTCACCCCCTCTTCCCCTGGTTCCTGCCCCACCCCATCCCAGGCCTTCACACCCTATTGTCTGTGTCCATAGGTAATGCATATATGCCTATAAGATCTTTGGTTAATCCCTTCACCCCCTTTTCCTCTGAGATTCCTCAGTCTGTTCCATGTTCTCAGGCCTCTGATTCTATTTTTTTTCATCAGTTTATTTTGTTCATTAGATTTCTTGTTCTTTTATTTTGATTTTTAGATTTAACTGTTGATAGATATGTATTTGTTGCCTTTTATTGTTCATATTTTTAATCTTTTTTTCTTAGAAGACCCGTTAACATGTCATGTAATACTGGTTTGGTGGTGATGAAATCCTTTAGCTTTTTCTTGTCTGGGAAGCTCTTTATATGTCCTTTGTTTTTAAGTGATACCTTTGCTGGATAGTGTAATCTTGGTTGTAGGTCCGTATTTTTTTATTTTATTTTTTTTAAAGCTATACTGGTCTCATTTATAACAAAAATGAAAATTAGAAGGCAGTTGGAAAATAGGGGGAAAACTGTGTAAACTATGATAGTATATAATCAAAGAGTTATTTGTACTAAAAAGAATGTGAATTGTATTACTATACGGATATGTTCATAGGAAATAATCTAAGTAGGAAAAGAAGAATTATGCTTTTTATTATGTACATCTAAATTACAACTTTGGAAAACCTAATCTACCTGTTAGTAAGGATTAAAAGCAAATAATGAGTGTAAAAATGGTAACAGTTTAGTGACATTGGATTGCTCTCAGTAGTTATTTCAATTCACTATCATTTAAATGTCATTTTCTTTTCACAGTTATTCAATGTAAGACACCACCAACCATCGACAACGGATATTTCATTAGCAACAGCGGAGACGATTTTCCATACGGAATAGTGGTGACCTACCGCTGCAATCTCCGCACGTTGAAAATGGAATAAGGGAGTCTGAGAACAGAAGCTTGTTCTCCTTAAATGACATCGTGAGGTTTAGGTGTCAGCCTGGCTTTGTCATGAAAGGCCCCTCCAGTGTGCGCTGCCAGGCCCAAAACAGATGGGAGCCCGAGTTGCCCAGCTGCTCCCCAGGTGAGTCTGACTGAGGCTTTGAGGGGGCCTGCAGGTGACAGGAGCTCTGGGAGGACCCCCAGATTAGTGTTTGTTCTGGGAGGGAGGTGTGTGGTGAGCAGGGTGAATAAATTTTCTAGGGGTGAAGCATGAATCTAAGAAGATGTGTATGTATATGGGCATGTGTGTGTGTTCAAGTTGAGAAACAAAGCAAAATCTGGGCACAGAATATGAAGTTCCCTCAGGATTTTTAGAGAGGCTAGATAATGTCTAAGATTAACCCGATACTAACTTGCAAACTGAAGGTTGAAACCCAAATCTGCCTGACTCTAGAGCCAGGGAAATCAAAACCACTCTAGATTGTTCAAGGACTGGGGGACTTAGAGCAGATAACAGGATAGAGGGTATTGGCAGGGCGGAAAGAGCAAAAGGAGAAGGGCTGTTTGCAGAGCTCAGGAATCTGCCGTTGGCTCGGGACTGAAGAGCCCATGCCGCACTCACTGCTCAAACACACTGAGCAGCCCTCCCCTCCAATGCTGCCCCTGTGACCAGGATGCAGCTGAGATCGCTGGAGCCAAAGCCATTATCGCTAGAAATTAAGTTGCTACTGTTAAATAAGAGCCATCAACACTGCTACTTCCTGAGCCTCCTCTAGAAGACGAATGGCTTTTATCATTTTCCCACCTTTGAATTTGTTATATCTTCCACCAGTTGACAGAGTCTAACCAGAACTCAGCTGTCAAGGGAGATAAGCAATTATAGTTTGCAGGCTTCAAGCCCCAAAAGTCAAAGGAGAATGCAATGGTGTGAGGCTGGGAATTCACAGACATTTAGTCCACATAGCACTTAAATGTCACATCACTGTGCAATTGTTAATCAAGGAGGCAGAGGGGGGGGGAGCCCTGAAAATGGGTTTTTAGAGCCTCAGGCTATTTTCAAAGTCCTTAAGGGAGTCATTACTCTAGTCCAGCGGTTCTCAACCTTCCTAATGCCGTGACCCCTTAATACAGTTCCTCATGTTGTGGTGACCCCCAACCATAAAATTATTTTTGTTGCTACATCATAACTGTAATTTTGCTCCTGTTATGAATCATCATGTAAATATCTGATATGCAGGATGTATTTAGGCCACCCCTGTGAAAGGGTCGTTCGACCCCCCAAAGGGGTCGTGACCCACAGATTGAGAACCGCTGCTCTAGGCCATAAAATAAGTCTTAATAAATGCCAAAAATCTAAAACCTTTCAGAGTATGTTCCCGGACCACAAAAGAATTGTTAGAAATCAATAATAAGGAGATAGATTTCAAAATCTACAACTTGAAATTAACATAAATCAAAGAAGAAATATTCTTCTTTGAACAAATTGAATATTTCAAGTTGAATCATAAAATAAAGCTTACCCAAATTTGTAGATTTACAT
>NW_006299722.1:288587-289673 GCF_000327345.1 Myotis davidii
TCATTGATTGAAAAAATAGTAATATTTTCCAAGCAGATAAAAAAGAGAAAAAGAATTTGGAGAGTTCCAAGAAAAGTTTGATATACAACAAAAAGTTTATTAAAAATATTTAAGATTATTTAAGAATTATTTGGTCATTTTTTTAACCATCAAAAGGAAAATTTGTCCTTAAGAGTAAAAGCATAAGAATGGGTTTTTTAATCTAATCACATATCTTCTGGTTAGTCATGTGCTTAGAGCTCTGAAATGGGATCGCGGTGGCTGGTGAATGTTTTAGGTAACGACATTGTTCATGTGAGGCTGGTGCTCTTCCCAGTGTGCTCATCTCTGCATGGCAAGGATCAAGTGTGAGCAAAGAAGGACCTGACCTCAGACCCTTTCAAAGAATCCTGGCAGGCACCCAGTGACAGCACCCAATAAGATTTAGGAGCCACTGGGGTCTCACATGCATTGACCATTGTGGATGATCGCATACAAAAGTCATTTCTGATCTCCGTTCTCTTCCCCTAGAGGGCCTAGTATCCCTTACTCAATAGCCCAATGTGCCTTCTTCACAGCCCTCACAGCCATAGAGACAAAAGGACAATCTTTGTGCTCTCTCCAGTGACTCTCTGCTCTTTCCATCCAACCTGGGAACTGTTTTACTCACTGTTCCAGTATCAGAATGAGGAGTCTGTTGCATTAGAAGACTGGGTTTCCCATATGAGGAGTACATTTATCAGGTTTATCATGAGATGATCAGCTAGAGATTCACTTCCCAGAATCTGGGTCCAGGATCAAGGAGATGGCTGCTATGCTCTGACTGCCTTCTTCAATTCAGCCTGGAACTATGTGTTATGTGACCAACTAACTGTCCTCCCTAACTGGAGGCTGTGATTTGTCTAGAGCAGTGGTCCTCAACCTTCCTAATGCCGCGACCCTTTAATACAGTTCCTCATGTTGTGGTGACCCCCAACCATACAATTATTTTCATGGCTACTTCATCACTGTAATGCTACTGTTATGAATCGTCATGTAAATATCTGATATGCAGGATGTATTCTCATTGTTCGCGACCCCCAGGTTGAGAACAGCTGCAGAGCAATG
>NW_006299722.1:290227-291556 GCF_000327345.1 Myotis davidii
CTCCTACAGTGTGCTTGTGTGTGTGTGTGTGTGTGTGTGTGTGTGTGTGTGTGTGTGTGTGTGAGAGAGAGAGAGAGAGAGACAACACCTGAAATCTATGTTCTTAGAAAATTTCCAGTATTCCATGCAGTGTTATTAACTGTAGTCCATTCAATCCACACAACAGCCCCAGGATCTTCTAAAATGCAAATCTAATCATATCACTATTCTGTTTTAGGTCCTTAGAATCAATGTGGTGTGTCTGATACTTAATGGCCATTCAGTAAAAGAATGACTGAGTAAATTAACATATTTTGGCTAATCATAGATTGTGGTCTAGCTAAATAACATGATCTTTTTTTGAGTTTTTGATTGAAGAAAATTTATATACCCCCAAAGGGCTTTTTGGCTCTAAACTATATAAAAACTGCCCAAACACCTTCAAAATCATTATTTTTCTGAATCACTGCAACAAATTATTTTGCAAAGTATACTAGTCTTCAGATAGTGAAACACATTGTTGTGTATGTTATAGCTCTCTTATTTATACAGGGGCGAGTAGAAAAAGAATAGTCTTAATAGTTTATACATCAAGAGTCTCTTTAAATCAGTGGTTCTCAACCTTCCTAATTCCGCGACCCTTTAATACAGTTCCTCATGTTGTGGTGACCTCCAAATCCATTGTTACAAATTGAACATAATTAAAGCATAGTGATTAATCACACAAACTATATAATTATATATGTGTTTTCTGATGGTCTTAGGTGACCCCTGGGAAAGTGTCGTTCGACCCCCAAAGGGGTTGGGACCCACAGGTTGAGAACTGCAGCCTTAAACTCTCCAAACATGTACTTAAATAAATTATGTTGAAAGATTCAGAAGTAATAAGCTGATTAAAACATGAGTCTCCTGCCACAGCTGGGTGGCTCAGTTGGTTGGAGCATTGTCCTGTACAACAAAAAGTTGCAGGTTGGATTCTCAGTCAAGGCACATATCTAAGTTTCAGGTTCCATCCTGGTCAGGGTGTGTATAGGAGGCAACCAATTGATGTTTCTCTCACACATTGATGTTTCTATCTTTCTCATTCTCTCTCTCAATCTCTCCATTCCTCCCCCCCAACCCCCATCTCATCAATAAAAACATATTCTCAGTGAGGATTTAAAAATAAAAAGAGTCTTTTATGTATAGGGTCAATACCAAGTTCTCCTGTTCTACCCAATTATATTTTGCCCAATAAAAGATAAGATTTTGCTTCATCGCTTGACCTTAAAGATTGTAATATATATATACTAGAGGCCCGGTGCATGAAATTCGTGCATGGGGGAGGGGTGTTTCTCAGCACAGCCTGAA
>NW_006299722.1:291575-295307 GCF_000327345.1 Myotis davidii
TAAATATATAAATCACATTTTACTATAATGTTTATGTTGCTAGAAATCTACTCAGACATCAAAATGTGATTTTTATAGTAAAACTTATGAGAACATAGCTTACATACTGTTATCTGCTATCCAGTGTTGTTTGATGAGAATGATAAGTGGCTGTCCTGCTGGCGTGCATGAGAGCTCAGTTATTGATTGGACATCTTATTTTCATGACTCTTACTATTGAAGTAGCTTCCTCAAAACACCAAGCCTAGTTAGAAATGCCAACTAGAAGTGAGGAGGGGACTGTTTTATACAGACAACCAAATACTAGAAAGAGGTAACAAGTGGAAGCCTGACAGAAAGTAAAGAAGAAAATTCTATCATAGACAGATCCATACATTTTAAAAAACAAAGCAATCCGAGTTGCTTAGAATTTTTACAATGACCGCGGAGGCTTCAATTCATTGTGTCAGCACACTGTCATAATCAAGATCAATGGCCAGTATCAATAAGTTATCAAGGAAAAGTTTCACATCTTTAAGATGATTAGCACATGTGGAATACTTTGTAAAAACATTTCTTGAAAATTTCTTCCTTGGAGGACAGTGACTTTATCTGTGCTCTTCATCTCTATATTCCAGGGCTCTAATGAGTGACTGACACAGAGTATGTGCTCAAGTAATATTTATTAAGTAGTTGAATGAATTATCCTCTACAGCAGTGGTTTTCAACCTTCCTAATGCCGCGACCCTTTAATACAGTTCCCCATGTTGTGGTGACCCCCAATGTCATTGTTACAAATTGAACATAATTAAAGCATAGTGATTCATCACAAAAACAATATGTACTTATATATGTCTTTTCCGATGGTCTTAGGTGACCCCTGTGAAAGGGGTTGCGACCCACAGGTTGAGAACCGCTGCTCTAAAGGGTTATTATTCTTCTTTAAAAGTTTTGGTACTTAATTCAACGGTGTTAAGTTTGCTTTATCCAGAAGACTTAACTAGCAGGAAGATTCAAGATAAGCAGATTTCTTCTGTACTTCTTCCATGAAAAATGAGATCAAGATCTTATATCATTTAGCCCGTCTCATCAACAGCCTACAGCAAAGATACACTGTCATGGGAGTTTTCTAGGTAGCACCATCCATAGCATCCTATGCCTGTAGAATACCTCCAGTGGAAGCTCCTCAATGAAACTAACAGCTCTTGCCTTCTTTCCAGAAATCTTATGTCCAAATCCTCCAGATATTCGTAATGGAAGACACACAGGAAAACCTCTGGAAATCTTTTCTTTTGGAAAAGAAGTAACTTACACATGTGATCCCCAACCAGAGAGAGGCATGAACTTCAGTCTCATTGGGGAACGCACCATCCGCTGCACAAGTGACAGTCAAGGGAACGGGCTCTGGAGCGGCCCTGCCCCTCGCTGTGAACTTTCTGGTCCTGCTGGTCAGTACACATTTCCGCATCCCATATGTGTCAGTGCGTCTGGCAAGAACCTCCATATTTCTATTGTGACAGTTTCTGTTCCTCTGAATATCACTTTGTTATGAATATCAGACACAGAAGTACCTGCCAGGAGAATAACAGATGGTTCTAGAGGTGCTGCACTGTGCCCCAACTGGTGGTATTCTGATGACCCTGCCCACTGGGGTGAGGAATGTAGGATGGTGAGGGCAGGAAGCAGTAGAGAGTAGAAATTATCAGTGAGGCCCAAAGTTTATAGAGAATATTTTAAAACCAGTGAAAATATTTGGTTATGCCATCTCTATCACTAGTTGTTTCCATACTACAAGGATGGTGTGCAGACCAAAAGGTACATGTTGATGGAGTAATTTCCTTCAAAACTGGTAATGCTCTAGAAGTAATTAGGCAAGTCCCGATGTAGCCATTTGTGCTCCTGTAGTTACTTCTAAGAGTTCTGCTCAGCCCATGACTGTATTTTGTTGACGCTTCTTCTCATCTTTAGCAAAAGGAACTCAGGATGCCCTGGGGAAGTGAAGTGGGTGGTTGTGCTCTTGGCCTCTGGCTCAATCCTTTCCCATATATTTCTAGCTTTAAGTGTCATTACCTGGCAACCAGAAGCTCCTTTGTGGCTGTGACTGGCCACACAAGCTCCGTCCTCCAGACAGGACAGGTAGCATTGGCTGGGTGATTTGTAGATGCCAGTGGTATTTCTGTCTGGTGGAGTCAGCAGGTAAAGACATACTACATGATCCTGTTTAAAAGCTGAGAGGTCTGGGTTCAGAGAATGAGTCTTCCCACTGACCCACAAACATTTAGTGCCTTTAGTCCTGCCTGCCTAGGTCTTCATGTGGCTCTAAGAGTCAGAAATATTATTTAATGTGTTGGCGTGTTCATACTTCTATGTTTAACTGAAAGTCTTTTCTTGATCTTAGCATGCCCACCTCCACCCAAGGTGCACAATGGGCGTCACACGGAAGGACATGTATCTCCATATCTTCCTGGGATGATCGTCAACTACACCTGTGACCCAGGCTACCTGTTGGTGGGGAAAGGCTTCATTTTCTGTACACATGAGGGAAACTGGAGCCAAGTCTACCATTATTGCAAAGGTACCTTCTATTCTTGCTGGGCTTTTATGGAAGATTTCTGCATGAGGCTAATAAGGCTGGTGGAGATCTCTTCTGAGAGGATGGTGAAATGAGTATCAATAGAGGAGAAGCAAAGAAGAACAAACAGTAGGAAGAGAGGCTGCACAAATATCCTTACCTCTACCAAATAAGTAGGAAGAACAGAGGGAATTGTCAGTGAGAGAATAGACATCAACCACGAATTTAAAATGCTTTCCACGCCTTTTACTAATAAACTATTTCAGCTTTAAAGGATCACATATGGTCCTCACAAATACCCTTAGAAGGTCAATTAGAGACTAGAAGCACTTTGTTGTGAGGACAGTGGAAGTGAGGTCGGAGCAGTAAGTTTTAGAATGACTAGGTGTGGAGTCTCGCTATAACTTCCAAGTCCAAAGGTAAAGAGTTTATTGCCTCTTTCCTGCACCAAGTGCCAGGAATGATTTTGTTATTCATATATAATGAAATATGACTTTAAAACCTTTCTTGGCAATATTCTAAAAAGCTACAAAATGTGGAATTAAAAATCATATTCTCTGACTAGGCATGCTACTGAGATTTTTACTGACGTGATGTGTTTAGTCCACAGAAGAATCTGATGAGGTGGGGTGATTATTCTTGCTGTCTTACCGAGGAGGAAATTGAGGTGTAGAGAGATCCAGTTACTAGCCTATGATCCTCAGCACAGGAGTCATGGTGCTAGGATTGGACCCCAGCTCATCCCCTGCTTTCTAACTCTGCGCTTTATAGTGACTCCTTGTAAGTGTGGCGTTTTGACTTTTCAAAACTATAAGTTAAGGGCTTTTTGCTTTGCTTGTTTCTCTTCTATTCTTTCATATTTCAAATACTGTGTGATCTTCCTATTTCCTGTGGTATGACCCAAGTGGATCTAGGCTGGAGTATGCTTATCCTAACTCCTCATCTTTCCACAGCTTTCCAGTTCCAGAGTTGCTCACAATTAAAAGTGGATTACAGTACACTCCATATTCCTAGGACAATAAAGTTTGAGAATCTTAAAACATAAGATATTTAGGGAGGGGCTACAGTTTTTCTAGATTGAAAACATGACCCATCTTTGCTGAAGGGAAATAGATTTGGGGGGTCATAGGTCTTTCCATTATGGTAGTTACAACTAAAGTTCTCAATAAAATCTCAATTTC
>NW_006299722.1:298894-300032 GCF_000327345.1 Myotis davidii
AATGTATTTTCTCCCCAGTCATGCACTATTCATTCATTCATCCGTACTGTCATCGAATGTGGTGTGATTGTTACGGCATGGAACGTGGTGGCGCTAAGGAGCGTAAGAGGAGCTACTAATTCTTCTCCAAAAGCCCTTAACAAAGAGAGCCAAGCAAGCCTTGCTCTCTCCACAGTTCTCAACCCATTCATCTTTCCTTGGGGCCCTCGCTGAACCTTTTTGGTCTGCATCACTCTATTGTTGCATGCATCCCACAGTAATGATTTAGTTATAGTCCTGGGCCTTAAAAGTCAAGCCCATCAGAGATAGAGCAGGCCTTCAGGAATTTCAGCATGAGTCAGGAAACAGCTTCTAAGTTTGTGAGACCAGTTGTTCCATCGCCCTCACTGCTGTAGGCCACAGGATTCTAAACTGGTAAAAATACATCAGAGATTTAGAAATCAGGTGTCATTGAGCTGTATGGGCAACTAGAGAGAACATTCTAAAGCCTGAACTTGTACACATCAAGGAGCTGATGAGCAAAATTAACGATGAATAACTTCCCTTAATCTAAGTTAGTGCCAGGACTCCCTCACCCATTCTTATGATTCTTATTTGTAGCAGTGAATACCGAGATTGCTCAAGATCTTTTTAAAGTTAATCCCTTATATGTGCTAGTTAATCTAACTTGTGAATGGTATTTCCCAATTATAAATTGTAACCACCTTAATATCAAATTATATTTACTTTGTCAAAAAGCTCACTGCCTATCTGGCTGAATGAATGCCTTTAGAGGGTTTGAACATGTGGCCATTAAAGACAGAAAATTCCCATGATGGAGGGCCACCTTACCAGACATTAAAAGAAATATAAAGCCACAATACACAAATCACTTTAAAGTAGCACAGAATTGACTCATTTTTATAAGTGAAACAGAACAGATATTAATAAAATAAAGGTTGTTATAAATAAAAGTATCTTACAGATGAAATTTAACAGAGATGGTAAAGATGATCAAATAACAAAGGTAGCAGTGAAACTAATTTAGGACTTTTCTTTTTATCTTACAAAAAGTACCAGATGTATTCAAGAGTTAAAGTTTTTAAAGTCAATATAGAAAAGCTAACTAACATAAATTATGTTTATTTATCAAACCTCT
>NW_006299723.1:0-438 GCF_000327345.1 Myotis davidii
TGTGACTTTATAGAGAGAATTGTTATTTCATAGCCCGGATTGTGACTTCATGGATAGGATTGTTACTTCATACACTGTATAGTAACATCATAGACAGTATTGTGATTTCATAGAGAGGAATGTTAGGTCATGAGTGAATTGTGAGTTCATAGAGAGGATTGCTACTTCATAGACCAAATTTTTACTTCATAAACTGTAATGTTATATCACAGACAGGATTGTGATTTCATAGAGAGGATTGGTATTTCATAGACAGGATTGTTACACCATGGATAGTATTGTGACTTCATAGAGAGATTTGTTATTTCATAGACTGGATTGTGACTTCTAGAGGATTGTTACTTCATAGACAGGTTTGTTTCTTCATAGAGTGTATTGTTACATCTTAGACAGTATTGTGACTTCATAGAGAGGATTGTTATTTCATAGACTGGATTG
>NW_006299723.1:525-2046 GCF_000327345.1 Myotis davidii
ATAGGATTCTGACTTCATAGAGAGGATTGGAACTTCATAGAGAGGATTGGAACTTCAGAGGCAGGATTGTGACATCCTAGACAGTATTGTGACATCATGGAGAGAATTGTTAATTCATAGACTGGATTGTGACTTCATAGAGAGGATTGTTACTTCATACAATGTATTGTTACATCATAGACAGTATTGTGACTTCATAAGGAGTAATGTTAGGTCATAGACTGGACTGTGACTTCATAGAGAGGATTGTTACTTCATTGACAGGGTTGTTACTTCATAGACTGTAATGTTACATCATAGACAGGATTTAGACTTCATAGAGAGGTTTTTTAGGTCATAGACTGGATTCTGACTTCATAGAGAGGATTGTTAGTTCATAGACTAGATTGTGACTTCATAGAGAGGATTGTTACTTCATAGACAGGATTGTTTCTTCATAGAGTGTATTGTTACATCATAGACAGTATTGTGACTTCTTAGAGAGGATTGTTACTTCATACACTGAATTGTGACTTAATAGAGAGGATTGTTACTTCATACACTGTATTGTTACATCATAGACAATATTGTGACTTCATGAGGAGTAATGTTAGGTCATGACTGAATTATGACTCATAGAGAGGATTCTTAGTTCATAGACTGGATTGTGACTTCATAGAGAGGATTGTTACTTCATCGACAGGTTTGTTTCTTCACAGAGTGTATTGTTACCTCATAGACAGTATTGTGACTTCATAGAGAGGATTGTTACTTCATAGACTGGGTTGGGACTTCATAGAGAGGATTGTTACTTCATAGTGTGTAATGTTACATCAAAGACAGGCTTGTGACTTCATAGAGACTCTTGTTACTTCATAGGCAGGATTGTTACCTCATAGACTGTATTGTTACATCATAGACAGTATTGTGACATCATAGAGATGATTGTTATTTCATAGACAGGACTGTTACATCATAGAAAGTATTGTGACTTTGTAGAGAAAATTGTTATGTCATAGACTGGATTGTGACTTCATAGAGTGTATTGTTACTTCATGAACTGTATTGTTACATCATAGACAGTATTGTGACTTCATAAGGAGTAATGTTAAATCATACACTGGATTGTGACATCATAGAGAGGATTGTTAGTTCATAGACTGGATTGTGACTTCATAGAGAGGATTGTTACTTCATACACGGTATTGTTACTTCATAGTATTGTGACTTCATCGAGAGGATTGTTAGTTTCTAGACTGGATTGTGACTTCATAGAGAGGATTGTTACTTCATAGACAGGATTGATACCTCATAGACTGTAATGTTACATCATAGACAGGATTGTGAATTCATAGAGAGGGTTGTTATATCATAGAGTGGATTGTTACAACATAGATAGTATTGTGACTTTATAAAGAGAATTGTTTTGTTCATAGACTGGATTGTGACTTCACAGAGAGGATTGTTACTTCATAGACAGGATTGTTACTTCATAGACTGTATTTTACATCATTGACAGGATTGTGAAATCATAGAGAAGCC
>NW_006299723.1:2083-2307 GCF_000327345.1 Myotis davidii
CAGAGTGAGGATTGTTACTTCATAGACTGGAGTGCGACTTCATAGAGAGTATTGTTACTTCATAGACAGGATTGTTTCTTCATAGAGGGTATTGTTCCATCATAGAGAGTATTGTGACTTCATAGAGAGGATTGTTACTTCAGAGACCGGATTTTGACTTCATAGACAGGATTGCAACTTCATTGATAGGATTGACATCATAGACAGTATTGTTACTTCATAGA
>NW_006299724.1:0-488 GCF_000327345.1 Myotis davidii
TCCATCTATGTATCTAACCTATTTCTAGTAACTAAGCCATAGCTCCATATATCGCCTTATTGTTATACTCTTGAGTGTCTCTTGAATGTTACCTAAATATATCTGTAAGTTACACTTCTCATTTTTATTCAATGCTCAAGCATATTCTTCTTTTAGCAGTTTTTCATGCATACTAACTATTGTGAAGGTGTGGAAAATATGAAACCTTCATGAATTCATCATGAGAATTTAAACTGGTGTAGCCACTTTAAAAGGTACTATGATTGCCCTAACCGGTTTGGCTCAATGGATAGAGCTTCAGCCTGTGGACTGAAAGATCCCAGGTTCAATTCCAGTCAAGGGTACGTACCTCAGTTGCAGGTTTGATCCCTGACTAGGTTGGGATCAATGTTTCTCTCCCTTTCCCTTCCACTCTAAAATCAATGTAAAATATCCTCGGATGAGGATTAACCAAAAAATTTTTTTAATTAAAAAAAAGAAGAAAAGGA
>NW_006299724.1:964-1191 GCF_000327345.1 Myotis davidii
TTACAAATTTACCAACATAATTTAACTTACTACATCAATTAAAGAATTTTATGTGTGTAAACTATAAAATATTAAAACAAATTTTAATAAAAATATTAAAACATAAATTTTAAAGAGTTGTTAAGCCCAGATTTCAGGATCCCCAAAAGACCGCCAGGGAGCCAGTCGAGTCATATGCAAAAGCAGATAGAGTCTTTATTCAAGCGAGCTTGAGCTCCCCGCCCACT
>NW_006299724.1:2524-8132 GCF_000327345.1 Myotis davidii
ATCTTGAAAAATAAGTATACAACCCAATGAAGGTGAAGATCAGCAATATATGAGGACAACTTTTTGGGAAACTAAGTCAGCGTTTGATAAGTGCTTTACATTTAAACTTAGAATTCTTTTTTAAAAATATACATTTTATTGATTTCAGAGAGTGGAAGAGAAAGGGAGAGAGCGAGAGAGAAACATCAATGATGAGAGAAAATCATTGATTGGCTGCCTCCTGCACGCCCCCTCCGGGGATCAAGCCCACAGCCTGGGCATATGCCATTCATGTGAAACAATACTGGAATCCTTCAGTCTGCAGGCTGATGCTCTATCCACCGAGCTAAACCTGCTGGGGCATAAAATTAGAAATCTTAAAAATAGCTGAAAGAATGTTGATGAAACATTGTGGTCAGCATAGAGGGAAGAAAAGTAAAAAGGGATTTCTCAGGGAGTAGCTAAGATAAAACTAATACAAATACAAACAAAAGCAAAATCACACATGTTTTGGAACTAGAATAAAACAAACATGTCTTTCACAAGTGAAAAAGAACCAGATATTTAAATTTGCAACATTTACCTTTGGGCACACAATGTACACTTAGTCCTTCTGAGGCCAGAGCTCTATCACAGACAAGATGCTGGTAGGTTGAGGAGCCTTCTCAGAGCTCCTTTCACATCCTTGTTCCTCAGGCTGTAGATGAAGGGGTTCAGCATGGGGGTGACCACGGTGTACATGACTGAGGCAACTGAGTTTTGTAGGGAAGAATGGTTCAGAGAGGAACTGAGGTAGACCCCCAGGCCTGTGCCACAGAACAAGGAGACCACGGCCAGGTGAGAGCCACAGGTGGAAAATGCTTTATATTTCCCTCCTGCAGAGGATATTCTCATTAAGGAGGAGACAATCTTAGAGTAAGAAAACAGAATTCCCGTGAAAGGAAACACGCCCAGTAGCGCCGTAGCCACATAAGAGGCGATGCTATTGATGAGGGTGTCAGAGCAGGCCACTTTGAGGATCTGAGCCAGTTCACAGAAGAAATGTGGGATTTCAGTGCCGACACAGAAGGTCAGCCGCCTCATCAGTAGAATATGAAGCAGGGAGACCCAGAAAATGATGAGCCAAGATATCAGAACCAGAATGCCACAGAAGCGTGGGTTCATGATGACCATGTAGTACAGGGGGTGGCAGATGGCCACATACCGGTCATAGGCCATCACAGTCAGAAGGAAGTTATCCATTCCAACAAATATTGTAAAAAAATACACCTGAATGAGGCACCCAATGTAGGAGATATTTTTGCTCTGTGCCTGGACATTCACCAGCATCTTTGGGACCGTGGTGGAGGTGAAACAGATGTCAACAAAGGACAGGTTGGCGAGAAAGAAATACATGGGGGTGTGGAGGTGGGAGTCAGAGCTGATGGCCACAATGATGAGCAGGTTTCCGAGCACAGTTAACAGGTACATGGACAGGAACACTCCACAGAGGAGGGGCTGCAGTTTAGGGTCATCTGAGAGACCCAGGAGCAGGAATTGTGACACTTCTGTGTGGTTTTCTGCTTCCATGCAGCTGGGTTTTCTTATGAAGAAGGAGACAAAAGCAACACTCAGTAAACAGCCAAAAGGCATCTCAGCTAGTCAGCACCTTAAGTTTCCTTCTTTGTGTGGGCATCCATCATGATCTAATAGTCATTCTAATTCTGGTCATTCACCTATTTAAGTGGTTACCCAATTTTATTTTAAATTGTGTAATTATTCAGACTTTCTTTAATTTAGCAGAAATCTTTCTCTTTTTATCTTCAACTCACTGATTCTAATTCACTTATTAAAATCTATGAACATGAAGAAATTTCTTCTTTCATACAAGCCTTCGAAAATAACTAAAGACATTTAAGGTGTTTCTTAATCTCCACACTATTTTCATTTCATAATAGTGAATAAAACATGTGTTTTCAACTCAAACAACCTTAATTTTGTGACCTGATGTTTTATATTGATGTCACAGTTAACTCTCTTTGTGACTCATTGTGTTTCTTTCTAAATGTGATTACTGCTATGACCATCATTGTGAGGCATGAAAATGCCTTTAATCACAGTAAGATCTTTCTAATTTATAGCTATTATTATCATTATTAATCTATTTTTCATCACAATTATTTTTGATATATAACTCTTCCAAAGTACAGTATAGAGCTGTGATTTAGAAATAGGATGTGAGTCAGACCTCCTGGAACAGAACTTGGTCTACCATGTTACATCTCTGTGACCTTGAAGAAGTTATTTAATCTCCCTCAGCTACAGATACTTCATTCACCTCCAACAGGTCTATATATATTTTTTATCGCCACACAGCACTTCTAATTAATGAAGATCCTGATGGCTTCCTATTTCAGAGACTTCCTGCCAAGTGGATTCTTCCAAGAAGAGGAAGATGCACATTGACTACGTAGATAATAGGGGGGAACAGAAGCACACTACCATCATAATAAAATAGAAAGCATGTGTGAGGGCATGTGTACATGCTCTTGAGTGGAGATAATTGTATTAAATTTAGTGGCATGAAATGAAAAAATTAATATACTTTATTAAGAAATATTCAGTGTCTATACATGAAATCATCCTAAAGCTTCCAATGAAGTGCTAATATCCAAAATATATAAAGAACTCATACAAATCAAAAACAAGAAAGCAAACAGTTCAATTACAAAATAGGTAGAGAACCTGAACAGACACTTTTCCCAAGAAGACATACAGATAGCCAACAGATCTATGAAAAAATGCTTAACTTCACCAGCTGTAGGAGAAATGTAAAGAAAATCCACAAGGAGATATCACCTCATACCTGTTGGAATGGCTATTATCAATCAGTCAAGAAATAAGTTTTTGAGATGATGTGGAAAAAAGGGAACCTTTGTGGGAACAAAAATTGTTGTAGCCTCTGTGGAAAACAGTATGGAGGTTCATAAAAAAATTAAGAATAAATTATCTTATCACCACTGTCATTTGCTCACCACTGTCATTCCAAGGACCTATCAGGTACCTGACAAATAGTAAGTACTCAACATATAAATGTTAGCTGTATAATAAAGATTGAGACCAAAGGAGTAACTATAACACAAAATAGAAATCTTCCCATTCATCATATAATTGGTTTCCTCTGGTTAAATGAGGACACTAACGGCAATTCCTTATTTCAATAAATAACAGTTATTTTAAAACTGCAGGCAACAGGATATTCTACATTAATGCACTAAAATGTTTTTGTTCAATTCATGAACAGACCAGTGCAGTCAACGTCAACTTCAATCACTTGATATTCTGCTGAACATTTATAGAGATTGGTAAAATGAGGAAAGAAAATTCTCCTGAGTACTAAGCATCAGAAATAATTATATTATTCACAGATAATATTGTGGACACTAAGGTGAGAGAACAATAACATCAATATAAAACTATTAAGTGTTATCAGTGAGTCCAGTCTGCTGCAAAAGGTAGGGAATAAAAAACCCAACCACATTAGGAACAATATAGGCAATACCTCATGCATAATAGATCTCCAATGAACAAATTGTTAAACATGGAAATCAAGAAGAGCCTACAATTATAGGAAAGAGTAGAAAAGAGGTGGAGATTCTCCGAAATACAATTCTTATTGTTGGGATCTCTAGATACCAAAAAGAAGAGAGAAGGAAACAGAACAAACACTGGAAAAGACTGGTTTCAGTGGAAACTAAAATACCTTCAAAGTACATGGACTTCATTTTTGTAAACTATATAATACAGGATAATCACAGTCTAATTATTCCACAGGTAAATCCCAGTACCCACTTTGTCTCATTTCCTTTTCACTCCACTGGAATACGATGACCCTTTCTGAAGGATGTCGCTGAAGCTCAGTTTAGTTTATATTTGGCTGGGATAAGAGAATTAAAGAAAGGAACAAAGGAACACACTTAAATTTTCCAGCATCTCAAGGGTTGAATTCTCAGAGCTCCTCATTAAGTAAATTGTTCTACTGTTTTTTCACTCTCCAAATAATTCAGATCCTCTGGGGTGCAAAAATTAAAAAAATGGAAAAAATTTGATGCTGTGACAAGCATCAAAGGGGGGAGATACATTTATTTCCTCATAGGAAGAACACTTGTTCTTTGATTTGACTTAAAAGTGACAAGGTGTCTCCCAATGAAGGTTTAATTGTCTCAGAAAGCAACTTTCTGTGATGTTCTTCCCCTGAACAAGTTTGTAGGTGTCATGGACCCTTGACGTTTACAGTGAGACTGAGGCAAAGAGGTCCTTTCTAAAGAAAAGCAGGATTTGGTTAAATAGTTTGGTTCTGTTGAAAAGACTAACCAAATAAGGGCTGAAAAATATTCTTTTTTTTTCTTTTTTTAAAAAATATATTTTATTGATTTTTTACAGAGAGGAAGGGAGAGAGATAGAAAGTTAGAA
This sequence comes from Myotis davidii, assembly GCF_000327345.1. NCBI lineage: Eukaryota > Metazoa > Chordata > Mammalia > Chiroptera > Vespertilionidae > Myotis > Myotis davidii. The sequence continues at coordinate 6,956 of NW_006299724.1, forward strand.
ACATCAATGAGAGAGAGACATCGATCAGCTGCCTCCTGCACATCCCCCACTGGGGATATGCCCGCAACCCAGGTACATGCCCTTCACCGGAATTGAACCTGGGACCTTTCAGTCCGCAGGCCGACGCTCTATCCACTGAGCCAAACCGGTTTCAGCTGAAAAATATTCTTGACATTTCCTGGTGAGATGGATCCTCTGTTGACATTCATGGGGACTCCACTTATTACCTCTAAATAGAAGAGTAGAGGCAGAAACAATCCTAGTAGAGGGGGTTGAAGAGTGAGTATTGGGGAAATATCAGTGACAAATATAAACCATCTATCATGACTGTGGGAAGGAGTAAAAGGCATATTATAAAGAGAGTGTGGAACATGAGGGGGTTTAAGAAAAATTTTAGTGGAAGATATAGCATAGGTTTAGTTTTAAAGAGAATGACCAAGTTTAGTTCAGGCTTTTGAATACACAGGAAGTGCTGTCTATAAAATCCATAGGATGCAGTGTCCACTCTAAGTCACTGACAATCATAGTGTGCTGTGTCTTTGATTTATAGAATATTTTGTCCATAAATCAAGGGTTCGAAGTAGAAGTGGCCCCTTCTAATGGCACTTCCATTGAGCCACTTGGGAGTTCGTGCTTCACATCTCCACAACTCTCGCCTCTGCCGTCTTGACATTTAAAGAGATACACTTCCAGACACATGGCAAAAGTCCCATTGAACTTCAAGATCTACTGCTGCCTGACATTTCAGGACCTCATGGCAAGAAGAGGATTCACCATTCTGGGAGGTGTAAGTGGTCCTGGTCATCAGTGTCATTGTGTGACCATGGCAATGTGCATGCACTGGCTTCTGCTGTTCTCAGTGAGTGGTTGGGAGCAGCTCAGGAGCAACCACAGTGCACATACAGTGGTGAATGCAAATGTCAAGAGATCTGAGTGAAGCAGCTTCTTTCACTGATGGGTCTTTGCAAAGAGGCCTGAGTGCTGTCAGATGGCTGCCCTCCCTGCACCTACCTCATAAGCCCTTAATTCTGAAGGGGGGTCTGGGCAATAAGCATAGCATTCTGTAGTCCAGCGGTTCTCAACCTGTGGGTCGCGACCCCTCTGGGGGTCGAACGACCCTTTCACAGGGGTCGCCGATGACCATCGGAAAACACATATATAATTACATATTGTTTTT
>NW_006299724.1:8964-12505 GCF_000327345.1 Myotis davidii
ATGACCTTGAGGATTTTTTCATATATATTATATTGACCATCTGTATGTCCTCTTTGGAGAAGTGTCTATTCGGGTCCTTTGTCCATTTTTTTTAATTAGCTTGTTTATTTGTTTGTATAAGTTCTTGATAAATTCTGAATATTAGTTCCTTCTCAGATGTATCATTGGCAAACCCATACAGTGGGTTCCCTTTTCATTTTGTTGATGCTTTCTTTTGCTGTGCAGAAGTTTTTGTTTTTTTTAGTTTGATGTAACCCCATATGTTTATTTTTTGTTTCCCTTGCCCTAGAAGATATATAGGCAAAAATACTGCTATAAGAGATGCTTGAGATTTGACTCATATTTATGTTCACCTCTCCCACTCTTTTTCTTTCTTTTTCTTTTTCTTTGTTTGCTTTGAGAGGAAGGTTAAAGAAGTTTCATTTTTGCTTCAAAAACTTTCACAGAGTATTGATTCATTTATATTATACATCATCATAATGAACACTGTTCTTCTGGCTTTCATAATTGTTTAAATTTAAGATCATGTGTGTAACATGTATTTTCTGAAATCCAGTGTATTCATTTGGATATATATGGAGTATCCCTTGTGTTCTTATTCTCATATGAAAGGTATTAGCACTATGGCTTCAATAACAAATTTTTTTAAATCATAAATCGAACTTGTGTTTGATTTGGGTCTTGGCTAATTTCTAAAGAACCATTCAGCAATTGTGGCCTCAGATAATTAAACACCCCATGAAGGTGCAGTTAATTAAGGGCCTGCTGATTCTAAGAACAAGGGAATGAGGGGGAAGTTACAAGTCCTAATGCCAAGTTCTGAGGAAATATCAATAATCCCCTTTTCACTTTTGCAATATATATATAAGTATAAAGTAGAGGGAGAGGATAAGAATTATATGAATATTGTTAAATAAAAAGTGCTACAGAACTGGGACAATATTTTGTTGTTAAATTTGCCTCTTATTCTAGTTCAGTAAGATGCTTGTAAGGCAGATTAGTTCCATTGTTGCTATTCAAAACTTCTAGAGAGCAAAAGAATGAATCAACTTCCCTGGTTTAAACTTAATAGTCTTAAAGCATGTTAATTTGTAACTTGAACATCTAGGATATGCCTTGAAAATTTAAGGCAGAAAGCAAAATCATACAGAAAGACAGAATCCTCATCAATACATATAGACAAACATTTGCTTGTAGTTTTTGGTATCCCATACCTTTTCCCCACACATTGCACAGATGCCCTTTTTGTACGCACAGCTCTGGAAGTAATTAGAACCTGGTTGGTGCACAGAACTTTCGAAAATTCTGCAAGTGAAGAACTTATTCTTTCCATGTGGATCAAATCTTGCTTTTTTTGTGTGTGTCAAAGCTTTATTTTCATTCAGTTTTCTTCCACCACTTTCTGTGGTATTCCTTGCACCATCTTTCCACGTATCTGGAGTGATAACAGTACCAAGTTTCTTTTCACATTTTTCGCACACCATCCTTCTGTGACGGTTCCCTTAGATGCAGTAGCAGGAGCAGCTTGAAAACAGCAATCTCTCCCTCTTTTTCTTAAAGAAGTCCCTTTAACATTTCCTGGAATGCTGATTTGATGGTGATGAATTCTTTTAGATTTTTCTTGTCTGGGAAACTCTTTATCTCTTCTTCAGTTTTAAATGTTAGCCTTGCTGGTTAGAGCAGTCTTGGTTTAGGTCCTTTCTTTTCATTAGTTTGCATATTTCTTGCCAATCCCTTCTGGCCTGCAAAATTTTTGTTGAGAAATTAGCTGATAATCTAATGGGAGCTCCCACCCAGAGAAAGGTAACTAACCACCTTTCTCTTTCTGCTTTTAAGATTTTCTTTTTAGTCCAGCTGGATTTGGCTCAGTGGTTGAGCATTGACCTATGAACCAGGAGGTAGGTCACAATTTTATTCAAGGTCAGGGCACATGCCTAGGTTGCGGGCTCAGTACTCAGTAGAGGGTGTGCAGGAGACAGCCGATCAATGACTCTTTCTCGTCTTTGATGTTTCTATCTTCCTCTCCCTCTTCCTTCCTCTCTGAAATAAATAAAAATATTTTAAAAAGATTTTAACTTTAACATTTAGCATTTGAAAAATATAGTATCACTTATTTTTATTTATTTTTAATTGATTAATTTTAATGAGAAAAAGGAAGGGACTGAGAGATAGAGATGACAGATAGATGATACAAAGAAAGATGATAGATAGATAGATATTGATTTGTTGTTCCACATATTTATGCATATTTATGGGTTGATTCTTGTATGTGCCCTGACCCAGAATCAAACCCACAATCTTATTGTATTGGGGTGAAACTGTAACCAACCTTTGGCTTTTTAAAAAATGTATCTGGGTGTGAGCTTGTTTGGCTTCCTCTTTTTGGGACTTTCTGTATTTACTCAACTTTATGCAGAACCTTACCTGTCTGACACTTTCAATAACAACATAGTCATGCATTTTGTTGCTGCCATCTCTGGTTTTCTCCTTATCTCAACTATCTTTTTCTCTTTCTATCATCAGGTAGGACGTATAAAGCCTTCTACACTTGTGGGTGTTACCAGTCAGTTGTTTGTTCATTTTATGCAACAGGCCTTGTGGCTACCTCAATTCCACTGTTTCACTTTCTCCAAGGAACGATGTGGTGGCCTTGGTGGTGTACCCTGTGGTTACCCCCATGTTGAACCCCTTTATCTACAGTCTAAATAATAGGGATATCAAAAGGACCATGCAGAAGCTCCTCAGCAAAATAATCTGATTTCAATATTTGTGCCATCCATTTGAAGTGCAGGCTGGAAAATGCAGAAAAACTAAACACCAAGACCTGAAAATCCTACCTCTTTTATCACCTCACTTTTGTGGCTCTTATGGCTTTTATTCCTCTCCTTGCTTAGCATCTGAATATTGCTTGTTTTGGTATGTCTTTAATGGGACTTGGAAGCATTCTGGAATCTTTTGTATATCATAATCACTGCCTGACTGCATCTTATTATATAAATGGAGACTTCTGTAGTTGAACATTGGTGACTCAGGCATGCCAGAATGATGAACAACTTGTCAATATATGTAAAATTTACATCTTTTCTAAAGCTCTGTGTATATTCCATACAAATTTATCATCTATCAATCCTGTTTATGAAGGTGTGGGTGAGATGCCTGCTTTTGGTTTTCAACCTCAGATTTTATTGAAATCATCTGAGAAGCTTAAAACTACTAACTGGGTCTCATCACCAGTTATCTATACATATAAAAGCCTAAGCAACCATCTGATCTTTCAACTGGTAGCTGTGACACGAAATGACCACCAGAGTGCAAATGCTCAATGTACAGGCATGGAAACATGGAACCGACTGATGAATATCAGAGGAAAGTAGGGAGGAGGAGGGCGGGAAGAGATTAACCAAAGATCTTACATGCATACTAGAGGCCTGGTGCATGGGTTCGTGCACCAGTGGGGTCCCTCAGCCTGGCCTGCAGGGATCGGGCCAAAACTGGCTCTCTGACATCCCCAAGGGGTCCCAGTGTCCCGACCTGCGGGACA
>NW_006299724.1:13555-14941 GCF_000327345.1 Myotis davidii
TGGGTTTCTGTGGAATTCTACAAAATAGTATCTACAGTTTTCTTTATATCACTTAACAACAAACCAATCTCCACATTCCTCACAGAGAGATCTCTGAATCAGGAAGCCTGCAGGATGGAATTTAGAAGGCTACAACACACTTCTATCCACATAGATCCCACTCTACCCACTAGAAAAAAAAATGCAGAGAGAAACCAAAACCACATTTTATTATAGTTTTCAAGAGATGAGACACAAAGAAATACATAGAGAATAGATCTGGAGTGAGTACTCCTTTCTAGTGGCAGCATCAGCACTGCTGGGACATGGTTAGTGTGGCTGTAGAATGGGGACGTGGTTAATGTGGCTGTGGATGGCTGTACGTGGGCCTTATGCTGATGGAAAAGCTCTCCTGGTGGAACAGAAACCAAGGATACGCTGGGGATTTTGTAACAGAAGGAGTAGATGAGGTCTGCTGAGGTTTCTAGTGGAGAGGAAGTTCTACCCCTTTGTCAGGTTGTCTCCAATGAATTTTTGTTGAGTTGTAGTGTGATGAATTTGGGGCCATGCTGGAAAGCAGATGAACATGGTCTGAGTCTGGAAGAGCCTGAGCGCAAAGCCCTTATAGAGATGAGGCCTATGTGGTGGGCAGCATCTGAGAGGCTTCCAATGACCCCCAAATCCTGATTTCCATGTGCTTATCTATTTCCTCCCATTGAGGTTGACCTGGACATAGAGACTTGCTTCCAACAATGAAAATGTGAAGAAATGATGGAAAGTCACTTTTGAAAAAGGAGTGAAAAAAATCTGGCTCTCTTCCTGCTGTCCCTCTTTTGCTCTTCGGGTTGATGGAACCCAACTACCATGTTGTGAGCTGCACTGTCAAGAGGCCCACTTGTCAAGGAACTGAGGAGTTTCTCTGGCCAATAGCCTGCAAGCATGGGAATTCTACCAACAGCCTTGTGATTGAACTTGGAATTGGGCTTCGGCCAGTCAAACCTTGAGATGACTGCAACCCTTGGCGACACCTTGATTAAAACCTTATAAGAAGCTCCCTGAAGAAGTTAAGTATTAGTTAGGAAATAACTATATAAAAATCAATAGAATCATAATATATTAATATGACTCAATCAGAGAAAAAATTAGAACTCACTCAATTTAGCAAAAATCAAAATAAACACCCCCTAAAGAAAAACCAAAACACCTGTAAATCTCCAAAATACAAAATGCCAACCAACAACCAGGCAATGAAAATAAGAAGTTGTCCTTAGAGACAAATATTAATTGATAAAATGGAAAAAGTGTCACATACTTGGTATAGAAGAGCTAGTTCTGTATAGGTTTCATGATTAATACAATGCACTTACAGGTACCAAAATCACACAGTAAGTGGTTAAATAAAAGTAT
>NW_006299724.1:15895-20968 GCF_000327345.1 Myotis davidii
TTATTTGTTTGTTTTGTTTTGTGTTAATGCTCACCTGAGGATGTTTTCCCATTGGTTTTCTTTTTAAAATATCTTTATTGATTTCAGAGAGGAAGGGAGAGGGGGAGAGAGATAGAAATATCATTGGTGAGAGAGAATCATTGATTGGCTGCCTCCTGCATGCCCCCTACTGGGGAGGGATTGAGACTGCAACCGGGGCATGTGTCCTTGGGACCCTTCAGTCTCTAGGTCGATGCTCTATCCACTGAGCAAAACTGGCTAGGGCCAAAGTCAGAATCTTTGGGTCCATTCCTATTCAGGATACTCAAAGCAGTTCAAAATTTACCTCAGAGGTATCTGTGGTTAAGATATCTGTAACTCTGCTTAAAATTCCAGAAAGTTGGGGCACAATGAAGTTTAGTGCATGAGACTTCAGAGACTAATAATTTAATTTTGAATCCCTTCTGCTCTACTAATTATTAGTGTGCTATGGGGAAGGTTCTTAATGTCTTTGAAATATGGGATTGTCCTCTGAGTTGATTCTCAGTTGACACAACTTCACTAAGGATTAAACAATAATTGATGCCCTCTATGTAATAAATATGTGATGGATGCATACAGTAAGGGTGAGCTGAAGTTATGATTTCCCTCCATTCCTGACATGACCTTTCATTTTTGTTTTTACAAGTACATCCTATATTGAGGGAAGTGACTGTGTGTCATTTATTTCTGATCCCCCACCCCAAGCTTATACCTTGTTGGCAGAAAAGAGGCATCAAAAACAAAAAAAAAAAACTCACGTAAACATTGAATAGATTCTTCTATTGTTTATAGAAACAAAGTGGTCAATATGAATTCCCCGCATTTGACCATACATGCCAGCGTTTCCTTCCATCTCTAGAATGTCCCTTAGGAATAGAGAGAGAAGATAAAACAGGGCTTGTTTGTGTCTATGTCATGGGCTTTTTATGACACCTGTTAATTTCCATGTAATAGTATCTATAGTATTCAAATACTGAATATCCATTGCAGTGGGTTTTCATAAATATAAAAATAGAGGCAGGAAAGAAGGGGGAAGTAAATCTTACTATTGAGCTGAGGTACATTTCAGGATTTCATGTCATTCCATGCTCTAGTGCCTTGATTGAGACAGGAGAGGTTTCACCCTTTCCATCATAAAATGGCATTACATTTTTGGAATTGTCTTTTATTAGTAAGCACACTATCCTAATAATGATTGAAATTCTTTGTTAAAAAAATGAACAAATCTTTCTTGAGTTCCAAACTCCTCTTAGGTTCCACACATGGTCTAGAGATGAATGTTAGATGGGCCATTTCCAAAAAGGAACCCAAGCACAGAGATGCAGAGATTTTCATGCACTCTACAAGGAGGGAGTGAAAGATTCAGGACTCAAAAATCGATCTCCTTATTCCCGCACCAGGGCACTGTCACCTCCACGTTAGCTAACGAGTGGTTCTTTTAAACCTACTTTGGTCCCAAATGGGAAATGGCGGTAGAAGAACTGATTTATCCCCTTTTGGTTCATTGACTTCACCTGTGAATTAGGAAACGTGTCAGCGATTTACAGGGGCCATAATGTCACAAACACTGTGGATTTTATGGTTTTTCTATAAATAGTCATGCATTGTACAGTCCAGTTTTGAAATCCAAAATGGAAAATAAATTGCTATGAGGATGAAAATTTCATGTGGAGCTCTCACGGAATGGTTATTATAAAACAGACTTCAAGAATACTTTCAAATGCATCCCTTTTAATAAAAGGATGTAGCTAATAGAAAATGGTTTTTGTATTGGAACAAGAAATATTGTCAATTAGACATTAGTAAAATTGCACATGTACCAATTTGTAGGGGAGCACAAGGGACTTGGTTGGAAAGTTGTAAGGAGGACCTTCTGATAAAAGGGACGTGCGTGGAAGGCCACCTGCCCTGTTGATTGGAATTCCGACTTAGGGGAGACTTAGGGGAGTGTGGAAGGTGCCCCTAATTATTCCTTGACCTTTCCAAACAAGTCTGTGTACGTGCAGACCCCCGGATGTTTACTGGAATCCTTAATCATAATCCCTGGATGACCTTGCCTAGAGTACAATGTAAACACATGTGTCCTCCCAAGATTACTCACCTACTGATTGTATCTAAAGGTAAAAATTCCAATAAAGGCCTAACGAGGCAGGCAACAGAGGCTGCTCTGGCCACTAGAGCCAGGGAGCCCCTTAGCCCTTTCTTTCACAGTCAAACTGTTCGGAGTCATCTGTTTATCCGTTGTTCAGGGGCTGCTGGTCAGCCCAGCACCAATTTTCAGAAGTTGAAATATTAATCACCATTAACTGATCAATACAAATTCTCACTTGTGTGAAATCAAGAGAGGTGCAAGAATTTTCATGAAATTGTGGTATAGAGAAACTGTTATAAATAATAATATAATAGAAATATTAAATATATAATGTAAAATAAATATTTAATATAAAAATAAAATACATTACATTATATATATATTTTGCATTTGTCAAATTTATATTAAAGTATATAGATATGAATTTATAAACCAAATAAAATGAAGTCTTCCCTCACATAATAATGTGCATCAGTAAAATGTTTAAGGTCAATGTATGTACTGCATAAAGAGACTTAAACACAATGTTGTGGTAAGGAAGTACATTTTAGTGATAATGTATATAGTATACTGGTTAGGCAAGGTTTTAAGAAAACTGCTTATGGATACATAAGTCAATATTGACAAAAAAACATGCCCACCAAACCGATGACACTGGTTGCCTTTGGGCAATGAGTATATATAGAAATGGGATTGAATTAAGATACCAAGAAAAATCAAAATTTATCAGTAATGTTTCAAATATCTCTACAACATGAGATCTGAAGGAAATATTGTGAAATGTTTATATTTTTAATGTGGGTGGTGGGTATTAATGACAGTAATAATAGGTAATATCAATGGAGTATTACCCAAGTGTTGGGCAGTATTGTAAGGCAGTGTTTCTCAATCCCGGCTATACACCAGGTCAACCAAAAATCTCACGTGAAGAGATGCTGCATAAATGGGTTCTAGCTGAGAACACAGTATCTGTATATTTTAAAATAACCACAGGCAAATATATCAATCAACTGGAAATAAGAATCACTGGTTTAAGCAACTTAAGTGATTTTTTAAAACTTTCTTACAATAATCCTTAAAGGTAGCTTCAATTATTATCTCAATTTTACACCAGAGCAAACTGCCCAGATATATTTACATTTTTCTATTTTGCATTTTTCCTCAATTAAATCATAGTGTGATCTGCCAAAATAATAAACTTTCTGGTAGCTGGAGAAAGAGAATTTCAATCACTGTGTCAGAAAGGATTGATATGAAAATCTATTACTAGGCACTAGAGGCTGGTAGGGTCCCTTGGCCTTGCCTGAGGGGATCTGGCCAAAACCAGCTCTCTGACACCCCCCGAGGGGTCCCAGATTGTGAGAGGGTTCAGGCCAGGCTGAGGGACCCCACTGATGCATGATTGGGGCTAGAGAGGGACTGCAAGAGGGCTCTAGGGTGTGTCTGGCCCATCTCGCCCAGTCCGGATCGGCTGGACCCCAGAAGTAAGCTAACCTACCAGTCAGAGCATCTGCCCCCTGGTGGTCGTGTGTGTCATAGTGACTGGTAGAATGAACAGGCAACACTTAGTATATTAGGCTTTTATTATACAGGATAATAAGTCTCCGTCTTAAACCTGGCAGAGGGACTTCCTCAATGCTAAACTCCTCAACTATAAATAAGAGGGATTATGATCAGAGAAACAAAACTAATAGTCATATATTAAAAGGTGCTCAATATCACTAACCATCAGGGAAATGCAAATAAAAATCACAATAGTACAGTCATCTCACACCTATCAGAATGGCTATTATAAAAAGGAAAGGCTCATATGTGGTATCTAATCAACACAATAAACTGATGAACAAAATAGATCCAGAGACATAGAAGCATGGAACAGACTGATAAATCTCAGATGGAAGGTGAGGGTGGGTGGGGAGAGATTAGCCAAATAATGTATATGCATATATGCATAATCTATGGACATAGACAACAGTTTAGTGAAGTCCTGGGTAGGGGGAGAGGGGTCTTGGGAGGAGGGGGTAAATGGGGAAAAAAGGGTGACATTTGTAACACTTTCAATAATAAACATAAATTAAGGGGGAAAAAAGACACATGTTGGCGAGGATGTGGAGAAAAGTGAACCCTGGTACACTGTTGATGTGAATGAAAATCCTTCAAGCATTATAATCCACAATATGGAGGCTCCTCAAAAAATTTTAAACTAGTACTAATTGAAAAAGAACTTCCAAATGACTTTTGAAGGACAACTCTCATGCTTGAGTAATCACTTATTTCTATGAAGGAGAGGCAGAAAACCAAAACAAAAATGATAAAACTCATGAAGATAACTATCACATAAAAATATTTTCTGATTATGAATATTCAACTTTCATTTAGAATCCAGATTACACAATTCTGTCTTTTATACAGTGTTGAAAATACTCTAAATAAAAGAACTATCTAGTTAGCATTGTATTTGAATAAAAGAAGGTATATTTAGCTACTTCTTAATTTCTTAAAATAAGAATGATTTTTTCCTTAAGGGGGAATGGGTGTTTCTTATTCTATATATATTTTAAAGAAGTAGCTGTGTTTTCCTGTGATTATGGCTTTGTTATCTCTAATGTTCTTGCTCCTCTAATACTTTTCAATGGAGTTTCTGGACAATAAAGTGTATATAGAAAGAGGTGAATAACATGGAAACCCAATAAAGAAAGACAATAGTGTGGTGAAGGCCTAGGGCTGGGGGTGGGGCAGGTTGGAAAGGTCAATGGGGGGGAGAGGATAAATCTATAATACTTTCAACAATAAAGGTACATTTAAAAAAAGAAAATAAAGAAGAAAGAGTTCTAATTGAATAGGATTTGCCATACTGAGAAATACTGGTAAAGGTACTGGGGTATATGACCTCATGGGTGAACAGCTTGAATACAGAATATGGATAAAATGCTGTGTGCTCATTTACTTATTTCCTTTTC
>NW_006299724.1:21279-22545 GCF_000327345.1 Myotis davidii
ATTTTACCTGCTTCAAGGATGTAAACATTTCTAATTTCTTCTGTGATCCTTCTCAGCTCCTTCATCTTGCCTGCTCTGACACCTTCACCAGTGACATAGTCGTGTATTTTGTTGGTGCCATCTCTGGTTTTCTCCCTATCTCAGGGATCTTTTGCTCTTACTATAAAATAGTTTCCTCTATTCTGAGAGTTCCATCAATAGGTGGGAAGTATAAAGCCTTCTCCACCTGTGGTTCTCACCTGTCAGTTGTTTGCTTATTTTATGGAACAGCTATTGGGGGTTACCTGGGATCAGCACTGTTGCCTTCCCCCAGGAAGGACGTGGTGGCCTCAGTCATGTACACTGTAGTTACCCCCATGCTGAACCCTTTAATTTACAGTCTGAGGAACAGGGACATTAAGAGTGCCCTGTGGAGGCTCTACGGCAGAACAGACTACTGTTAATATCTCTGCAATCCCTTCTGGAGCGTAGTTGGAAAATCTAGCAAAACCAAACATGTAGACCAGTGACTACTGTTTTCTTAATCATATTGTGTTTAGTTTCATGGTTTTCATTCCTCTCCATACTTCACATATGAACTTTACTTCTTTTGATTTGACATTATTTGAATTGGCAGAGTAACATGGGATCCTTTGTACATCATCATAATTCCATAATAAATGCATTTACTGTGGTATCCAGATGAAATGTACAATTCTCTTAGTACATACTTAAACTTTATATCTTTCCCCATGGTTTTACAGTAATTTCCATACACATTTTGCATCTGTCAAATCTATGTATTCAGGTAATTTCTGAGGATGCAGTTCACTGGTTTTTAATTGTGGATTTTATTGGAACCCTCTGGGGAGTTTTATATAAATACTGATGACTGGGTCAGTTGGAGAAGTTCATCAAGATGTGACTGCCAGTGGACCCAAGAGCTGGACCTGGGGAATTAGAGACTCCTACCCTTCCCCTGTCCTTGGAATGTTCATTTCACTTGTCTACCCTTCTCTAGAAGCTGGCCCAAGGATATGCTCTTAGCTAGTTATGTTTTGTTGAGACCATCTAGATGTTATACATCACTGAACCCAGTTAAAGCTTTTATTGTATACTAGAGGCCCGGTGCACAAAACTTTGTGCACTCGGCGGGGGGGGTGGGGGGTCCCTTCAGCCCGGCTTGTGCCCTCTAACAGTCTGTGACCCCTTGGGGGATGACCACCTTCAGGCTTAGGCCTGCTCCCCAGGGGATTGGGCTTAAGCTGGCAATCAGACATCAGACAT
>NW_006299724.1:23136-27659 GCF_000327345.1 Myotis davidii
GCTTCCTCCATCACTGGAGCAAGCCTCCTACTCACTTCAGCTGTGTGGCTGCCGGCCGCCATCTTGGTTGGGTTAATTTGCATATTGCCCTGATTAGCCAATGGGAGGCGTAGCAAAGGTATGGTCAATTACCATGTTTGTCTATTATTAGATAGGAGGATAAACTTTTAAGATTTGGTGGGCAGGTGTATCGATCTACTTGTCTTATAGCCGCCCAAGACAAGCCTTCTATAAATTCACTGGTTTATGAAAACTGCCACCTCCCAATCTTTAGTGAGCTTCCTTGGTCTCTCCCTGCTTTCCATGCATGGACGGCTGGTTCAGATTTCACCTGTAAGTTCCTTAGATTGAGAACCAATCTGGAAGTCAGAAGCAATTTGATAAGTCTCCCTTATCAAATATTAGTTGCATGTGTATGCAGTGGTTTATTTCTGGGCTCTTGATTCTGTACCATCGGTCTCTTTGTCCATTTTTAATTCATTCCTACATCCTATTGTGGCAATCCATGCTCTTCTTTGCTTTTAGCTGTGTCTTTATGTCTAAGCTTTGCCATTCTCTGTGTGGAATGAAAATAAAATAAGTCTTTTCTAAGGGGCACTAAAATGCTTGGTAAACTAGTTGCTCACTCTACTCTCCCTCCTTCCACCAGGTTAACAACTCTTTCTAGCTTGGAGTTTCCTGTTGTTACTGAGTAGTGAGGCCTGGGTGATGGCATGATGCAGGAACTATGAAGCTGGTCTTTGTTTCCTTTTGTGTGGTTCTTCTCAGGTGTTTTGTTCCACTGTGTTGCTGACGTCCCATAGTGGACTCTTGAGCTCTTCCAGAGCTGTTTTTGTTCATGGATGTAATTGTTGATCTTTGTGGGGCAACAGAGGTTGGTATCTCCTACATCACCAACTAGGTTTTGCCACACTTATTTTCCTATCAGTTAATGACAGACCGATCTCTAAATTCCTCGTCCAGAGTTATCTGAGGCAGGAGGACTGCATGAGTAGGATGTGGGAGGTTGTGAAGTGCCATCATTCCCATACTCACTTTATCAATTGGAAAAAAAAAACAAAACACAACAACACGAAATAGGCCCCAAACACACTTATTTAAATTTTAGGATCTGTGGACACAAAGCTAAAGAAAAATTCATCCTGGAATAGGATAAGCTCTTTTCAAGGACAGAAATCAGAAGCCATTGGAGACATTTGTTGAATCTGGGCACAGAATGGCTACAGCTTGATGTGAGGGATCCTGGTGATGGCAGGGAAACCATGTTGGCTTTTTTGGACTGTGTGTCCTGAGGGAACATGGTGGGGCTTGCAGAAACACCAAAATAGAGGCAATTTCTACTCATATGCCAGTATATCTGCAGGGAAATTTTGCTAAGAGCATTGTGGTGTCATGGATTGCGGGTGAGGCTGGAAAGCAGTCATTTCTCCAGGGTTGTGGTCCTTAGAGACCAATGTCCTGAGGGAGGGTGAGGCCTGTATGGTGGGCAGATTCCAATATGCGCCCAATGACCTCTGCTCCTGTATTCAAGCTATTGTGGAGACCCATCCTCTGGAGTGTGCCTTGGGCCTACTGACCTGCTTCCAACCAACACAACATGGCAAAACTGATGAGATGTCACTTCTGATATGAGGGTGCAAAAAGGCTTTATGTTCCTGGTCCTTTTCTCTTGTTACCTGTCCTATGGGAGCCCAGCCATGCATGAGCTTGCCTGTGAGAGGCCCATTAGGCAGAGGAGTGAGGAAGGCCTCTGGCCAACAGCCCACAAGGAACTCCCTCCTTCCAAAAGTGAGTGGGCTTGGAATAGATCAACCCCCGTCAAACTTTGAGGGGGCTGCAACCCTAGCTAACACTTTGATTGCACTCTGTTGGGTACCCTTCTTAATTTAAGAGAAAGTCAGTAGTTTTTTAGTGTACCCAAAACATCAATGAATGAGAAAAATCAGAACTTGGATTGTCATGTAAATAACCAAAAAATCCCTTACTTGACTTGGGGTGCTGAGCGCACAATACAAGATACAGGTGACATATTATAGAAAAGTACATCTAAAACCTATATAATTGTATTAATCAATGTCATCCCCAATAAGTTCAAGAAAAAAGAAGTGAAAAAAGAGATCATAAATATATAGTGCTGCAAAGAGCACCTTGCACACAGTAAACCCTCCATATACAATACTTGTATCTATTAAAAATAAAACCTAAAAAAGGGAAATAGACTTTTCTTTTTAAAGACAGAAGTCTTAACAAAGAAAATGGAAATAGTTATAGGTTTTTGTCAGAGAGGCCTAATTGCCCCTAATTCACATGATTAATACAATGATTTTGCAGATGTCAAACTCAGAAAGTCATAAATTGTGAAAAGACTGCATTCTATGTTAACATTCTTGAAACTGGAAGTCAGAAGCAAAGTGTACAGATGCGCTTTCTCCTGAGAAGAGGAAAGTCCCAGCCCCTTCTAAGTACATTCACTATTCTCTGTTTCCTCTTCTGTTAATATTAGGAAGTCCCCAGAGGTTAGGAAAACATGGACCAATTTCACTAATTATTAGCTCTGTGCATTGAGCTCTCAAGGCCATACAGGCTGCCAGTCCCAGTCAAGAGTCATATGTGTGGCTCTTCCTTCCAGAATTGAGACCTGCATCCAGAGATCCATGCCTGAGTCTGTCTTCATGCCAGTCCTGAGAACAGAGTCTCAGCCTTCTCATTACCGGGCAGGAGAGGGCAGTGGATCCAAACTCCTAGATCATGACTCAGCGGAGAGACAGCACAAACCAGTGAGTGGCAAAGGATGGAGGAGGAATTATGGAGAAACTGGTTATCAAGTTTGGACTTGATATCAAGGCAGCAGGACAGCTGAGATAGCCAGAAATGGTGGATGGAGGAGGAATTATGGAGAAACTGGTTTTCTCATTATCAAGGCAGCAGGACAGCTGAGATAGCCAGATAGGAGGGCATTGACAAGCAAAGTTACAACTCAGAGGCCTATGAAGTTTATGTTATTTTTTCCATTGGGGATTTTAGAACTCTCATTCAGAATTCTGCTCTTCTCCACTACCATTCTTACCTTCCAAAGTCATTGCCCATACAAGAGCGGGAACTGGACTTCTTCATTCCCTTAGCATTCCAATAGGATCATGAATGCTATGGTTATGATCATGACAGTGATTAGGAGAGTAACCATAATATTACAAAACTTCACTGAGGGTTTCCTCATGCCAGATACAGAGCTCTGTGTTATGTAGCTTCCATTTCACCTACAGAATGCCCTCAAGATCAGGGTAGACAACTAGTGTTATTTTAGAGTTGAGGAAAGGAGCAAAATATTCCTATTTAATTTGTACAGGGTGGAGTCAGATTTGGATCTGAGCAGTGAGACACTATTCACAGGACACAGGCTGCAGAACAACGTCTTTCCGTACTATTTAGGTTCAAATGGCTATTGAGCTCTTGAGATGTGGCTAGTTCAAACTGAGATGTGCTGTCCATATAAAACACCAGCCAGGTACTTGGGTAAAAAGGGTGGAGTCAGATTTGGATCTGAGCAGTGAAACGCTATTCACAGGACACAGGGTGCAGAACAACGTCTTTCCATACTATTTAGGTTCACATGGCTATTGAGCTCTTGAGATGTGGCTAGTCCAAACTGAGATGTGCTGTCCATATAAAACACCAGATTTTGAAGACGTATAAGAAAAGATAGTAAAATATCTCAATTGTGTATATTGGCAAAACTATGTTTTTGGTATAATGGGTTAAATCAAATATGAAAATTAAAATAAACCAAAAACCTCCCAGCCAACCTACTCAGTCTGTCCTTTCTCTTTCCAGGTCACCCCAGGCAGCATGCCTGTGGGAAAGCAACTGAGTCTCATTTATTTCTGATTGCCCAGCACCCACACTGTGGTTGGCACAGAGTAGGCAACTAAAACAAACAAAAACATATATGCACTCTCTTACATATTGATTACAACTTGTTAGTGTATAATAACACAGCATAGTCCATATGCCTGACACCACTGGCGGTTTTTCTGCCTGGGCTTTCATCACTTCCAGGGATGTCGTGTGACTAAAGAAATGAATGACATTCATCATTTTCCTCCAAGCACCCTTCCCTGAATGGCTAATTGAAACTGATGATGGAGCTTTGAAAACTGATTTGTGGCTAAGTTGGACTGAAGTCTGTTTTTATTTTGTTTTTTTATTTTGCTCTTTAGATTCTACATGCTAGTGAAATCATATGGTATCTGTCTATATCTGTATGACTTATGTCACTTAGTATAACACACTCTAGGTCAGTGGTTCTCAACCTTCTGGCTCTTTCAATACAGTTCCTCATGTTGTGACACAACCATAAAATTATTTTCGTTGCTACTTCATAACTGTAATGTTGCTACTATTGTGAATCATAATGTAAATATCTGATGTGCAGGATGGTCTTAGGCAACCCCTGTGAAAGGGTCATTTGACCGCCAAAAGGGGCACGACCCACAGGTTGAGAACCGCTGCTAAGCAGTTCAGTT
>NW_006299724.1:27897-32175 GCF_000327345.1 Myotis davidii
GCTCTAAATAACCTTACTCCTCTCATTTATTCTGCCCATTCTTTCCAAAGTGATGCATGCAGTAATAGGCTCATGGAGCAAAATGCAATATGAAAAGATTTTTAAGAAGAATGTTTGTCATAAGCAAGAAATATTACTAAAGGGTCATGGTCCTCAAGTGTGAAAACTATGAATTGCTTAAATTCAAAATGTAGACACACTAATGTGCTTGTTTCCTTTATACCAGCTCTCATGTATTTTCTAAAAGGTGTCTCTGCTATGTGGAGCCACGGAACCTAACAGGTACATTGCAATTCATCCTCCTGGGCTTCTCAGATGATCCTGAACTGCAGCCTCTAACGTTCAGCCTGTTCCTGTCCATGTACCTGGTCACTATGCTGGGGAACCTGCTCATCATCCTGGCCATCGGCTCTGACTCCCGTCTGCACAGCCCCATGTACTTCTTCCTCTCCAACCTGTCCATGGCTGACATAGGCTTTTCTTCTACCACCGTCCCAAAGGTGATTTGGGACATTCAAACGCATAGCAGAGCCATCTCCTATGCTGGCTGCCTGACTCAGTTGTCTTCTTTAAATTTTTTTGGATGTTTGGACAGTGTACTCCTAACTGTGATGGCCTACGATCGGTTTGTTGCTATCTGTTATCCCCTGCACTACCTGGATATCATGAACCCGCATTTCTGTAGCCTGCTGCTTCTGGTGTCTTTTTTGATCAGCCTTTTGGACTCCCAGCTGCACTGCTTGATGATATCACAGCTTTCCTTTTGCACAAACATGGAAATTCCTCACTTCTTCTGTGACCCTCCTCAACTCCTCAAGCTTGCCTGTAATGATACCTCTACTAATACAATATTAGTCTATTTTATTGGGGCCATCTTTGGTGGCATTCCAGTCTCAGGTATCTTGTTCTCTTACTATAAAATTGTTTCCTCCATTCTGAGAATCTCATCGTCAGGTGGAAAGTATAAAGCCTTCTCCACCTGTGGTTCTCACCTGTCAGTTGTTTGTTTATTTTATGGGACAGGCCTTGGGGTGTACCTCAGTTCCACTGTCTCACATTTTCCCAGGAAGGCTGCAAGGGCCTCTGTGGTGTATGCTGTGGTCACCCCTATGCTAAACCCTTTCATCTACAGTCTGAGGAACAGGGACATCAAGAGGGCCTTGCAGCGATTCCTCAACAGAATAGCCTAGTCTCAATACATGGGCCGTTGTAGATTTTTTTTCTTATTTCCCCTCCTCCTCCTCCTCCTCCTCCTTCTCCTCCTCCTCCTTCTTCTTCTTCTTCTTCATCTTCTTCTTCCATTTATTATTATTATTATTACTTTAAATAAATGTTTCTAATTATAAGCATTCTAATAGCAATGTAGTGATAGCTCATTGTACTTTGAATTTGTGTTCCCTAATGGCTAATGATATTGAGCACCATTTCATCTAATCTTTTTGATATCAGTATATCTTTTTACCCTTCAGTTTACAGGCTGAGGCTCTATCCACTGACACAAGCCTGTTCGGGCTCTTCTTCTTCTTCTTCTTCTTCTTATTATTATTATTATTATTATTATCAATTTTGTCTGTGGATTAGAAATGGTTCAAAACCAAACATTTGGAGTTCGCAAACATACCTTTTTGGTCAGACAATTTTTGTAGCTTATAGTTTTCATTCCTCTTGATCTATCGTGTCTAAAAATAGTTTATTTGGGCACATCCTTGATGGGATTAAGGGAGTATCCTGGGGTCCTTTGTATGTCAAAATCACCACACAATTGAATCCTATTACAATATGGAATTTTCTGTATTTGTTAACTATGACCCAGGCATCCTGTAGAAATTCACAACTCTTTTTTATTGTGTATGTTATATATGTTTCTCAACAATTTTTGCTGTCCATGTTATTTTTTTTTTGTCCATGCTATTTTTTATAAAACTTTGGCTTTAATCAAATCTATTAGTGCAGGTGTGTGAGAGAATGTGTGTCACTGATCTCCAATCTAGAAAGCATCTGATTAGCTTTAAAAATCTTCATGCCTGAGTCCAATAATCATACATTAAGATTTAACTGAATTGGAGAGTGAAAAGAGTATAATGTTTTTTAACAGTACCCCAGGTGGGCCTAATGTGTATTTAGACATGGCCGAGAACTACTGAATTTTGTCTGACCTTTTATTATAAAATGACTTGTATGTCTTGGGTTCATGATCAGATACTGAAGCCCTTAAAGTGATCAGAGCTCCAAAAGAGCAGATATGAAAGAGCTTGCCTTAGTAACAGCCAACATGATTTCCTCCACTCACATTCTGAGTAATATTTTTTTTTTTTACATTTCTTCTCCCTCCACACTCCACAGCTGTCTCTCTGTACTTGATATTAAGCTAGTTTTTCTGCTCCAAATTTACCTTCTACACTTTCACCACTTACACTGTGGTGCGGCCTCTGATTTTCCACCTGGCTTCTCTTTAGATTCTTCCAGTAATTGTCAGTAAGAGGAAAGGTTCTTCCAACCATTTCCCTTTCCCCTTGGCCTATGTGTTGTCACTACATCCTGCAGTTATGACACTGTATTATCATATTTTTTTCATTTATGCCTTACATCTTTCAAAAACTGTTTAGTCATACCTATATTAAATTATCTCCATTAAAAATGACTAGTGTGGCTTCTCTCTCCTCAACTGAACCTTCACCAATAACTCATAATATGGGGACTAAAGCTATGGTGTGATATACAATTGGAATAATTTAAAGTGAGCTCAGGACTAAAAGGTGATTGCAATGATATGTCTGGGTCAGGGGCATACACTTGAGGTTTAAAATAGTGGTATGCTATCTCCAGTGGCTGTGTGATTCTAATCATGCCTATAGATTGTTAAGTCTCCCAAGTCATTATGAATGAATTTAACTCTATTTTCATTACTCAGGGATAGCAACTGGCCATGTCCTTAGCAAAGGGGACATTTTTCCTTTCACTGGTAACTGCTTCATTAGGATTCCACTTTGCAACCATCATTCCTTCTCTTTTCTATCATGGCCAATCTGTCCTTGACCTCCTATTGTGTCTTATGCTATACTAGAGGCCCAGTGCATGAAATTCGTGTATTGGTAGGGTCCCTAGCGGCTGCTGGCTGCTGGCTGGGTAATCCCTCCCTTCCTCTGTCCATCTGCTGCTGGCCAGGATCTCCCTCACCTCCCCCCGGCCAGCCCCGCCCACTGGTCGAACTCCCAGACAAACTCCAGGTCAAGGGGGTAATTTGCATACTATGCTTTTATTATATAGGATACTCAGGTATCTTTATACATATCAATTTTTTCTTAAAAGATTTTATACATATTTTTGGAGGTAGAAGTCTGGGCTTTCTGAGAAACTGTCCAATAACTCATTTAATTTAACCACTAAACTGTATAGCCTACCAGTTTCACTACAGTGAATTGAGTATCTAATTGGCTCAGTTTACTATTACACTTTTCCTGCTGCCCTAGCATTCTAAAATATGCCAACACTCATATCTCCTTCTTCACTTTCGTATACTCCTGCCATTTGGTCATTTGGGATCCCCAAAGTTTTCCTCTACCATTTAGGAACACACACATAATTAGCATACTTTATCCCATATCCAACTTAACTTGGCAAGTATTTAAGTTTTCTTCATATCAATGAAATCACTCTCTGAGCTCCTCATACAGAGAAATCTGAGTCAGGAGGTCTGCCAAAGACAGGGATTGTCACAAATTAGGATTACCATACATCTCACTTTCACTCACCATCTAAGGCAGAATCGCATTTTAAAAGGCTTCAAGAGTTTCAATTATAGAAGATAAATAAATCCCAGATACCTGCTTCCAGCCCGCCATGGCCTCTGCTCAAGGAGGGGCTGGGAGCCTGGGTTTCAAGGGGCAACCCAGGCTTCCAGCAGGACCTAGGCTCCATTCAAGACTACAAAGTTTCAATTATAGAAAATAAATAAATCCCAGAAAAGAAAGAAAAGAAAAAAAGGAGAGTCTGGGAGCTTGGGTTGCCAGGGCGGGAGAGGGGAGTTTGGGGGGCGTGGCCAGCCTGCAAACAGCCATCAGCCACTCACCCAGACTGTCCAGCACCCCAGCTGGACCCCCCACCCTGAAGGGGATGTGGCCAGCCTGAAAACGGCCCTCAGCCCCTCACCCAGGCTGGCCAGGCACTCCAGCAGGACCCCCATCCTGATCCGGGCCACCCTTCAGGGCAAACCAGTCAGCCCCCACCCGTGCACCAGGCCTCTATCCTATATAGTAAAAGGGAAATCTGCAAACTGAC
>NW_006299724.1:32319-42357 GCF_000327345.1 Myotis davidii
CTGCCAGAGGGATGTCTGATTGCCAGCTTAGGCCCAATCCCCCAGGGAGCATGCCTAAGTCAGCAGGTGGTCATCCCCCAAGGGGTCCCAGACTGAGAGAGGGCACAGGCCGGGCTGAGGGACCTCCCCCCACACCACCGAGTGCACAAATTTTTGTGCACCGGGCCTCTAGTATATATAATAAACATATAAATAAAATAAAGTAAAACCATTGCCATTTTCTTTTAAAAGTAGATTTTCAGACTCTCTGCCTGGAGATGTTAACTAGATGAGTTGAGAAGAAGTATAAGTTTGGGAAGATATATATATTAACAAGAGCCTCAATTGATAGTTTTGATAAAGCTAAAATTATGAAACATTACTCATAATGGGCAATGGGTCTCAGTGGATTGTCATAGGAACCAGCAAAATATGGTTGTGAAAATTTCTAATTATCAGATCCAAACTCAGGTCTACCAAGACAGATATTGGGGAATGGGACTCTGAAATCTGTTCTAAAAAATCCTCAAGGTCATCTTAGTGCAAGCTAATGATTGAGAACCATTACCCTAGTGAATCCTGGGACCCGTTGCTACTCAACCATCTCTCCAGTGAGGAAACGGCAAGTCCAAAAATGATGACACTTGCTCCCAATAGGAGATCCAAGAAAGACTAGAGTGACTCTTTCCAGAGAAAAGAGATCCAAATGGAAAAAAAAAATAACAGCTGGTCCATTTGTTTGTCTCCAGGGACAAGGAATTGGCAAGACAGAGACCTTTTCCTTTGTGACCCCTGTCCCTGAGGAGTCAACCTGATAAGGGAATCAAAGATCCATTGATCAATTTGTCTAACAAGCTTCAAAGGGGATTCTGCCCCCAGGGCAACAAACCTGTAACATCAGCTTATAGTAACCAAGGCTCTCATATGCCACACCCAAGACACTCATGCCTTCTCCAGAAGAAATCCGCAAATCTCTATACCATATGCCTGGCTCGGTATCCCTGCTCTTTTGATGGACAGACCTTTCTTCATCACCAACTTCCATGAAAGAACAAGATTCAGGGAAGTTGGTCCCTAAGGTGGGTCCACATTGCCAAGCCTGCAGAGCCCAGTAAGTTGTAGGAAAGAGGGAAATGAGGTGGTGGAGTGAATAGTGTATTGACTGTTGTTAACAAAGGGCAGGGGAAACCCTATGCTGTCTATGGAGAATGAGCTCTGGAGGTTACTTGCTTGAGAGGGTGAATGGTTAGACTCCTTGTTTGAAGTTACCATTGCATGAGGAGTGTTTATTTCTGTTATATAGAATTTGATTAGATGGTTGGTGGAAATTATGGGAAGGGGGAGGAAAAGGCTAAAACCCCAGTCCACTCTGACACCATAGCACTTTCTAGAAACACACTATATATTGGTATAGTTACCAGTGTTTGTTTTACAAATGGATGCCCCGGGTGCTGATAGAGAGTTAGGTCCTTTATAGTTTCTAGATCTCTTCTTTTCTCTTGTTACCTGGTCCAAGAGCTCCAGAGCCTCCATCTTCACTCAACCTAGACAAATCTTTCATAATTCTTCTTTGCCACCCTCCTTTACTAGGGAACATCTCCTGTTTCTAAAAAAATTGTATTTCCTTCCCATCCTCCTGCATGCACCCTTATCCTTGTTGTTATTAGGGATCTTCAAGAGGGAAGGGTCTGAGGTCCCTGGTATCTGGGACCACAGTGTATACAGACTGGAGTATGGTGGGCGAGACAGGAAAAGGAAAGGATGTAGGAAAGTCCAACATCTAGCCCCTTATTGACATCTTACACTTTTGCTCTGGGAATTCTAGGAAACATTAAAACTCACATGTCCCTTTCCCACAGTTCCCCTTGATTCCATTTGGGTGTCAGGTCTCATCCTTAATCAGGGATATGGAAACATTAGCAAGATCAGAATTATTTCTTCACCCCTTTTGGTCTTTGTTCCTCTTCTTTAAAACAAGTGAGTTGGCTCTTCAACTCTAATGGTGTGAGAGTTCCCCCATCCTTTTCCTTGTGCTTTTAGTTTTGTTGGCTTTAAATCCATCTTTCACTCAAGACACAAAGGAAAATTGTGATATAAATCACATCACTCCTTTGGTTGCAGTTCCCCCACAATCCCCATTCCTTATTCATTCTTCTTTTGAAGGTTCCCAGGTCACCTCTCTAACCTAATTCTTCACCGTTCCCATCTCCCACTGAATGCTTGAGAAAATTGTTAAAAGCACTCTGTCCCATGCCGCCTCTTGCTTATAGACTTTCCCCTTTGCTCTCTTCTCTGCAAGGAAGGACCCTACTCAGTAATCCACCTGTATAACTACTTGCCCAGCAATCTCTTCCTTCAGGAATTCTTTCCTGATTCCATCAGTCCAGGCTGGATTTGGTGCTCCTCTAGGCACTACTCTCTCCTGATGCCTTCATCTTACCATTTGATTCACTGTATTACGATGACCTGTTTGTGCATCCATCTCTGGAAGGTGGGCTCCCTGGGGATAAGGACCGTGTCCCAAAGAAGCCCTCCTTGCCAAGTGGCTTCCAAAAGTTTTTCTGTGCCTGACAAACAGCCTGGTTCAGTTCTCTACTTCCCAGCATGGCTCAACAGAATTGCTCACTGACATTAGATTGTAGAAACAGGATAGGACATATGTATTTGGTGCATGGGTAAAGAGGAACGCGTAAGTGACAAATGGCTGTTTTCTCCACTTCTGATTTCTAACCTCTGGTCACAAGGTAAAAGGTTTCTATTGTGTGGGAAACTCTTTCTTAAGATAAATGTGATTACTCATTTCATGACCCATTTAAAGCATAACTCAGTTGCTTCTGCAACTCCAAGTGGGACATATGGGAGGAAAATCATTGTAGTGGATTTGAATTCCAAGAACCTAAGAAAAACCCTGCAGTAACCAGCCCCCCGGCTTTGTCCATTAGAATAAGATGCAGTCTCATTAATTTCTCTTCCTCATGCCCATGATTTTTTTCATTGAATATTTTTCACGGTCTCAATCTCTTTATTTGGCTCAAGAAAGAAATATTTTATAATCCTAGGTATAAAATAATCTCTTTGGCCAAATAATTACATTCTTCCCTTCCTTAAACACACATCTTTCTTAAACCTGGAAGGTTCCTATGGGCCATTCATCTCTTCCTCCGAGGAAGCAATGAGCATCTGAGAACACATTCCAGATTCAGAGGATGACCCCTTCTTTAACCATTCCTCAAATCAGCAAATATCATGGAAAGAATTTTAATGTTACCCTCCATGGTGCTCATGAAATACACTAAGCCCTCTCTTAATTTCCTCAATAGGTTCCTGGACTGTGAAGAAGCAATATGTAACAACACCAATTTTACCATAGGCTAATCTAATTGCTACAAACAAGAGTTAAGTTCCTATGCATCTCATCAATGTTATAACAAAACAATGTTGAATGAAATAATGTTATTTGAGGACCTGGTGTACATGAAAGAAGAGAGAAATTGCACCAGGATGTTTGCATATTAGTCCAAAAGGATGAGGGTCAGACATGAGGTGATGCTTAAAGCAGCACTGAGGAGATGGAGAGAGGGGGCATTTTGCCAGTGTCTGCCTATCTTCTGGCTCTCTCGTTCCCAGGCTCTGGGGGTCCTGTACCACAGGTAAAAGAATGGATGTTGTTATTCACTTTCCTGTATAGCTCTCTCTTGCCAAGTTACAAACATTCTTTTGTGTGTCTGTGTGATGGGAACTTTTAAGATCTACTCTTTTAGTAAATTTCAAAAATCCAGTACAGTAAGTTTGTCCTTTTTAAACCTCTACCCTCCCACTTTGATTTTTATACTAAAGAAGACTGACAATGATGACAGCCAATGGTGGTCTCTCTTGTGGTTAGGGGAATTACAGAATAGCAAGTGCAGAAAAATACTTTTAACAAGGTAAAACGGAACACTGACGATCCATGTATGGTGTTATGCTGTTCCTTGACCCTGGTTATAGGACCCATTCCTTGTTTACAAGACCCTTAGGACTTGGAGTGAAGAGAGTCAGAAGGGCCGAAACCGGTTTGGCTCAGTGGATAGAGCGTCGGTCTGCGGACTGAAGGGTCCCGGGTTCGATTCCGGTCAAGGGCATGTACCTGGGTTGTGGGCATATCCCCAGTGGGAGATGTGCAGGAGGCAGCTGATCGATGTTTCTCTCTCATCAATGTTTCTGACTCTCTATCTCTCTCCCTTTCTCTCTGTAGAAAATCAATAAAATATATTAAAAAAAAAAAAAGAGTCAGAGGGTAGATGGGCTCTGGATGAGTGTCCCCATGCTCCCAGCCCATTCTAAGCATCACCCACATGTGCGTGCCAAATCTGAATCTCATCCTTTCAGGCTCATATGTGAAAATCCTGGTGCAATTTCTCCTTCCCCTAGTATTCAATGAATAGTAGAGGTGACATGACTCAAAATTGTGTATTGCATGACCTTTGTAAGCTGTGCCTTAGGGTCCTGCAATGGTTTAAGCCTTGAAATCTGCTCTTTCCTTGGGCATTTTTTAAAAAATATATTTTTATTGATTTTTTACAGAGAGGAAGGGAAAAGGATAGAGAGTTAGAAACATATCGATCAGCTGCCTCCTGAACACCCCCTACTAGGGATGTGCCCGAAACCAAAGTACATGCCCTTGATCAGAATTGAACCTGGGACCTTTCAGTCCACAAGCCAATGCTCTATCCACTGAGCCAAACCAGTTAGGGCAGCGGTTCTCAACCTGTGGGTCACGACCCTTTGACGGTCGAACAACCCTTTCACAGGGTCGCCTAAGACCATCCTGCATATCAGATACTTACATTACGATTCATAACATTAGCAACATTACAGTTATGAAGTAGCAACGAAAATAATTTTATGGTTGGGTCACAACATGAGGAACTGTATTTAAAGGGCCAGATGGTTGAGAAGAACTGAGTTAGGGCTTTCCTTATGCATTTTAACCAATCTCTTAACTTCACAGATGAAGGGTATTTGGTCAAATGACAAATGTCCAGGTGTGACTGGTCCCTGGTAGATTAAGCGTTAAGCATTTGTGAATGTGGTTTCTTATTTGGTGAAAATATTTTCTTTTGTTTTTCTTTTTTCTTTTCCTTGAGAAGTAAACCTACATTCTACTCATCCTCCAGTACTCTGTCCAGATATTTGAGATACTGTCAAATTTTCCTACCTCTGAGACATGGACGCTTTTCTGAGTCCCAGAGAAGGCAGGCAATGCAAATCAAGTTACTGAGCTTCACCAGACCTCATGCTCCACATTTGTGTTAGAGTGAGTACAACCATTTCTTCTCTGAGGCCCAAAGTTGCTCTTAGCTGTTTAGAGATAATGCTAAGCCAGAGATGAAGATGTATGAGTGTTCCAGAGGATAATGGGCAAGGGTTGATCAACATTACAAAATACTGCATGTAACTAATAGCAGAATAATGAATTCCTAAATTTTGTAGTTAAGGCTTTTATGCCCAGTGATTGACTTCAAAAAAATTTTAAAGTAGAAGTAATCTAGAGTCTGTCAAG
Source organism: Myotis davidii (assembly GCF_000327345.1). Lineage (NCBI taxonomy): Eukaryota > Metazoa > Chordata > Mammalia > Chiroptera > Vespertilionidae > Myotis > Myotis davidii. The sequence continues at coordinate 37,841 of NW_006299724.1, forward strand.
TGTCTATTTCATGTTATTTTCTTTCCTCAAACATCTAGCTGATGTGTCAGCAACATGGAACCAGGAAATCAAACAAGTGTTTCAGATTTTTGGCTGCTGGGATTTTCCCAAGACTCGGAGCATCAACCCATCCTGTTTGGACTGTTCCTGTCCATGTTTGTGGTCATCATGCTCGGGAACCTGCTCATTATCTTAGCCGTCAGCTCTGACCCCCACCTCCACACGCCCATGTACTTCTTTCTCTCCAACCTGTCCTTGGTTGACATCTGTTTCACCTCCACCACCATCCCGAAGATGCTGGTGAACATCCAGGCACACAGCAAAGCCATCACTTATGCAGGCTGCATCACTCAGATATATTTCTTCCTGGTTTTTGGAGGTATGGACACTTTTCTCCTCACTGTGATGGCCTATGATCGGTTTGTGGCCATCTGTCACCCCTTACACTACCCAGTCATCATGAACCCCCGTCTCTGTGGCCAGCTGGTTCTTGTGTCCTGGTTCATTAGCTTCACATACTCCCTGATCCAGAGTCTGTTGATGTTGCGGCTGTCTTTCTGTACCAACTGGGCGATTTCACACTTTTACTGTGAACTTGCTCAGGCCCTCACGCTCGCCTGCTCAGACACACTCATCAATCACATCGTGCTGTATACGGTGACTGGCCTTCTGGGCATTATTCCCTTCTCAGGCATCCTTTTCTCCTATATTCAAATTGTCTCCTCAATCCTGAGAATCCCATCAGCAGATGGGAAATATAAAGCATTTTCTACCTGTGGGTCCCACCTGTCTGTGGTTTCTTTATTCTATGGGACAGGCCTTGGTGTGTATCTCAGTTCTAATGCATCTTCCTGGAGGGGCATGATTGCCTCGGTGATGTACACTGTGGTCACCCCAATGCTGAACCCCTTCATCTATAGCCTGCGGAACAGGGACATGAAGAGGGCTCTGCAAAAAGTTCTTTGGAGAACATTCTATGTTCAATAAATGGGAACATTTGTCTGGGGATTTTAGGCTGACAGTGGTAGTAGCAGTTGGCTAAAGAAATCCCACCTCTTAATCCCATTGGATTTTGCCTGTCATCCAATTCTCTGCAAGTGACTTTGGTTACAATTGCCTTTTAAGTTCTGTCTTAACCTATTATGGTGAATCCTCTGTTACGCTCAGTTCTACTCTCCTCATACTTTCCTTTTACTTATCCATTATTGCACCTCAGTTTGGATTTCCAGCCCTGCAGGTCGAGACCAGCCACTTCAAGAATCAGCTTGGAACAGCTGAATAAGAATTACGACATAGTGCATTTTATTGAGAACCATTGTTACTTCTTACTAGAGTCACTTATTCAACAATAATTATTGAGCACTTTTGGTGTGCCATGCTGTTGTAGGTGTTGGGAATACAGCAGTGAAGAAGAAAAAAAGATTAAAAACTTTGCCCTCACAGGACTTAAATCATGTCTCAGAGTTTATCATGTAACATTATATGTCCAATAGAAAATATTCTGGTGGATTCGTTATTTATTTGGTTATTAGTGAGGTTGAACTTTTCTCCATATGTTTGTTAGTTTATTTCCAAAATAAGCTATAAAAATGTATCAGTGAAGATAGGAAAACTATAAGACTCAGAATATTATATTTGGTCAGGTGCTAGTAAGTTATTCAGTCTAGTCTAATTTTGTAGGTGAATTCACCAAAACTCAAATATAAGAGTCCAAAGAGTGACAAAATCTGGCTGAAAGGGACATATCTCTAAGTATGATTTCAGGACAGAGCACTGTATTATAATTCAGAAGAGCAATAATTGAGCCACAGAATTGCCACTCTATGTATATGATGCCGAGAGGCTTTGGGGGATACAGGGTATAACAGAATCCCCATTGATCTCCAGGATTTGAGTAGGAAAACAGACTTCGGGTTGGAAATTGGAAGATGAATAAATGGCTTTCAATTGTGGTAGCTGACATATGACTTTTTCTAACTTGCCCTTGATATTTTTGATTCTTTCAAGTTAAGCAGTATGTTTGATGTCTTCTCCTTTATGATATGTTGCCACCATCACAGATCCCTGTAGTTCTTCGACCCCAGTTGCCATTGTGGATTTGTTGTTCAATCATCTATCTACCTTGCCTCTTACAGTTATTGCTGCCACCTGGCAACCACTATTCTACTTTTTGTCTCTATGAATCTGACTACTTTAGGTGCTTCATATAAGTGGAATTAAATAGTATTTGAATTTCATGCCTGGCTATGTAATTGATGGCGAAGATGTTAAATGGAATGGGAAAAAGAATTATCAGGAATATTGGGAATCATATATCCCAGTTTTGCTAAGAAAGTCCCAGTTGATAACTATTTATTCAAACTCAGTACTGATGCTGTCCCACTTCAATTTCAATATACCCTGGTTTGGACAAGAAATTAAATAGACATCCTATTTTTCTCAAGGATATGACCAATATTATGAAGGAGCAAAAATATGGAAGAAGAGAGAAGAATCATGAGCAAAGTATGGAAAGAATAAATAACAAGAAAGAGAGAGCTATGATATTTTTCTTTTTCATTTCTTTTATCTTTCCCATCAGCATTTATTCCCCATATACATTCTATCATCTCCATCCACACCCCTCCACTCCATCATTTCCACACTGTTGTCCATGTCTATTAGTTCTCCCACTTTTTTGCTCAACCTCCCCCCGCCCCAGACACACACACAACCACTATGCCCCCCTCCCCATATCTGTCTACTTGCTCTCTATTTATAATGATAGAAACAAGACTCCTCATGGCTGAGAATCCTGGGTAATGCATAAGGAAAGTGAGAAGGGTATACCAACGTACTATGCATAATTCTGGAGGGGCTATGATTTAAGTAGTAGTCCAAAATAATCTCCCAATTTCATTACAGCTGTGCTAAAAGGGAAAAGTGTGTAAACAGAAAGCAAAGACTTATATAGGCACATCTTCACTGTGTGACTGCTGATTCAGAATTTCTGGTTGCATATGTTTGATTTTGCTACTTTTCCCAGTCCTATGAACAAAAATGATAGCAGAAGTATTGAGATCAGCCTATTCTTTGGACCATCCTCCATAGGGCACTCTTGATGTCTCTGTTCCTCAGGCTGTAGATGAAGGGGTTCAGCATGGGGGTGACCACAGTGTACATCACTGAGGCCACCGCATCCTTCCTTAGGGAAGATGACACAGCGGAACTGAGGTACACACCAAGGCCTGTCCCATAAAATAAGCAAACAACTGACAAGTGAGAGCCGCAGGTGGAGAAGGCTTTATATTTTGAACCTGATGATGGGATTCTCAGAATGGAGGACACAATTCTATAGTAAGAGAAAAGGATCCCTGAGAGTGGGACACCACCAAAGATGGCTCCAATAAAGTAGATCAATATGTCATTGGTGGAGGTGTCAGAACAGGCAAGGTTGAAGAGTTGAGAAGGGTCACAAAAGAAATGAGGGATTTCCACATCTGCACAGAAGCTAAGTTGTGACACCATCAAGTATTGCAGTTGAGAGACCAAAAGGCTGATGGAAAATGACAGAAGGACCAACAAGCCACAGAGGCGGGGGCTCATGACGACTAAATAGTGTAGAGGTTGACAAATGGCCACTAACCGGTCATAGGCCATTACAGCCAGGAGTAGACTGTCCATACATGTAAAAAGAGGGAAAAGGGTAACTTGAGTTAGGCAGCCTGCATAGGTGATGGATTTGCTGTGTGTCTGCAGGTTCACCAGCATCTTGGGAACTGTCGTGGTGCTGAAACTGATGTCAGCCAAGGACAAATTGGAAAGGAAGAAGTACATAGGTGTGTGGAGGTGGGAGTCAGAGATGACAGCCAGGATCATGAGTAGGTTCCCGAGCATGGTCACCAGGTACATGGACAGGAACAGCCCAAACAGAAGAGGCTGCAGTTCTGGATCATCTGAGAGTCCCAGGAGGAAGAATTCTGAATCACCTGTTTGATTCTGTGGTTCTATGCAGATAGGACACATTTTTGGAAAAGGTAGAGAGAGGGAGGGAGGGAGAGAGAGAAAAATAGAGAGAGAGAGAGAGTTAAATAAATGAAACAAGTCTACAGGCATCCATATATTGGATTCAAGCAATTCAAACATTAATTATTTATACTTAAGGATCATATACAATTGCCCCATTACCTTCAGCAACATGTCTCAGTCGTTAATTCTTGTTAGAACTCTTTCCTTATTGATGTCTGACCTATTCACCTGTTTCTATATACACCCACTTTAGAGTCACTGGGCCAAAGAATATTAGAGAAGAAATGACATTTTGAAATAACAAATCCATGAACAGAATAAACTATCACCCTTCTACTTTTGAAGGAAAATATAGGATGAGAAATATTCTTTTCTAAGAAACAAACCATTCCATTTGAAAGGCACTAAGAAGCAATTGAACATACTTTAATCTCACCCCAATGCAGTATAAGAAATTCTCTAATTTGGAATTTAATCGAGAAGAATTAAAAGCACATTAACTGTATTCT
>NW_006299724.1:42511-43438 GCF_000327345.1 Myotis davidii
TTTTACATGGCAATTATCTTTAAGGGTTTACATCTTTATTTGGTTTTATGACATCAATCTTCCATGGAGATGAGTGCTCACTTAAGTGTGTGGGTTGTCTGGTCAAAGCCTCTCAAATATAATTCAAATTATAAATAGTTGGCCTTGGTAGACTTCATATCTTGAAAAGTATGTTTTTGTTAAGTACACAAAATCATAAAGCACCACTGAACCTGAAGATGGTATTAATTTACAATCACCAATGATTAAGTAATAATTAATTTAATGAATACTCTGTACTTACTTTTATTTTTGAAAGGTTATTTCCAATAAGTGATACACAATCTCAGAGAAACATCTGAGTTTGAGTTTGTACTTTGCTGTTTTGGTTTGTAGTGGATGGGTAACACTACACTTGTCTCTGATCACAAACATTTCTGAAGAATTGATTTCTCATCAAAACCAACCTTCCAATGAATGGTTGAGAAATTGAGGACCAAACAAGGCCTCAAACCTTAAGTTGTTCTTCTTATGCCACTTTAAGAGCTTTCCAGGTCAGTTCTTCCTTACAGAGGGATTGCATTTCTCCTAAATCAGTCTCCTGTAGGCAACTCGGGTCATTTCTCTTGACAGGTCAAAATATGAGGCAATTACTGAGGAATTACTTTGTCAAAATAGTTATTCCTTTGTGTGACATGCTAGATTCCTATGGATATATCTGATCATTTCTATTTTGTAATACTACCTAACTTTACATAAGCCATAGCATAATAAACTATTTTTTTGCATAAAAATGATGTAATTTGGGGAAAATCAAAAGTGAAAACAGAACAAAGACTACTATTACAAACACCTAGGCAGTTTTTACATCTGTAAAATGGTTATATTAATTAAACTGACCTTATAGGATTGCTGCAAGAAGTAAAATTAAATTGTAAATATAAAATT
>NW_006299724.1:44017-50432 GCF_000327345.1 Myotis davidii
TCTTGGGTGGACAATGGGGGCATAAGACACATATATAATACCTTAATCAATAAAGAAATTTAAAAAAATTTAAAAAAGAACTGACCTGAATACTCTCATTCTACATATACTATTCCCTAAGTTCTCATTTACCACAATATTGCTTTCAAGTCTCTGTGAAATACATACTTCAATTTCAGCACTTTAAGTGATCCATAGTATTACCTGAGGAATAACCTTCACTTTATTTTCAATTTTTTTATTATGACAGCACTAAGAAAATTCTAAAGCCTCTTCTCTATATCACACAAGTGAGAATTTTCTAAAGACATATGCATAAAAGATAATTGTTTAAGTTGAAAAAATTGGTATATGGGCAACTTTACTATTAATTATCTACGCTTGTTTCCCCAATGTAATAATTACACAAAATCAACTACATGCTCTGATTGCCAAGTTATAAAATTGGGAAGTTCCCAGAAGTCTGACTAACAATAGCCTTTTCATGATAGAGCCATGAAAACACCCATCTTGTATAGGGAATGATGTTTTCATAGCTCAGGTTTACAAAAAGTGCTGAAAAATGCATTACTATCCATAGGAAACCCTACAATCCACAATATTCATGCAAAATAGGTCCCTGCAAACCACAGATGAACTTGCCAAATCCCAGGAGAAGGAATTGGTGGTAGTGCCCTTGTTTGGAAAGAAACAATCATTGTGCTGCAGTGGAGGAGACAGAGCCCTGGGCTGGGGATCAGGAGGCCCGTGTCTGAGTCCCACAGCTGTCACCCACTAGATGGGAAGTGTATGTAAGTCCTTCCACCTCTCTGCTGGTATCTCTTACGTAGAAATGGAAGAACAACACCCTTCTCTGTGAAATGTGTGGCGCCAAAGAGAGGTTTGCCCTTAATAAACGTTCAGTGACGGTTTTAAAACGTTTAGTGACAGATTGTTTGGTGAAAGACAATCCCAGGAAGAGCTGAAGGATGACATTTTATTCTATTACTAGAGGTGTGATGTATGAAATTCATGCAAGGGTAGGCCTTCACAGCCCCGACTGCTGGGGCCCTCGCAACCCTGGCTGCCTCGCAGCCCGGCCCCCTCCTGCACCCGCCTTGTTCTGGCACTGCCAGAGCCCGCCGCCACACACCCTGGCTCCACAGAGCCCCCGATGATTGCCCCACAGAGCCCACTGATTGATCACCCCCTGCCCAGTGGCCTGGGCCTCCCTCTGTTAGGCGATTGATCTCAGAGCCATCTCCCCATCCATCACCCTGCAGAGGGTGGCCTGGGCCTCCCTCTTTGGGGTGATTGCTGAGCCCCCTGATTGTTCACCCCACTGGCCAATGGCCTGGGTCTCCCTCTGAAGGGTCATTGTGGGGCGATGGCGAACCCCCTGACCAATCACATTGCACCTGCCTTGGCTGATCTGGGGCAGGTGCGTGTCATATAGCATGGTCGTCCAGAAGGTTGCCCAGACAGTCATTCTGCTGTTCGGTGGTTTGGTCGATTTGCATATTATACTTTTATTATTATAGATACGGCAGAGAGAGGTAGAGCCTATCATGCCCCAGGTAACTCACTCATGGAGTGAGTGGAAATCCTGAAATGTGTCTCAGTCCACACAATAAGATTTACTTCCCTTTCTCTTTTCCTCTCTCTTTTTTTAATGAAAATCTCCACCATTTTTATTTGTATTTAAATGCTGTTGATTCTATTAAATGGAAAATGATAGGTTTCTTAGAAAATTCCTGACATAGATTCATATATACACTGTTTTATCCTCTGCTAGCCCCAGGAGGCATTGCTGGAGGGAGGGAAATTACTGCAAAGACAGCACTGGGCATGTGGAAGCCTTATCACCCACACAGTTTCTGAGACATAAGAAGAGTCTATGTTGCAATACTTAGCAGAGATTGTTGTTGTCTCTGTCAGGCAGAGTCTAGGCCCTGGGGGGATCAGAAATGAATGAGACTCAGTTGTTTCCCTCCAGGTATTCAGATTCTACCTATAAGGTCAAAAATATCTGAACCTTTCTATATGGGTGCCCTCCCAGCTGTTTGTCCCAACTCCCCTGTTTGTCCTAATGATGAAAAAAAAAATGCTCCTGACAGTCCCTTCTCCATCCATCGCCTCCACAGTACTCACTGGGCAGTTCTGTCTCTGCTGGAGTCTGACCAAGGAGTGGGAATCCACTGCCCCTGTCCTGCCTGGCAAGCAATGAAGGTTCAGGTTCCATCAAGACTGGCAGGACGTCAGAGTTAGTCATGGGCTCCTGATGCAGTGGATGCGAGAGGAGAAGACTCAGATGTGAAGCCCCTGGACTGAGACGGGAACTTGAAGGGCTGGAGGCACAGCTGATCTATTGCTGCATGGCCCTGGGAGCTCAATGCACAGAGCTCATAATTAGTCAAATGGGTCCGAGTTATCCCAATCTCTGAGGACTTGCTGTTGTCAACAGTAGAGGAAAAGGGAATGTACTTTTTAAGGGTTTTGGCCCTTCCTCTTCTCAGAAGAAAGCTCCCCTGTACTTCTCATTTCCTACTTCCAAGTTGCAGAGATTTTATAAATTCAAACAATTTTTTTCCAATTAACGAAAGCAATGTGTAATTTGTATGTCTACACATTCATTGACTTGATCATTCTATGTAGGGATAATTATGTTTCCTATGCCAAAGATAATATATTTAATTTCTTTTTCTTATTTAAGATTTATGTTTCTAAATAAAAACTTCCTAATTTTTTCTATAAGAACTTTTGGATTTCATGTGTTGAGATGTGGTTTTTCTTTTCTTATTTTGAAAGACAGCCAAAGTTCTATTTTTTCTGTAGAAATTATGTATGTTGTTACGTTAGACAACCACCTATTTTGATATACCCAATTGACAGTTTTCTTAAATCCTACAGGGAATTTCACAGATGTCTGTATTCTAAATGTAGGGCTGCAGTCATTGTTTCTTTATTTTTTTTAAAAAAAAATTGAATTTATTGGGGTGACATTTCTTAATCACATTACATAGGTTCCACGTGTGCAGTTCTGTAGTGCATCATCTACATGGAATTGTGTGCTCACCATCCCAAGTCAAGTCTCCTTCCATCACCATTTATGCTGGGACCCTTTATCCTCTTCCACTTCCCCCCACAACCCTTTCCCTCTGGTAACCACTATTCTGTTGTCTGCATCTATGAGGTTGTGTGTTATTGTTGTTTTCTTAATCCCTTCACTTTTTTCACCTACCTCCTTCTCCCCCTTCTTCTTTAATAACTGTCAGCCTGTTCTCTGTATCTGTGAGTATGTTCTTAATTTGTTTGTTTATTTTGTTCATTAGATTTCACATAAAAGTGAAATTATATGATTACTTGTCTTTCTCTGACTTATATGGTACTTTTTTTCACTTAGCATAATACTCTAGCTACAAAATATTTTATTTAAAAAAAGAAAGAAAAAATAACTAAGGGGTAAGATTTCCTTTTTTAAAAAAGATATAACAGAGTAATATTGCATTGTATAAGTGTACTATAGCTTTTTTATCCACTCATATATTAATGAGCACTTGGGCTGCTACCAAGCTTTGGCTATTATAAATAACTAGAGGCCCAGTGCATGAAATTCTGACATTGGTAGGGTCCCTAGAGGCTGCCAGCTGCTGGCCAGTACTCCTTCTTTTTCCCCAGCCTCCTGCCACTGCAGGGGCCTCCCTCTCTTCCCCTGGCCAGTCCCACCTCCTGGATGAACTCCCGGTTGAGGGAACAGTTTGCATACTATACTTTTATTATAGGATGTGGCAATGAGCAAAAGGTTGCATGTATTCTTTCAAATTAGTGTTTTGGGGTTCTTCAGATACACTTCCAGAAGTGGAATCACTGGGCCATCAGACAGTTTAATTTTAAATTTTTTGTGGTAACTCTATACTGTTTCCCCTGGTGCCTGTACCAACCTGCATTCCCTTTTCTCCACATCCTGGCCAACACTTATTGTTTGTTGATTTATTGATGATAGCCATTCTGACAGTTGTGAAGTGATATACTCATTGTGGTTTTGATTTGCATTTATCTGATGATTAGTAACATTGAGCATCCTTTCATGTCTACTGCCCATCTTATGTCCTCTATGGAGAACTGTCTATTCAAGTCCTTTACCTTTAATTGGATTATTTAGTTTTTTTGTTTGCTTGTTTTTTTGCTGTTGAGTTGTTTAAGTTGTTTATAAATTTTGGTTAGTAAACCTTAGCAGACCTATCATTGGTGAATATGTTCTCCCACTCAGGGGGTTGTCTTTTCATTTTCTTGATGGTATATTTGAATGCGCATTAACTTTTTAGTTTTATGTAGTCCATTTGTTTCTCTTTTTTTTCTTTTATTTCCCTTGCCTGAGGAGATATATCAGAAAAATATTGCTCCGAAAAATGTCTGAGATTTTACTGCCTATGTTTTCTTCTAGAATTTTATGGTTTTGAGTCTGAAATTAAAGTCTTTAATCAATTTTGAATTTATTCTTCTGTACAATGTAAGAAGGAGATCTGGGTTTTTTTTTTTGTTTTTTTGCAGATATCTGTCCAATTTTTTCAACACCATTTTGAATAGATTATCTTTATTCTATTGTATGTTCTTGCTTTCTTTGTCAAGTGTTAATTGACCATAAAAGCATGGGTTTACTTCTGGGCTCTTTATTCTGTTCCATTGACCTTTACGTCTGTTTTTATGCCAGTACCATGGTGTTTTGATTACTATAGCCTTGCAGTATAATTTGATATCAGGTAGCATGATTCCTCTAACTTTGTTCTTCTTTATCAAGATTGCTCTACTTATTTGGGGTCTTTTGTGCTTCCATATACATTTTGGAAATATTTGTTCTAGTTCTGTGAACTATGCCATTGATATCTTGATAGGAATGATGTTAAATTTATGCATTGCTTTGGGTAATTTGGACATTTTAATGATGTTAATCTCCCTACCCAAAAACACAGTATATGCTTCCATTTATTTGTATCTTGTTCAATTTTTCTTAAGTGTCTCATAATTTTCTGAGTAGAGGTCTTTTATATCCTTGGTTAAATTTATTCCTGGGGATCTTTTATGCAATTGTGAATCAGATTGTTTTCTTCATTTTCCTTTCTAATAGTTCATTGTTGATATATAAAAATGCAACTGATTTCTGGATATTTATTTTTGCCCTTCTAATTTACTGCATTTATTTATCAGTTCTAGTTGTTTTTTTGGTGGGTCCTTAGGTTTCTCTATACAGTATCATGTCATCCGCAAATAATGAGTTTTACATTTTCCTTTCTAATTCAGATGTCTTTTATTTCTTCTACTTGTCTGATTGCTGTGGCTACGACTTCCAGTACTATGCTGATATGACTGGTGACAGTGGACATCCCTGTCTTCTTCCTGATCTTAAGGGAAACACTTTTAGTTTTTGTCTGTTGAGTATAATGTTGGTTCTGATTTTGTCATATATGGCCTTTATTGTGTTGAGGTATGTTCCCTCTATTCCACTTTGCTGAGAGTTTATATCATAGATGGGTGTTGGATTTTATCCAATGTTTTATTCCTTATCTATTCATATGATCGTGTGATTTTATATCCCATTTCATTTATGTGATATATGTATCACCTTGTTTTATTTATTGTACCTACCTTGCATCCTTGGAATAAATCCCACTTAGTCATGATGCATGGACTTTTCAATGTATTGCTAGATTGGGTAATATTTTGTTGAGGATTTTAGCATCTATGTTCACCAGAGATATTGGCTATAATTTTCTTTCTTTGTAATGTCATTAAATGCGTTTGGAATTAAGATAATGCTGACATTGTAAAATGAGCTTCAATATCTTCCCTCCTCTTGATGTTTTTGGAATAGTTTGAGGGTAGGTGTTAGTTCTTCTTTAAATGTTTGGTTAAATTCACCTGTGAAGCCATCAGTTCCAGGATTTTTGTTTGTTGAGAGCTTTTCACATTACTGCTTCAATTTCATTACTTTTATCTGTCTATTTAGATTTCCATATTATTCCTTATTCAGTTTTGGAAGATGGTATGTTTCTAGGAATTTATCCATGTCATCCAGATTGTTTGATTTGTTGCTAAACAGTTGTTTGTAATATTGTCTTATTATCTCTTGTATTTCCATAGAGTCAGTTGTTACTTCTTGTCTTTCATTTCTGACTTTCTTTATTTGGGTCCACTTTTTATTTCCTTGATGAGTCTGGCTAATGATTGTTTTTTTTCTCAATAAATTTATGTTTTATTTTTTTAATCTTTAATTTATTTATTGGTTAAGGTATTACAAATGTGTCCTCATCCCCCTGTTGTCTGTGTCCATTGGTTTGGCTTATATGCATGCATACAAGTCCTTTAGTTGATCTCTTCCTCTTACCCCCCCCCTCCCCTACTTTCCCTCTGGGGATAGTCTGATCACTGTTTCTCTGTC
>NW_006299724.1:56089-64163 GCF_000327345.1 Myotis davidii
CTTAGGCTCTCCTCCTGGTTTTTAATTTTTTTTTCTAGGAGCTGCTCTGCTTGGGTATTTTTTCTTACCTTGTCTTCTAGCTCACTGATGTGGTCCTCTGCTTCTTGTAGTCTACTGTTGATGCTTTCTATTGAGTTCTTTACAGCAGTAATGTCATTTTTCATTTCTTCTGGGTTCTTCTTCATTTCCTCTTGGTTCTTACACATACTGTTGAATTTGCCTTCCATTCTTTTCATCCACCTTATGACCATTTCTCTGAATTCTTTCTCTGACAAGCTGTTTGCCTCCATTTTGTTTACTTCCTTTTGTGGTGATGGCTGTTTTTCTTTCATATGTGGGCTGTTTCTTTGTCTCCCCATCATCTCTCTTCTCCAGGTGTTTGGTTATGTAGTTCTCTCTCTGCTGCGTTGATTTAAAGGCACAAAAAACAACAGAACAAGGCACAATGCACAAGGCACTGAACACAAATGTATTCACGATACTAATAACCCCAAATAAAGGTGACCACCAGATCAAAGAGAATTAGGGGATAAAGAAGAAAGAAGAGAAAAAGGAAAAAGAAGAAAAGGAAAAAAGTGCAAAAATGAAATTGGGAAAAGTAAAAAAAAGTAAGAGATAAAAGGAAGAGAATGAAATAGAAGAGGGGAAGAAACTCTTTATATGGGGAGAAAACTCCAATAGAACAGCCACTAATCCCAACAAATTCCAGCAACAGGTCCCTGGAGATGAATGCAAACTACAAACAACAACTAATATCAAGTGAGGTGAGGGAAAACAGAAGCAAAAAGTAACTGGGGAAAAAACCAACAGAAAAAGAAAAAGAAAAAGCAATACAATCTCACAAACAAGTACAAAAAAAACCCCTAATATTACTCAACAATCAAGCAAACAACAACAAAACGACAGAGAGAAAAAAAAACTTTGGGTAGTGAAGAAAGAGAAGAGAGAGGTGTATATGGATTTAGAGCAGGAGATTGGTAATTAGATATATAGGTAGGGTGAAATTTTAACAGGGGGTAAAAATAAGGAATAGGGAAAATCTGAAGCAGGGATAGGGTAAGAGAAACAGGACAACGAAAGGGGAAAAGTGAGGAAGAGAGTTTTGGCATAAAGGTAAAGTTGAAGTAGATTAAAAGGATGCTAAAGGAAAGATGAAAATAGAATGTAGAACACTAATCCCAAATTATTCACCTTAACAAGACATGACCCAAAGGGAACAAAGCACGAATATATTCATGGCACCAATAACCCCAATATAAGCAACCACCTGAGAAAAGATAATTAGGGGAGAGAAAAGAGAGCACAAATGATATCTAAGAGAGAAAAAAAAGATAGGAGAAAAAAGAAAAAGGAGAATATATATTTATGGAGAAAACACCACAGAGCCAATAGATAAACCAAACAAATATGAACACCAAGCACTCAGTAAAGAGGATGGGGGCAGAATCTGTAGAGGCTGAGCTGATATACAGGAAATAAGGTTAAGAATTGGATAAAAATGGGGAGGACCTCAATTTAGTATAGAGGAAGTAGGAAAGGGATGAGTGGATAAGAAGAAAAGAAAGAGAACAAAATAATATATTTACCAAAAAAATGATTTAAAAAATGGTATAAAAATAGAAAATAGCAAGTAAAAATAAAATAAAACAGAATAATGGAAAAATAATGTGAATAGAAATAGAAAATAAAGCAACAAACAAAAAAAAAGGAAAGCAAAGGAAAAAGCAAAAAAAAAGAGCTAACAGAACAAAATAATATATTTACAAAAAAATTGATTTAAAAAATGGTAAAAAAATAGAAAATAGCAAGTAAAAATAAAATAAAATTCAATGATGAAAAAAATGTGAAAAGAAGTAGAAAATAAAGCAACAAACAAAAAGGAAAACAAAGAAAAAAGCAAAAAAAAGAGCTAACAAAATAATAATATAAAAATAAAAAAGGAAAATTGAAATGTCAATCCTTTGGCTTACTTAAGATCCCAGTTTTCTGGAATGTCTGTGACTTTTTTTTTTTTCCCTGTTTCTGGGACTGAAGGCAAGACCTTGTTAACTCCTGGGACTAATCAGATTATTTTTATCCTTTGTACCATTCAGGGTGGAATCTGGGTGTGACTGTATTCCTTGCCTGGAGGATGGAGGGAGGGGTTATAACTTTAGGAGAAAATGGGGCACTGCATGGTCTGGTCAGTGCTTCAGGCTGCCCCTCTGGGCTCAGTCCTCCGTAATTATGGCACCCAGATCTCAAATCCCCTGGCACCAACAGTCGTGCGGATCTCCTCCCTCCCTCCCCCCCATCAGGGGCTGTGACTGTCCCAAGGGACAGCGGCTGTGTGCCACCTGGTTTCCCTCTGGCCCTCTGGGCTCAGAGATCTGGCAAACTTTCCTGCCTAGAACCCTGGTTTTCACTTTTCCAGGGGAACTCTGCCTTTTCCGGCTGCAAACTGCCTCACCAGCTGAGTCTGCTTTGCCAATTTGGGATGGCTATTATTCATTTCAGCTGCTCATTCTATTTGCCCTGGGACAAACCTTGGGACACGTCTGCCTATTCCGCTGCCATCTTGTCTCTCCAATCTAATGATTGTTAATATTTATCTTTTCAGAGAACCAGTTCTTGGTTTAATTGATTTTTTTTTTTGTAGACCCCATTTCATTTATTTTTACTGTGGTCTTGGTTATTTTCTTTCTTATACTCATTTTAGGCCTTTTTGTTTATTGTTCTTTTTCTGGTACCTTTAAGTGTAAAGTTTTGTTTATTTGAGATTTTTATTTTTGCTTCAGGTAGGCCTGCTCTGAATTTCCTCTTAGGACTGCTTTTGCTGGATCCCATACATTTTGGGTTGTTGTGTTCACATTTCCACTTGTTTCAAAGAATCTTTCAATTTCTCCCCTGATCTCATTGTTAATCCATTCTGTTTGATAATATGTGATTTAGCCCCACGTCTCCATTTGTTTTTCAGTGTTCTTTTAGATTGGTTTCTAGTTTCATACCATATGGACAGAGAAGATGCTTAATGTGATTTCATCTTCTTAAACTTATTGAGACTTGTTTTGTGTGTAACATGTGGTCTATTCTAGAAAATGTTACATATGCACTTGAAAAGAATGTATATTCAGTTGCTTTTGGGTGAAATGCTCTGAAGATATTAAAACAGTCCATCTGGCACCCAGCTGATGTGGTTGAGCATCGGCCCATTCACCAAGAGGTTGCTGGTTCAATTCCCAGTCAGGGCACATGTCCAGGTTGTGGGCTCAGTCCCCAGTAGAGGGTGTGCAGGAAGTAGCCAATAGATGTTTCTCTCTCATTGATGTTTCCATCTCTCTTTCCTTCTTGCTTCCTCTCTCTCTCAAATAAAAACATTAAGGAAGAAGAAGAAGAAGAAGAAGAAGAAAGAAGAAGGAGAAGGAGAAGGAGAAGGAGAAGGAGAAGGAGAAGGAGAAGGAGAAGGAGAAGGAGAAGGAGAAGGAGAAGGAGAAGGAGAAGGAGAAGGAGAAGAAGAAGGAGAAGGAGAAGAAGAAGGGAGCCATCTGATCCTGGCTGGTGTAGCTCAGTGATTAGAGCATTAATCTGCTACCTGAAGAGATATGGGTTTGATTTCCAGTCAAGTGCACATATCTGGGTTGCAGGTTCCATCCCTCGGCCTGGTCAGGACATATGCAGGAGACAACAAATTGATGTGTTTTGCTTATATTAGTATCTCTCTCTCTCTCTCTCTCTCTCTCTCTCTCTCTCATTTTCCCCTCCTCCCCTCCCTTCCATTCTCTCTAAAATTAATGGAAAAAATGTCCTTGGTGAGGATTAACAACAACAAAGCCATCTCATCAATGTCTCATTTAAGGCTGCTGTATCCTTATTGATTTTCTGTTTGGAAGATCTGTTCATTAATGTCAATGAGGTAGCAAAATTTCCTGCTATGACTGTAATACTGTCAATATTTCTCTTTATGTCTGTCAAGATTTGTTTTACATACCTAGGTGCTCCTATGTTGGTTGCATTAATGTTTACAGGGGTTAATTGCTCTTGCCGGTTGATTCCTTTAGCATTACGTTATGTTATTCTTTGCTTTTCTTATGGTCTTTGTTTTAAGACTATTATGTCTTATATAAGTACTAGAGGCCTGATACATGAAGATTTGTGCAAGAATGGGCCATCCTTCCCCTGGCTGCCGGCACTGCCTTCACTCGGCTGGAGCCACCTTTCTGCCTTTGCTCTGGGCCCCCTTTCTGTCTTCCCACTCTGCCCAGAGGCCCAGAGCAGCTGGGGCAGTGCGGAACACCTGCATCATCTCCATGGTGATGACACAAGCTTCCCGTCCTGCCCCAGCCACTGAGTGCCTGCGTATGCAAATTAACTTGCTATCTTTGTTGGGTTAATTTGCATACCCACCCCTGATTGGCTGGTGGGCGTCACGAAGGTATGGTCAATTTGTATCTTTCTCTTTTATTAGTGTAGATTGCTAAACCAGTTATTTGTTTCATTTCCATTTGCATAAACTAACTTTTCCCATCCCTTCACTTTTAGTTTGTATGTATCTTTCATTCTGAGGTGGGTCTCCTGTAGGCAGCATATATATAGGTCTTATTTTCTTATCCATTCTGCTACCTTGGTCTTTTGATTGGAGCATTTAAGCCATGTACATTGAAACTATTTATTGATACGTACATATTTATTGCCATTTATTTGTTTTTTGTTTTCAACTATTATATAAGATTATGTTTCTTGACTTAATGGTATTTCTTTTGAATTATTAGGTACTATATTAAATAATTATAACAACAGGTGTAATTTCTCCTTTCTGCTTCTTATGAGTTTGTTTTGTGTTTTAGGGTTTAATGATGGACCTTGGATTAATACTTAAAATTTTACTGTTCCCTTTCCATCAATGACTGTCAATTTTTATCACATACATTTATGTTGAAACTATCATTATTTCTGCATCGATCTGTTCATGCAAATACTTTGTTATCTGATCTTTTAATATTATCTATTTTTATACCTTTCAAATGAACATTAATTCATAAGGGAATATGTTATCTCTATTAAGCAGATAGCTTCATCTTACTCCTTTTTCAGATTGCTGCACCCATAGTGAATGTGAGATTAACTTGTAGGTTTCTTGTTTATATTATATATTGCTCTTGGTTTCAACCTTCATTCAACTTTTCCTGCTCTTTGAGAACAAACCACTGGAATACCACGATCAGTAAATTTTATGACATGTGAGCTGAAATGTACAGCTTATGTTTCAGTCGTGAGAGGGACAGATTTTTTAAAAACAGATTTTTAAGTTTTCAGAGAGGAAGGGAGAGGGAGAGAGAGATAGAAACATCAATGATGAGAGAGAATCATTGATTGGCTGCCTCTTACACAGCTCACCATGGGCATTTGTCCTGACTGGGAATCAAACCATGACCTCCTGATTCATAGGTCGATGCTCTACCACTGAGCCATGCCATCTGGTCAGGGACAGATATTAATAAAATAATTTCCTAAGTAAATGCAAAAACACATCAATGACTTAGACAATGAAGAAGACTCTAGGAGGCTATAAAAGCATGAACTAGGGGGACTGCACTTGCTGGGCAGGGAGGGTTCAGGAAGGCTTCTTTGAGGAAGTGATATTCCAGATAAGAGATAAGGATAAGAATTATCTGGGTATGTGCCATCAGGACCATTGAGACTGCACTCCTCTGGCTGAGGTCCTAGGTGAGTGTGAGTGTGGGCTCTCAACCTGTGAGTGGCCACCTCGGCTACAGAGATTTTTGAAGCCTGACTCTTTCTGACATTTCTTGGATGGATTTTCTTTCTTTTTTCTACCCAGTACTATTGGGCATTGTGTGAAAGTGTTTTTAACTTTTAATCTTTACATTATTTCAGGTCTGAAGAAAAGTTGAAAGAATAGTTCCTATGTATATCCTTTGCTGGATCCCCCAAATGGTAGATGAGTAGTTTTCATCCAGGAGTGGTTTTGCTTTTAAGAAAATGTAATGCACATTTGGGTATCAGTTGTGACCTTAAGACCACCTACAGAAGCAGAAACCATAGATTGTCCCACTGATCCTCCCCTTATTAGTGAACCTCATTCACCTTCTCCCCCTATAACAGACTGATAAAAATCATGGAAGAGGATCTGCCAAAATTTATACAAAAAAGTTGATTCAAGCAAAAACAAAAGAATCCAATATAAATTGGAGCACATCCAACCAAAAAGCTTCTGCATAGCAATGGACCCTTCAACCAAATGAACAGGCAAACTTCAGAATAGGAGAAAATATTTGCAAATCATATATCTTATAGAGGTTAATGTCCAAAATATGTTAACAACTCATACAACTCGATAGCACGATCCAAAGGATATAATTGAAAAATGGGCAGAGGATTTGAATAGACATTTTTCTGAAGATGACATACAGATGGACAACAGCTACATGAAAATGTGATCGGGTCAAGGTGGGGGCAGAGTAGGTCCAAGGTACACTCATCCCCTCCCAGGAACAAACTGGAATTACAACTAAAATATAAAACAATCACCTGAATAACCAACTTAAGAGTAGCTGCACAGAAGTTTTATAACCAAGGATTTACGGGAAAAGCTCCATCCTGACTGGGAAAAAAGAGTGGAGACACGAAAATGGCTGTCCTCACACTCATGGGCAGAGGCTGAGATTCAGGAGGGAATCCTCAGCTTCAAAGGCTCCTACTGAGGATCATGGGGATCTCAACCCCCTGCCAGGCTCTGCAGCCCAGAGAGCCAGAGCCGGGAAGAGGTGCACACATAACACCTGGCTGTGAAAATCAGCGCCCGCATTTGGTTGGTCCTTTCAAGAACCAAACTATTGAACAGCTCTGCTTCTCTTTTGAAAGGACCTCTTTGCCTTGGTGACACTGTGGACACCAAGTGACTCATGAGCCCTCAAAGGTTTTTAAAGGGAAGAACACACAGTAAGCTGGTTTCTGACTTTGGTTCCTGAGGCCATTCAACATCCCTTAGGAGACAACTTGTCCCTTTTCAGTCAAAGCAAAGGAAGAAGTGTTTCTCCTTGGAGGAAATGAATTTATCTCCCACCTTTGGTGCTTATGCAGACACAGCATCAGAGAAAAGTTTTCCCATTTTTAAATCTTTGCGCCCCATGGGATCTGAATTGTTTGGAGAGTGCAAAGACAATAGAACAATTTACTTAATGAGAAGCTATGAGAATTCAACCCTTGAGATGCTAGAAACTTTAAATGTGTTCCCTTTGGCTCTTTCCTTAATTCCCTGATCACAGCCAAATAAAAACTCAATTGGACAAACCTTGAAGAATAGAAAGCTTCAGTGATATTCTACAGAGAAGGTCATTGTATTCCAGAGAGCACTGGTGGGAAGAGAAGGAAATGAGACAAAGGGGGTGCTGGGCTTTACCTCTGGAGTACTTAGACTGGGACAGTCCTGTATTACATAGCTTACAACAATGAAGTCCCTGTACTTTGAAGGTACTTTAGTTTCCCCTGAAACCTGTCTTTTACAGTCTT
Organism: Myotis davidii; assembly: GCF_000327345.1. Lineage (NCBI taxonomy): Eukaryota > Metazoa > Chordata > Mammalia > Chiroptera > Vespertilionidae > Myotis > Myotis davidii. The sequence continues at coordinate 63,599 of NW_006299724.1, forward strand.
TGTTCTCATTTCTTCTCCCTCTCTTTGGAGTCCAGAGCCTCTCCTCAATAACAATTATTTTCTGAAGAATCTCCACCTCTTTTCTACCCTTTCCCATAACTGTAGGCTCTTCTTGAGTTCCGTGTTCAACAATTTATTCATTAACTACTCATCGGAGATCTACTATGTCTGAGGTATTGTCTATTTTGTTGTTAATATGATTGGGTGTCTTTATTGCATTCCCTATCTATTTTGCAGCAGATTTGACTTACTATTAAAAATTTAAGAGTTCTATATTGTTGCTATTGTTGTTACACCTCAGTGTCCACATTATTATCTACAAATAATATAATTATTTTTGTCATTCAGCTTTCAGGCTAATTTCCTTGCCTCAATTTTCCACTCTCCTTAAATGTTCAGCAAAATATCAAATAATTGAATTTGGAATTGACTTGTATTCGTCTGTTTGTGAATTTAAGGAAAATATTTTTGTGAGTTAATGTATAATATCATGTTCTCTGCCGCTTTCAAACAACTGTTCTTTACTGATTTCAGAAATTGCCATTGGTTTCTTCATTTAGCAAAA
>NW_006299724.1:64373-65230 GCF_000327345.1 Myotis davidii
TCCTCAGTAATATTTTTTCTCTCCTTATTTAATCTGCATCCTCTAGACATTAGTAATAGTGGAACATGTTTATCATTGAAAATAGAAACATTTACTTTCTTTTTAAATTAAAAATATTGGGATAATATTGGTTAATAACAATGCATAAGTTTTAGGTGTAAAACTTATAATAAATACATCATCTGTATATTATATTGTGTGCTCACCACTCAATGTCTAGTTTCCATCCATCACCAAATATTTGACTCCGTTTTACTTCTTTTATTCCTGGTTACACTTGGGTGGGTGAGCTTGGTAACAGAAGGGATATGAGAGACCAGTGAGATAGCAAACAGATAATTGGGGTCAGGGAGGGCAGGGTGTGTGAGGCCCACAGTTGGAGCATCCTGTACTATTCTTTAAAGTGCCTCTCATGTTCGTCACTTTATGTTCATTTGTGGGTTAGAAGTTGTAACTGTTTTTGCTCACCATTGTCATTCCAGGCACTTATCAGGTGCCTGGCACATGGTAGGTGCTCATCCCCAATCTCCTCCCCCTATGGTAACCACCATACTGCTATCTATGATATGAGTTTGATTTATTTGTTCATTCATTGATTTCTATTTTATATCCAACATATGAGTAATGTTACATGGTTTTTGTCAATTTTCATTTGATTTATTTCACTTAGCAGGATGCTCTCAAGACCATGCCATGTTGGCCCAATGGCAGTATTTCATAGTTTTTTTTTATTTTTATTTTTTATTTTTTTTATTTTTTTAAAAATATATTTTATTGATTTTCCACAGAGAGGAAAGGAGAGAGAAAGAGAGTTAGAAACATCGATGAGAGAGAAACATCAATCAGCTGCCTCCTGC
>NW_006299724.1:66387-68706 GCF_000327345.1 Myotis davidii
TTCGTGACCTGTTTCTCTGTCTCCGCATTTTGGCTGCTTCCCTGTGTTGATAGAGAGGCTTTGTGTGCTAGGTGTCCTGTAGGGCCCAGTGGCTCAGCCTCCCCAGTTACCTGAGGTGGACACTCTTGGTGCACCCCCTTGTGGGCTTTGTGCACCGTCTTGTTGTAGCTATGCCTTGGTCGCTGTAGGATCACTGGGAGGAATTGAAATCCCGGCCAATTGGCAGTGAGAATCAGTATTTCATAGTTTTAATGTCTTAGAAGTATATGCACCTCATGTTCTTTACCCAATCATCTATCAAAGGACACTAAGGTTGTTCTATGTCTTGGTTATTGTGAATAATGCTGCAATAAGCATAAAGATACATACATATACCTTTATCTTATAAGTACCATGCACTAACCGATTGCGCCACTGGAGCAACCATATACTTTTATCAATAAGTGTTTTCAAATTTTCAGTTGGATACTCTGAAAAGGAATTCCTGGGTGACTAGATAACCTATTCTTTATATTTTTTTTATAAATCTCTATATTGTTTTGCATAGAGGCCACACCAATTTTCATTCCCACAAACCTTCGCTTTTCTCCACAGCGTCTCAAAACTTATTTCTTTTCTTATTGTTAACAGCCATTCTAACAGGTATGAGGTGGTATCACATTTGGACTTTATTTGCATTTCCCCTATAGCTAGTGCAGTTGAGCATTTTTTCATATATCTGTTGGCTCTCTGTATGTCTTCTTGGGAAAAGTATCTGTTCAGGTTCTCAACCTATTTTTTAATTAAACTGTTTGTTGTTGTTCAGTTGTATGAGTTCTTATATACTTTGGATATTAGCCCCTTTATCACACCTTTCAATTTTTAGGATAATTTCATTTATAGACACTTTGAATAATTTTAAATGAAGCCTATTTTTTTAAGTTTATGCCACTGATTTTAATGCAACACGTCTCCACTTGAGAGCATTTAAACATGCACACATGCCCTCACATATGCTTTCTATTTTATTAAAATGGTAGTGTGCTTTTGTTCTCCCCTAGTATCAATGTAGTCTATATGTATCTTCCTCTTCTTGGAAGATTCTACTTGGCATGAAGTCTCTGAAAGAGGAAGCCATAAGGATCTTCATTAATTAGAAGCGCTGCATGGCAGTAAAAAATAAAGGTAACTAACCAGTGAAGTTTATGGTGAGGACTGCCAACGCTTAAGAGAAATACTAACAATGATCACTATGTGAGACAGATTTATTGCGATGTTAAGAACAGAAATTCCCTTTTGTCATATGTCCACTTTATGTCACAGAAACTACACTAGAAAAATTACGTACATCATCTCATTACTCACCCATCTTACATTGTAAGGAATATTTACTACTCCCCTGGTGTAAGTGAGGTATATGCAGGTAAGAGGGATTAAATAACTTTGTCAAGGTCACACATATGTAACATAGTAGAATAAATTCTACTCCAGGAAATCTGACTCAAGTTCCAACTTTCTAAATCAAAGCTCTATACTGTATTTAGAAAGAGTTACATATCAAAAACAATTGTAATGAAAGAATAAATTAAAATGATAACAATTACTGTATTTAGTGAAACTTACTAAAATTAAAGACAGTTTTGAACCACACAAAGCGGTAAGAGCAGTAACCAAATTTTTAGAAAGAAATGCAATAAGACACATAGAGAGTTAACTATGACATCAATATAAAGCATCAGGTCACACAGAATTAAGTATGTTTGAGTTGAAAATACATGTTTTAGTTCCCAATATGAAATGAAAGAAACATGGAGATTATCAAAGAAAAGGCCTTAAATGTCTTTATGTATTTGAAAGGTTCATATAAAAGAAGAAATTGGTTAATGTCCATAAATTCAGATAAGTGAATTAGAACCAGTCTGTAGAGCATAAAAAGAGCGAAAGTTTCTGTTAGTTTAATGAAAGCCTGAATAATTACTACAATTTAAAATAAAATTTGATTACCACTTAAATGAGTGAATCATTGTCATTGGAATGACTACTAGATCATGAATGATGTCCACATAAAGGTGGAATCAAAAGTTGATGACTCCCTTAGATGCCTTTTGGCTGTTTACTGAATGTTGCTTTTGTCTCCTTCTTCATAAGAAAAACCAGCTGCATGGAAGCAGAAAACCACACAGAAGTGTCACAATTCCTGCTCCTGGGTCTCTCAGATGATCCTGAACTGCAGCCTCTCCTCTGTGGAGTGTTCCTGTGCATGTACCTGTTCACTGTGCTCGGAAACCTGCTCATCATTATGGCCATCACCTCTGACTCCCACCTCCACACCCCCATGTC
>NW_006299724.1:69307-70943 GCF_000327345.1 Myotis davidii
ACGTTCACACTTTAAATATTAAAAAATAAAATTAAAAGATTACCTCACAACCTTTTGTATGGTATCTTATTTTCTCTACATTAAACCAGGTAGGCTATTTCCTCAATCTTCACTTTAAACTTAAAGCACTTATCATATCAACTGCTGACTTGGGTTCCCAAAAATTTGTCCTCATATGTTGCTGATCTTCACCTTAATTGGATTGTATGCTTCTTGTTATTATTGTTTTCAGAAGAAATTATATGAAAATCATACAGTAATTAGAACAACGTGCTTAGGATATCAGGACTCTACTTGTCTCTTCACATGAGTGACTTGACTTCATCTTTAAAACATTTCTTTGACATTATTTTCTCACTTCACTTTTCAAAAGAAGAGACTGCGTTAAAATTGAGCCACAGCCTGGCAAGCTGACTTTGCTCTCCTACCTTTCACAGGAACTGTGATGTGTGATTTTCAGGTTCAGAGTAGGAATCTAGATTTGAAAGATGTTGTCTTCAGATGACATCTAGGAATTTACTGCCTCAAAAACTGAGATGTGTCATTCATTGTGATCCTTCCATCCATCTTTTTTCCTTTCTTTGCTATTTGACCATTATTTCCTATTCTGTATTGCTATTTTGAGATAGATCCTCTGAGAACCAAACCCATGTAATAGTGAATACAATAAAATAAGAGTTGTTTTCTCACATGATTTAATTTTTTTGGAAGTCTGTGGGGGTACCTTAGAAATAATAGTTACACATTTATGGAACATGTTTAGAACTTAATTCACTTGGGGGAAGAATGTTAATCGAATTGAGTTTGCAAGGACATGCTTTTATTGATGAGAGAGAGAGAGAGAGAGAGAAAGAGAGAGAGAGAGAGAGAGAGAGAGAGAAATGTGAGAGTAAAACATGATCTATTCTATGCTGGGCATTCACCCAAAATTGGGTCAAACCCAGAACCGGGTTATGTCCCCTGACTGGGATCCAACAAGAAACCTTTCTGTGTCTGGGACGAAACTCGCACCAACTGAGCCACACCAGCCAGTGTTAACCCAATTCTATTTTAAATTAATTTTTCTTAAAGACAATTTTCCTTAAATCAACTTGCTAAAGCCAACCTTGATCATTATTTCTCTTGCCAGGTCACACTATGATTTAATTTTGGGCAAAATACAAAGGAGAAAAGTAAAGAAATTGATGTAACAAACACCTAAGGAGTTTCTACATCAGTAAAATGGGGATAATAATTGAACTTACTTTATTGAGTTGTTTTAAGAAATTAAATTAAACCTAAAGTACTTGGACAAGTGGATATCAGTCTTAGTTGATTATCATGTTTACCTGTGAATATTGTAAAATGTACTGATGCCTCGTCACAGCCTAGAAGCAATTAAATAATAATCTCTACAGTTCTTAGTGGCAGTAACACCACCTTAGAATACTGCAAGGCACTTAGAAATTGTTCAGTTAACCTTTACCTATTATAGCTATCATTAATATTTAAAACATGACCATTTAACATTATCTGCTTCCAAATTCATATTTTATAGAGATTTAAAACATTAGAATTTGTTTTCCTTAAATCACTGCATGATGTAATTGCCCTGCATACTTGTCCCCCAAAAGCAAACATTGTCATTCATTTATCA
>NW_006299724.1:72071-73025 GCF_000327345.1 Myotis davidii
CATTTAGGACATTTAAGTGTTATAAAAGCATCACCTCTGTCTAGTTCCAAAACATTTTCATCACCTCACATCACCCCACATGGAAACTCCAGGAGTGAAGCAGTCACTCCCAGCGCCCTCCTCAGAGCCCAGCCCTGGCAATCACTAATCTGTGCGCTGCCTATAGTGTCTATTCTATGCTGGGCATTTCCTATAAATGGGATCATACAAAAAAAAAAAGAGAGAAGGAAATGAAAAACAGCAATTCCTTTTGTCATTTCAACAAAAAGAATAAAAAGCATAGGAATAATTTTCTAAATTTAATTTATTGGGTGACACTGGTTAACCCTAGAGGGTGAGTGTTAGGATCACCCCACCAGGTAAGTCATTCATAACACAGATAATACTTAAGGGTGAGGAGAGTTGAGAATGGATAGCAGAGGAGAGACGCTGAGTATCAGTGTGGCTTTAATACCTCCTACAATAGCAGAAACTATAATTCTTTCCACGGATCATCCTGTATTTTAATGCATTTCACTCAATCTCTCCCCTAAAAGAGACCTACTGTAACCATGGAAGAGCTTCTCAAAAACTTATGCAAGAAGTTGATCCAGTAAATCAAAGATGACGCACACTATGATTGTCAGTGACTTCTATTGACTGCATCCTGTGGACTATGTAGTCAGCACTTCCTGTGTATTCAAATGCCTGCACTAAGTTTGGTCATTGTCTTTTAAACTGAACCTGTTCCATTACATTTTTCTTAAACCCTCTCATGTCCCACACTGTCTTTACACTGTGCTTTATACTCTCTCCTCCCATTCCCACAAACATGATAAGTCGTTTATATTTGTCACCTATTTCCCCCCAGTTCTCACTCTTCAAACCCCTCTACCTGGATTGTTTCTGTTTCTGGTCCTCTATTTAGAGGTAGTAAGTGGAGCCCTCATTAATGTCTCACTGGGAAATGTCAAG
>NW_006299724.1:74414-77495 GCF_000327345.1 Myotis davidii
TCTTTTCTTATTGATCATGACCATTCTAACAGGTATGAGTGATAGTTCAATGTGGATTTTATTTGCATTTCCGCAATAGCTAGTGAAGTTGAGCATTTTTTCATGTGTCTATTAGCTATTTGCATGTATTCTTGGGAAAATTGTCTGCCCATTTTTTAATTGAACTGCTTGAGTTGTTTTTTATTGTTATAGTTGAGTTGAATGAGTTCTCTATATATGTTGGATATTAGCAGCTTTATTGTAGATATTTCTTGCAAATATTTTCTCCCATTTGACTGGTTGCCTTTTATTTTCACATCTTAAATTTGCCTTTCAATTTTTAGGGTAATTTCATGTATAGGCACTTTGAATACTTTTACATGAATTACATTATTTTTTCAATTAATTCCACTGATTTTAATGAACACATCTCCACTTGAGAGCATGTACACATGCACACATGACCTCACACATGCTTTCTTTTTTTTTAAGGTGGTGTGTTATTGTTCTTCCCTAATATTTATGTAGTCCATATGCATCTTCCTCTTCTTGGAAGAATCTACTTGGCAGGCAGTCTCTGAAATAAGAAGCCATAAGGATCTTCATTAATTAGAAGTGTTGTGTGGTGATAAAAAAAGAAAAAAAAAAGAAAGATAACAGACCTGTTGTGGTGTTTATAATGATGACTGCCCCGTTTAAGAGAAATACTAAAAATGGTGACCATGCAAGACAGATTTATGGTGATGTTAACAACAGAAATCACTTTTATCAAGTGTCCACTGTATGTCAGAGAGGCTACACTAGAAAAATTATCCGCACATTCCACTTTATTTAATCACAAATCTGTCCTACAATATAGAAAATATTTACTACTGTCATTGTGTAGGTGAGGTATCAGTAGCTGAAAGACATTAAATAACTTTGTCAAGGTCACAGACATATAACATGGTAGACCAAATTCTATTCCACGAATTCTGACTCAAGATCCTACTTTCTAAATCACAGCTCTATACTGTACTTTGGAAGAGTTATATATCAAACATAAGTGAGCCCTCACCAGTTAGGCTCAGTGATTACAGCGTTTGCCGACTGACTAAAGGGTCACGGGTGCAATTCTGGTCCAGGCCATGTACCTCAGTTGCAAGGGAGCATGCAGGAGGCAACCAAATAATGTGTCTCTCTCACACTGTTGTTTTTCTCTCGCTCTGTCTCTCCCCTTCTTTTTTAGTCTTTCTAAAAATCAATGGGGGAAAATATCCTCGGATGAGGCTTAGCAAAAAAAATAATAATTGAGATGAAGGTAATGGATTAATAATGATAATAACAGCTATATTTTATCAAGTTGTTACTGTGATTAAAGGCATTTTTGTACCTCAGAAAGATGGTAATAGAAGTAACCACATTTTAAAAAGAAACACAGGAAGGCACATGTAGAGTTAATTGTGACACCAATACAAAGCATCAGGTTACAGAATTAAGGTTACATGAGTTGAAAACACATGTTTTAATCACTATTACAAAATGATATTTTCAAAGAAAAGACCTTAAATGCCTTTAGTTATTTTCTAAGGCTCATATGAAAGAAGAAATTGGTATATGTCCACCAATTTGGAAAATAGAATTAGTGAGGAGAACATAAAGAGAGAGAAAAAGATTTCTGCTAAATTAAAGAAAGTTTGAATAATTACACAATTTTATTTTATTTATTTTTTTAGAAGTTATTTTTTTATTGTTAAAGGAATAATTACACCATTTTAAATAAAATTGGATTACCACTTGAATGAGTGAGTCACTGGCATAGAAATGACTACTAGATCATGTAAGATGTTCATGCAAAGGTGAATCAAAATGTGATGAATAACGGAGATGCCACTTGGCTGTTTATTGAATGTTGCCTTGGATTTTTTCTTTATAAGACACACCAGCTGCATGGAAGCAGAAAACCACACAGAAGTGTCACAATTCCTGCTCCTGGGTCTCTCAGATGACCCTAAACTGCAGCCCCTCCTCTTTGGAGTGTTCCTGTGCATGTACCTGTTCACTGTGCTTGGAAACCTGCTCATCATTGTGGCCATCAGCTCTGACACCCACCTCCACACACCCATGTATTTCTTTTTCTCCAACCTGTCCTTTGTTGACATCTGTTTCACCTCCACCACGGTCCCAAAGATGCTGGTGAACATCCAGGCACAGAGCAAAAACATCTCCTACATCGGATGCCTCATTCAGGTGTATTTTTTTATGATTTTTGCTGGAATGGACAACTTCCTCCTGACTGTGATGGCCTATGACCGGTATGTGGCCATCTGCCACCCCCTGTACTACATGGTCATCATGAACCCACGCTTCTGTGGTTTTCTGGTTCTTGTGTCTTGGCTCATCATTTTCTGGGTCTCCCTTGTTCATATTCTATTGATGAGGCAGATGACATTCTGTATGGGCACTAAAATTCCACATTTTTTTTGTGAACTGGCTCAGATCCTCAAGGTGGCCTGCTCTGACACCCTCATCAATAACATTTTCATATATGTAGCTGCTGTCCTATTGGTTGTGTTTCCTTTTACTGGAATTATTTTTTCTTATTCTAAGATCGTCTCCTCTTTAATGAGAATATCCTCTGCAAGAGGGAAATATAAAGCATTTTCCACCTGTGGGTAAAACCTCTCTGTGGTTTCCTTGTTCTATGGCACAGGCCTGGGGGTTTACCTCAGTTCTGCTCTGACCCATTCTTCCCTACAGAACTCAGTTGCCTCAGTCATGTACACCCTGGTCACACCCATGCTGAACCCCTTCATCTACAGCCTGAGGAACAAGGATGTGAAGGGGGCCCTGAGAAGGCTCCTCAACCTACCAGCATCTTGTCTGTGATGATCACTGGCCTCAGAACTAAGTGTCATTGTGTATCCAAAGGTAAATGTTGCAAATTTAAATATCTGGTTCTTTTTCACTCCTCAAAGACAGGCTTGATTTTGTTTATTTCCAAAGCATGTGTGATTTCACATTTGTTTGTTTCTGTATTAGTTTCTTTTCAACAACTCTCTTGTGAATTCCTTTTTTACTTTTCTTCCCTGTATGGTGTCCACAATGTTCCATGTTTAGTCA
>NW_006299724.1:77555-82783 GCF_000327345.1 Myotis davidii
CATTCCTGCAGCTATTCTTAATTTAAAGCAATTATCATATCAAGTGCTGACTTAGTTTCCCAAAATGTTGTATTCATATGTTGCTGATTTTCACCTTAATTGGGTTGTTTGCTTGTTTTTTTTCGAGGAGAAAATATATTAAAATCATACAATAATCAGAACAACCTGCTTACGATATCGGGATGCTACTTGTTTCTTTACATGAATGACTTAATTTTGTCCTGAAAACATTTCTTTGAGATTATTTTCTCACTTCACTTTTCAAAAAAAAAAAAAAGAGGCTGAGATTGAGTTGAACTACAGCCTAGCAAGCTGACTTTACTATCCTACCTTACATAGGAACTTTTATGTGATTTTCTTTCTTTTTTAAAAAAAAAATTATATTTTATTGATTTTTTACAAAGTGGAAGGGAAAGGGATAGAGAGCTAGACACATCGATGAGAGAGAAACATCAGTCAGCCGCCTCCTGCCCACTAAAAACTGAGATGTGTCATACTTTGTGATTCTTCTTTCCATCCATTATCCGTCCTTTCCATTTTTATTTGACTTATATTTTCCTTTATTACAATTTTGAGATATACGCTATAAGATCCAAAATCAAATAATAATGAACACAATAAAATAAGAGTTGTTTTCTCATGTGATTTAATTTATTTCTGGAACTTTGTTGTGGTGCCTCAGGAATATTAGTTACAGATTTGTGGAACATGTTTAGAACCTAATTCACTTTGGGGGAAAAATGTTGATAGAATTGAGTCAGCAAGGAAGCATGGAGGAGTATGTGCTGCCAACATTCCCTGGGATCCTCTCACCATCTCTATTGCATGACTTCCAACATCCAGCACCAGCTGGCACCTACTTTTTCAATATATGATATCAGAAGTGATAGGGAAATATTTCCTGTCAGAGACAGCTCTTTTTTAATAGAATACATTTTTAATTGATTCCAGAGAGAAAGGGATGGAAAGAGAGTGATAGAAACATCAATGATGGGAGAGAATCATTCATTGGCTGCCTCCTGCAGGCCCCCTGCCAGGGATCAAGCAGGAAAAGCAGACAGTTGCTCTGGAGCTCCATTTAACTTTTAAAAACTGCCAAACTGCCCCAGCTGGCATCGCTCAGTGGCTGAGCATTGACCAATGAACCAGGAGGTCACAGTTCCATTCCCTATTGGGGCACATGCCTGGGTGGCAGGCTTGATTCCCAGTAGGGTGCCTGCAGGAAGCAGACAATCAATTATTCTCTCTCATCATTGATGTTTCTACCTCTCTCTCTCCATCTCCCTTCCTCTCTGAAATCAATAAAATTATATTTAAAAAAAATAAACTGCCAGAATATTTTCCAAAGTGGCTGAACCAATTTATGTGCCCACCAGGAATGTGTGAAATTTTAAGTTTTTCCACATCTTTGCCAACACTTGGTATTAAGGAAAACATTCTATTAAGAGAATATGCTTGAGTGTTGAAGAATAGATTATGAGTAGAAATTTAATGAAGAGTAGATTTGGGTCATATTCAAGAGACATTCATGAGTGAGGCATATCAGAAAATATATGGAACTTGTAGGTCAGTTATTAAAAATAAGGTTGGATACATAGATGGGAGATAGACTGTCAATAGTATAATTTGACCTACTAAGGATTTTATAAGCAAACTAGAGGCCCAGTGCACTAAATTCGTGCACTGGTAGGCCCCTAGTGGCTGCCAGCTGCTGGACGGGTTCTCCCTCCTTTCTCCCGGTCAGCCTCACCTCCTGGTTGAACTCCCAGAAGAACTCCTTGTTGAGGGGACAATTTGCATACTACACTTTTATTATATAAGATTAGCACCAGGGCCATGTTCTCATTGTTAACATAAAAACATTCAAACCTGTAAATGGATACATAGATGGGAGATAGACTGTCAATAGTATAATTTGACCTACTAAGGATTTTATAAGCAAACTAGAGGCCCAGTGCACTAAATTCGTGCACTGGTAGGCCCCTAGTGGCTGCCAGCTGCTGGACGGGTACTCCCTCCCTTCTCCCGGTCAGCCCCACCTCCTGGTTGAACTCCCAGAAGAACTCCTTGTTGAGGGGACAATTTGCATACTACACTTTTATTATATAAGATTAGCACCAGGGCCATGTTCTCATTGTTAACATAAAAACATTCAAACCTGTAAAGAATTTTTGTGAGTTTATTTGAGCGAAACTGTTGACAATTGTCGGGAAACAAAACCTCAAGGGATTGAGATAATGCTCCAGAGAATGGCGGGGTATATCTATATTTATACATTGCAATCAAAGGAAGGTAGACATCAACAGCAGGGATGGAACTGGAGAGCATTATGCACTCATTTATGAAATATAATGAACAACATAAACTGATGAATGAAAACAGATCCAGAGACAGAGAAGCATTGATCAGACAGTCAAACCTCAGAGGGAAGGTAGGGGAGGGTGGAGGTAAGGGGAAGAGACCAAACAAAGGACTTGTATGCATGCATATAAGCCTAAACAATGGACACAGACATTAGGAGGGGGTGAGGGCATGCGTGAGGGGGTGGGCAATGGGGGGATAAGGACACATATGTAATACTTAATCAATAAAGAAAAAATAATGAAAAATAAAACTAAGGAAGGGTGATAGGTGGGTTACATGAAATCTATTGATGATAGACTAGAGAAGAGGGAGAAAGTAAAATGAGGAAACCCTGGAATTGGATAAAGAGCAAAACGATAGACACATACTTAGGTGAGTGCAGGAACAATTAACATGATAATTTGTTTTATTTGTCCTGATGCCCAGGCACATTAGGTTGTGCCCCAAGGGGTCCAGAAAAAGGGAAGTTACAAGTTACCCAGACATTTCAAGGGTATGTTATTATATATGCAAAAAGACAGAGAGGCTCAGTTAAGGTAAAGCTTGACTGCTGGGGGTCTTAATCTGGCATCAAGAAGGGTTCAGAAATCTGGAGAAGGGCTGTGCATAAATTAAATAAGAGTCCAGAGACGAAACAGAATTTTGAAAGGCATTAGGGAGTCAGAGAACACTTAGCTAAAGGAACTAAGTTCTCCTTGTCTCAGGACCCCTTGCTTTTTATTAACACAACTAGAGGCCCAGCGCACTATTGAAATTGTGCAAGGAGGCGCCCTGCCTCCCACCTCCTGCTGATCAGTCATTATAGCATGACAGGGTGATGACCATTGGCATATTAGCTCTTTATTATATACAATTTGTCCTAAGGCAAGGTAGAGATATATACTTCAAAGGGTAGGGTTAGGTACAGAATCCATTGTCAGATTGGAAAAATTGCCTACGGCTGTTCATGTGTTTGGCCAACAGGGGGCAATAACATGTAGATTGAGATGCCCTTAGCTGCCTGGCAGCCAGCAATCAATTTAAGCATCCTTTTCAGGTTTGGGGAAATGCCCTTGCCACTCCAGATGATTCAGCCTTTGCTACATGCTGGAATTGGCTTCCAGCAGTTGACCTTGTCAGTGTAGATACCGACCTAGGAGGTGACTACCCACCATAACTGCTTTTAGTTAAAGTTTAATTTAACTTCCTTTGTGGTTACTTTAGTTCTCTGAGTTTGCAAGACCGCCATGCTTCCATGAACTTGACATGTTAGCATGTGGCCCCTTTTGTCCACATCATCTTTAGTATAATGTGAGGACTTTATCACTTCCCTGACTGGGGGAAATTTAAGGTACAGGAAACAAAAAGGAGGCTACTGAAATAGTCCTGGGGAGAGATGATGGGGAGCTGATCTAAGCCAGTGGCAATGAGATGCGTACATTTTTCAGAGAGGTGTATTGGTTTCCTATTGCTGCTATAACAAATTGCCATAAGTCTAGTGGCTTAAAAGGACTTACAACCCTAGAGATCAGAAGTCTAACATGTATCAGCAGGGCTGCTTTCCTCCTGGGAATTCTGAAAGAGATCTCTTTCCTTGCCTTTTCCAAATTCTAGAAATCTCCTGCATTCATTAGCTTGTGATGCCTTCCTCCATCTTTAAACACAACAGTAGAACATCAAATCTCTCCCTAGTCCCTCCAACTTCCTCTGATAAGGACCCTTGTAATTACATTGAGTTCACCCAGATAATTCATGATACTTTCCCCATCGGAAGATCCTTAACTTACTCATATTTGCAAAGTGCCTATTGCCATCCAAGCTAACATACTCACAGGTCCTAGACTCTAGAATCTAAAGCTTAATACTTGAAAATCTTTGGGAGGTTATTCAACCTCTGAGAGGACATGTGTGTGAAATAAAATTTCCCAACAATTGACCCATAAGTCTTGAGCTGAGAAGGTGGAAAAGCTCTCTTGCTGATTCTCTTTGAACATGACCATCTCCTGATCCTGGCTCACATGGAGATGAGGCCGCACTGAACAGGTGAGCTTTGGTGGCAAGTGACAGAAAGAGAATCTCCTGATTCATCTGAGCCTAGCAGAGCAGAGGCTCAGCTGTGCACTGGCACAACTGCACGTAGGGGCTCAACCATCGTGAGGGTTTCCTTTCAGATTATTAGCTTTATTTTCTCAGACTGGTTACCTCTATATAAAAAGAGACATGGGAAACCGGTATTCTCACTACTCACATCTGGTAACTTCACTACTTAATAGAAACTAGATGTATTTAAGCTCCTTTGTGTTAAAAAAAAATACTCAGAAAACTATTCTAATTGGCATAGGCATGCCTTCTTTGCATGTTGAGTAATCTATTGCAGTCAGGAGACAATGTTACTGGAAGACCCTTCAGAACCACATTTGTTTACTCAACTTACCAAACCTATATTTACTGTTTATTTACTATGTGTCAGTCATTATTTTAGGCTCAACTGCCACAGGATTAAGAGCATCAGGGGTATGGGAAGGAGCGGGCTGTCATATAAAACCAGTGGTCTTCAAAAACCTTACTGAGAAAGTTACATTTGTGAAGATGATGAGTGACTTAGGTGAGGGAAACATCTGGGGAAACAGTGCCCTAGGCAGAGGGTGAGGTTAATACCAAGACCCTGAGGTGGGAGGTAGCCTGGAGGCAATGTGGCTGCAGCAGAGCCAGTGAGGGGAGCAGAGCAGCTCAGAGGAGGACAGGCATCAGGGGTCATCCTGTGACGCTTTCTCTGCTGTTCCACTTCTTGGGAACTTACGCACAGGTGACTCAAGTGCCTCATTTGGATGTACCAATACAGACGTCCAAGGGTACTTACTATTAATTAATACGGCCGAGCTTAA
>NW_006299724.1:83046-90551 GCF_000327345.1 Myotis davidii
GTAACCAAAAACTAAAAAGAGAGAAGACATAGGGAACAAACAATGCAAAAAATCACAAAGGTTTATTTACCAGAGAGCTGATGGGTTTCAGTCCTTGGCAGGCCACCTGGAGACACTCGCTGACAGGGACACACGGAGGTCGTCAAGTACACCGCGGCAAGGAGCTCGGTCTCTTGACTCAAAGAGAGGCCTCTTAACAGTCTGGGCTCAAAGGCAGGGCAGGAATGGCAGTTTGGCAGTTTGGCAGTTTCCAGGGCGGAGGCGAACGTCTTGTCTGTGGAGGTCAGACAGGCATCTGACTGCCGCTGTGAGAGTCCTTTTATACCCATGGGTGGGCTTCTTCAGTGTCTCATATCAGTGTGCTCCGGGGGCCTCCGGGCTTATCAGCATGCACATGCAGCGGGTTACAAGTTGTTTGTCAGGAGTTACAAGTTATTTATCAGGAGTTAACATGCAGGGCGTTACAGGTTGTTTACACACAGGGAGTTACAAGTTACTTATCCGGGTCACACACAAATTAAGTTCCTCTTCTAAGTAAAGTTTAAAATTCACTCTAATAAAAAATGAAATTTGATTATGCTATCTTATACTAACTAAACTTATTACTATAACATCTGCCATTGGGGGCTTTTGCCTTCATTACTCTGAGTGACTGGGGAGTCACTGCAGGGGTTTGAGCAGAGACATTAAGAAATCATTATGGCTGCTGGGTTGAGCATGGATGGTATGGTGTGAAGCAGGCTGCTTGGACCGGCTTATGCTATCCAGGTGTGACATAGGTTGTTAGGACCAGGGTAGGGATAGTAGTGTAAGGGTTGGAAGTGCTACATTTTGTAGGAGGAGCCACCAGAATTTGTTGTCAGTCAGGGTGTGAGAGAGGGGAAAAGCCAAGAATGTCTCCACAGTGTGGGGTTTGAACAACTGGAAGAATGGAATTGCATCCACTGAGACAGGGAGGTCTGTGAGTGGAGCAAATTGGGAAGGAAAGAGAACAGTAGAAGCTGGCATTTTGAAATGTCCAAATGGAGGCATTCTGAATGGATAAATAATATTATTTTACTTATATACGTTACCAAGAGCAGTAAAATTCACAGACAGAAAGTAGACTAGAGTTTGCCATGGTTTTGAAAGAGTGAAAGAATGGGAACTTAGTGTTCAATGTGTACAGAGTTTCCATTTGGGAAGATGGAAAAGTTCTTCTTTTTTTAAATTTCTTTATTGATTAAGGTATTACATATGTAACACTGCCAATGGTATAAACAGTACACTTAAAAATTGTTCAAATGCTACTGTAAGAAAGTAAAATACTTGGTTTCTGAGGCTGCCTTCCTTTCACCCTGCATTTCCCCCATGGTCTTCAAGCTCCTGCTATAGATATACTAACTCCTAAGAGAAATTCCGCTTGAGACTTGAGTTTTTTTGAAGAATAGCTCCTTGCCAGAAGGTGGGGAAATATGTGAAAAATAGTGAGTGTTTACCAAACATCAGCAGGACTCAACAGGGAGATTTAGAGATTTCTTGCTCTTCCTCAGATCCCTGCGGGTGCCCTGAGATGTCTGCTGCCATTAATCACCTCTTGTCCCTCCCATTTTCCCTTCCCTGATTTAAAAAAAGCCTTACCTTGGGGCTGGGGGAAGATGGATTTGAGGAACCTCTAAGGCCCTCATCTTCCCAATTGGGCACCATCTTGATCAATAAACCTTTCCTTACTCCAAACTCTGACATTTTGAATATTTGCCTTTTGAAATGTTGGGCACATTCACTTTTAAACTGGTATTAGTACACTTCATGATATATAGGTTTAACCACAATAAAAATATGAAATGAGCAAAATAATGAAGAAAGATGTAGCCCTTTAAATTTCTCTAGTGATAGCATTGATTTGTTATTTGTGGTGGGTCCGATCAACGATACCTGATAATTTATACTAATGAGATGATTCAAGGTAGAGATTGGTCAAAAAGACTAACCAGGGAAATCAAGAGGTGGGGCTTTAGGCCAAATTATGTCAGCCCTGTGGGGAGGAAAGCTGGAAACTGTGTTCAACCAAATGGGCAATAATTCAATTTATCACATCTAGGTAACAAAGCCTCATTAAACTCTGGATACTGGAGCTCAGGTGTGCTACCTGGTTGGCAAGACTCAGAGTATTGTGTCACATTGTGTCAGGAGGGGGTAATGGGTCAGAACTTCATGGGGAGAGGACAAGAAGCTTTACATATGGGATGCTTGAGTATTCCCTGCCTATCTTCTTTTCACTAGTCCTAATTTGTATTCCTTTGCTGTAATCAAACTGTAACCATACATATAACACTGTCCTAAGTTCTGTGTCTCATGCTGGTGATTCTTCAACCTGAGGAAATGCCCTCATTCTGAGTCACTTGAACAAATTATTGAATGGGAGGGAGGCCCTGAGTTTGTGGCTTACTGGTCTGAAGTGAGGGTGGCCTTGGGGACTTCTGAACTTGTGGCTGGTGTCTTAAGTCAAAACAGTCTTGCAGGGACTGTTCCCTCACACTCTGTGGTTATGCAAACTCTTTGTAACAAGGAAGGGCAGTGGATGAAGTCAAGCCAAGTTGAAGCCCCTCAAAGGCCTCCTAAAATCACCAGGAAGGTCTGGGTTGAGGATGATCCCTTAGAGTTGGCTGGTATTGGTGACCAGATGCCAAATGTCATGGCATGTGAGATGCTTCAGAAGGAGGCATGACCTTGGTTACCGTGGCTCTCTGCAGCTGAGACAGATCCCTATGGGGGCTGATGCTGAGGGCTAAGTGGTACAACAAACACTTGGAACAACATGTCCCTCATAACTAAAAGGATATCTTTTCATTTTATTGTGGTAAAATAACATAACATAAATTTACCATCTTAACCATTTTTATTGTTGTGTTGTTATTGTTGTTAATCCTCACCAGAGTATATTTTTCCATTGATCTTTTAGTGGAAGAGAGAGGGAAAGACAGAGAGAAACATTGATGTGAGAGAAATACATCGATTGATTGCCTACTGCACTAGCCCTAACCAGGGCCTTGGGCCAGGGAGGAGCCTGCAACCAAGCTACAAGCTGGTGACCAGAATCGAACCTGGGACCCTTTGGTCTGCAGGCCGATGTTCTATCCACTGAGCCAACCCAGCTAGTGCACATCTTAACCATTTTAAGGGTTGAGTTCAGCAGTTACGTACATTTACAGTGCTGAGTAACCATCATCAACATGCATCTCCAGACCTCTTCTTTCATCTTGCAAAATGAAACTATTTCCCAATTAAACACTAACTCTCTATTCCCTCTGCCCCCAGCCTTTGGCAACCAAAATTCTACTTTATGTCTGTATGAATTTGACTACTTTAGGTGCCTCATATAAGTGGAATTATACAGTATTTGTCCTTTCATGTTAGGCTATGTAATTGATAGAGCAGATGTTAGATAGAGTGGAAAAAAATTATCAGGATAATTGGGAATCATGAATCCAGTTATCCTAAGAAAGTCCCAGTTGATAAATACTTATTCAAATGCAGTATTAATACCGTCCCATTAAAATTTCAACATACCTTTGTATGAATAAGACATTGAATAGTAACCTATTTTCTCAAAAATATGGCCAAAATCATGAATCAGGAAAAAATGGATAGAGAAAAATCATGGGGAAAGCATAAAAAGAATAAATAACAAGAAAGAGTGAGCTATGATTTTTTTTTAAGAATAGAAACAAGACTGCTTATGACCAAGAATCCTGGTTAATGCATAAGGAATGTAAGAGGGGTAGACTAAAGTATGATGCATAATCCTGAAGGGGTTATGACATAAACTGAGAGTCCAAAATAATCTCCCAATTGCATTACAGGAATTCTAAGAGGGAAAATTGTGTGAGCAGAATGCAGAGAGCCATATAGGTACCTATGAATTGTGTGACTGCAGATTCAGAATTTCTTGTTGCACATGTTTGATTTTACTGCTCTTTGCAGTCTATGAACCAAAAATGACAGCACAGGTAAAGAGATCAGACTATTCTTCTGATCATCCTCCATAGGGCACTCTTGATGTCCCTGTTCCTCAGGCTGTAGATGAAGGGGTTCAGCATGGGGGTGACCACAGTATACATCACTGAGGCCACCGCATCCTTCCTTGGGGAAGATGACAGGGTCACAAAAGAAATGATGGATTTCCACATCTGTACAGAAGTTAAGTTGTGACACCATCAAGTAGTGCAGCTGAGAGTCCAAAAGGCTGAAGAAATATGACAACAGGACCAACAACCCACAGAGGCGGGGGCTCATGATGACCAGGTAGTGTAGGGGCTGACAAATGGCCACCAACCGGTCATAGGCCAGCACAGCCAGGAGTAGACTTTCCAAACATGCAAAAAGAGAAAAAAAGGTAACCTGAGTTAGGCAGCCTGCATAGGTGATGGATTTGCTGTGTGTCTGCAGGTTCACCAGCATCTTGGGAACTGTCGTGGTGCTGAAACTGATGTCAGCCAAGGACAAATTGGAAAGGAAGAAGTACATAGGTGTGTGGAGGTGGGAGTCAGAGATGACAGCCAGGATCATGAGTAGGTTCCCGAGCATGGTCACCAGGTACATGGACAGGAACAGGCCAAACAGAAGAGGCTGCAGTTCTGGACGACCTGAGAGTCCCAGGAGGAGGAATTCAGAGTCAGCTGTCCCATTCTGTGGTTCTATACAGATAGGACACATTTTGAAAAAGAAGAGGGTGCTAAATAAATGAAACAAGTGTAGAGGCACCCATATTTTGGATTCAAGCAATTCACAAATAGTTACACTTGAGGACCATATAACCTCCTTGCTCATGTCTGAGTTGTTAACTCTTTTTAGAACTCTTTCCTTATTGATGTCTGGGCTATTCGTGTGTTTCTATATACACTTTAGAGTCACTGGGTCAAAGAATATTAGAGAAGAAAGGACATTTTGAGTAACAAATCCATGAGCAGTTCAAAATATCAGCCTTCAACTTTCGAAGGAAAAATATAGAATGAGATGTATTATTTTATTACACAAATACAATTCAAAGAAACTAAGAAGCAGTTGAAAGTACTTTATCTCATGCAAATGCAGTTTAAGAAGTTTCCTTAATTTGAAATATAGTCTAAAAAGAGCTTAACCCACATTAACTCTATTCTAACTTAAAATCTTCTTAATGAGATAGCATTTTTACATGGCAAATATCTTTAAGGATGTTCATCTTTATTTGGTTTTTGCCATCCATCTTTCATGGAGATAAGTGCTCACTCAAATGGGTGGGTTGTCTGGTAAACGTCCCTCAAATATAACTCATCTATACTAATAAAAGACTATGTGGTCACCATGCCCTCACACAGTGATGCCCTCATGCTGCAATGAGTGATCGCTAGGAGGCTCCGTGTGCAGTGGGTGTGCGTGGGTGGGCGAGGCTGCATGAGCTGCGAGGTGCATGTGAGTGGTCGGGGACTTGACACAGCGACCCGGCGGGAACTTGACCTGGAGATGCACTGGGGGAGCGAATGGCGGCTGTTGTGGCCCAGGGCTGGCCCAAGGCTGAAGCAAGCTTCAGATGGTGGCTGCCGCTGCAAGGTCCCGAGGCTCAGGCAACGAGGGCCGGCCAAGGCTCAGGCAAGCTGCAGTGTGTGTGAGGGCCGAGGCTCAGGCAGCCTTGCAGCCGGCAGTGGCAGCAGCAGAGACATAATGGGGCATCGCCTTCCCCTGATCGCCGGGTAGCCTCCCGCAGAGGGAGGCCAGAGGCAGCAGCAGCTAGGGGGTGATGCAGGCAGTGCCTTCCCCTGATCGTCCAGTTGCCTCCTACAGCGGGAGGCCAGATTGCAGCATAGGCCCACTCTCCATAGGAAGCGGGCCTAAGCTGTCAGTAGGACATCCCCTGAGGGTGCCTGCACTGTGAGAGGGGGCAGGCCAGGCTGAGGGATGCCCCCCAACAATGCATGAATTTTTGTGCACAGGGCTCCTAGTATATAAATATTTGGTCTTGGTAGACTACATATTTTAAAAAATATGTGTCTTTTTTGTTTTGTTTTTTCTTTGTTTTTTAAAAATATATTTTTATTAATTTCAGAGAGGAAGGGAGAGGGAGAGAGAAATAGAAATATCAATGATGAAATAGAATCATT
Source organism: Myotis davidii (assembly GCF_000327345.1). Lineage (NCBI taxonomy): Eukaryota > Metazoa > Chordata > Mammalia > Chiroptera > Vespertilionidae > Myotis > Myotis davidii. The sequence goes on from NW_006299724.1 coordinate 89,163, forward strand.
GATTGGCTGTCTCCTGCACACCCTCTACTAGGGATCAAGCCCAAAAACCAGGCATGTGCCCTTGACCAGAATTGAACTGGGGACCCTTCAGTTTCCAGGTCAATGCTTTATCCACTAAGCCAAACCAACTAGGGGAAAAATATGTTTTTGTTAAGTGAACAAAATCATACAGCATCACTGATCCTGAAGATGATAGTAATTTACAATGCACCAATGATTAAATAATATTAACTTTTATGAATACTTACATTTACTTTTCTTTTTAGAAAAGTTATTTTCTATCAGTGATACACAAACCAAGAAAAACATCTGAAGTTGAGTTTGTACTGTACTGTTTGGTTTGTAGAGGATGGGTAACACTTCTTAAATTTGTCTCTAATCAGAAACATTTGTGAAGGGTTGATTTCTCATCAAAAGCAACCCTCCAATGAACAGTGGAGAGATTTAGGGCAAAGTTCCCTTAAACTTTAAATTGGCTTTCTTATGCCAGCTTCAGAGCTTTCCAAGTCAGTTCTCCCTTACAGAGGGACTGCATTTCTCCTAAATCAGTCCCTTGAAGGCAACTTGGATCATTTCTCTTCACGGGTCAAAACAGAGGTACCACTTTGTCAAAATATTTATTCCTTTGTGTGACATGCTAGATTCCTATGTATATAACTGTTCATTTCTATTTTATAAACACTGCTTAAATTTACTTTCACTATATCATAAAAAAACTATTTTTTCATTAAAAAATTATGTAATTTGTGAGAGACCAAAAGAGAAAAGAACAAAGACCACTATTGCAAACAGCTGGGTAGTTTGCTCATCTGTAAAAGGGGTATTTAATTAAACTGACCTTATAGGGTTGCTGTAAGAAATAACATTAAATTATAAATATAAAATATGTAAACACTGGTTATCAATGCAAGTTGATCATTATAATTACCTATCCATCTTTTAAGCTTAATGATGGGCTGGTCATACCTAGAACCAATTAAATCAGAATTTCTACACATAAGTATTTTGGGTATATTAACATGTAGCCAGTGGAGGCAACCATTGCCAGGCTATTTATAAATGTTGTATTAAGTTATCAATTATTATCAATACCATTTTAACCATTACCCATATGAAAATATGAATATTTAATAATACATGCTGAAGAACTCATATTTATTATTGAAAAAACTTGAAGTTACTTTGCTATTCCTGCATGGTCTTCTCCTGCACTTAGTTGTCCGGAGGGAAACACTGTCATGGATTTGCTGAATGTATACTCTTTTCAATATTTTTATAATGTTACCTTACACTATGTATACATAAGCAGTTTCCTTGAAAACTTATCTAAATACTCTCATGCTGCCCATATTGCTGCCTGAGTTCTCATTTTTACCACAGCATTGCATT
>NW_006299725.1:0-10675 GCF_000327345.1 Myotis davidii
TTATCCACTTGTCTATTGATGTGCATTAGGGTTACTTCCATAGGTTGGCTATTGTGCATAAAGCTGCAATGAGCATAGTGGTGCGTTTTTCTTTCATATTAGTGTTTTGTGTTTCTTCCTGTCTATACACCGAAGTAGAATCTCCAGGCCATAAGGCAGTTCTGTCTTTAATTTTTTAATGAACCTCCATACTGGTTTCCACAGTGGCTGCCTCAGTCTGCATTGCCACCGATAATGCACAAGGGCTCCCTTTTCTCCACATCCTCCCCAACACGTGGGTAGTTGATTTGTTGATGGTAGCCATTCTGACAGGTGTGAAGTGATATCTCATTGTGGCTTTAATTTTCATTTTTCTGGTGATTAGTTATGTTGAGCATCTTTTCATATGTCTTCTTTGGAGAGGTGTCTATTCAAGTCCTTTACTATTTTTTAATTGGATTCATTGGGAAGTGTGTGTGTGTGTGTGTGTGTGTGTGTGTGTGTGTGTGTGTGTTGATATATATGAGTTCTTTATAAATTTTGGGTGTTAACCTCTTATCAGATGTATCATTGGTGAATATTTTCTCCCATTCAGTGGGTGCTCTTTTCCTTTTGCTGATGGTTTCCTTTGCTGTGTAAAGACTTTTTAGTTTGACATAGTCCCATTTGTTCATTTTTTCTTTTGTTCCCCTTGCCCAAGAAGATATATTACAAAAAAATATTACTAAAGAGAAATCTTGAGGATTTTACTGCCTATGTTTTCCTTCTGGGAGTTTTGTGGTTTTGAGACTTACATTTAAGTCTTTTATCTAGTTTTAGTTTATTCTTGTGTGTGGTGGTATGGTTTCTTTTGTGGAGGTAGGGGCATGTTTCTGTCCAATTTTCCTAGCACCATTTATTGAATAGATTGTCTTTACCCCATTGTACATTCTTTCCTCCTTTGTCAAATTTTTTTTAACAGCACTGTGCAGTTTTATTAACCATTCAAGTACAGTAGCATCTGGTAAGATCAGGACAGAATTGGGATTTAAAAGTGAACAGATATTCAGCATCAGCTTCTAGAATAGTCAGGAGGGCAAAAAGAAAATGACACTGGCCAGTACAGTCTTTGGATATTTAGGAAGGGGAGGGGGAGAAAATCAGTTCTCAAAACAAATTAGTCAGCTTCAGTCTCATCAGCAGGATCTTTGGATTCTTCGTTCTCCCGCACTTCTTCAATGTGCTTGTCCTTCTCTCACAAACGCTCCAGTTTGGCAGCCATCTGTGCCTCTCGGGTCTCCTTGTTGGCTTCCATTTTGTGGGTCAGCTTCTCCTCTGCCATTTTACTGACGTTGTCGTTCTCTTCGATTGCTTTCTGAAGCACTTCTTTCTCGTGCTCGCGTTTCTCCGCAAGCTGCTTCCAGACCTCAGCTTCATGGGACTTGCGTCTTTCTTCTGCAGCTTCTAATTTCTTCTGAATTTCGTCCAGGGAAAGATCCTTCTTCTTTGGAGGGGAAGGGGGGAATTCTGGGACAGATTCTTTTGATCGAGGGTTGAGAATCAGCTCAAAAGCCTGGCCTGAAGCACGTGTCTCCAATTCTTTCACCTGGATATCAGAAGAAGCCATGGTGAACAGAAGACAAGAGCCTGGCAATATATTCTACACAATCCATTGGCAAGGAAAGCCCTGCCCGGTCCGAGCCGCCTGGCCGCACTCTGTCAAATATTAATTTACCATAAAGTCATGGTTTTATTTTTGGAGTCGCTATATTCCATTGATCTATGTGTGTCTTTTTATACCAGTACAATGTTTTTTTAAAATATATATATATATTTTTTATTGATTTGAGAGAAAGGAAGAGAAATGATGAGAATCATTGATTGGCTGCCTCCTGCACGTCGTCCCCTACTGGGCATTGAGCCTGCAACCTAGGTACATGCCCTTGACCAAAACCGAACCAGGGACCCTTCAGTGCTCTAATCTTACAGTATAGTTTGTTATCAGGTAGCGTGATGCTTCAACTTTGTTCTTTTTTGTCGTGATTGCTATGATATTTAGAAACTTTTAAGGTTTTATATCAGAAATGTTATTTTCACCATTAATTTCAGGGAAAGAAGTTGTCAAATAAGAAAACAAAACAAATGACATGTGGTGAGTGAACCTAAGTTCTGTGAGTCACGAGGGTTACACATTGATGCTGAGGCTTTTGGAGTGACCCAGGGGAAGAGAATTTCAGACACGAGAACTAACAGGAGCAAAGGCCCCGTGGAAGAGAGAAACTGATCATATAGAACAAACATGGGCATTGAGCTTGGGAGAGGGAAGGAGGGGCAGTCAGAGACAGATCCCTCAGGATGAAGACCTGCTGAGGGTCAGAATAGTGAGCAACTCTGAGAACTTGCTGGGTCCTGTGTCTGTTCTCAGCCCTTCAGGGCCTGATACCAGCACAGAAGCAGGCCTGGTCCCGCACAGTGACTCGGTCCTCTCTGTGACCCCGACACTAATACTGTGCCTGCACCGAGCAGACCTCTGTACCCATTTGCCCACTGCATGACTTATTCGTCTCCAGTTATCAGATGGGAAATGCAGGCTTACATTTGACAAGCCCGTGGTGTCATAGCCCAGCCAGGTTCCAAATCAGCTGCTGACCCTGCAGTGCTCTGCACCCAGCCTCCCACTGGGGCTTCCAGGTGCTTGTGACCAAGACGCTCAGTAGGAAACAAACTGGCCCAGGAGTCTGCCTCTTACTCTCTGTTTCTCTCTCATTCACTCACTCACAATCTGTATGCCTCTCCCTCTTTAATCACAGACATCAGGCCATCAAAAGAATGACAAGAAAAAGAATAACAATAAGTGTTGGGAGCTGGGAGTGCGGGGCAGAGAGTGCTGGCTCAGAACAAGAAACTAGCCCATCACAGTGAGGCAGAGGCTCTCTCCCTCCTCTCCTCTCCAGCCCCTCAGGGAAGCTCCCACCCTCCCCACCTCCCACAGGAGCTGCAGGTGCAGGCACCACGAGGTGGCTCTGGGCCTGGGTCATCTCCCCCCACAGGGAGGAATATCCACCTCCCCATCCTCACTCCTTGTCCCCTTGATGAAAGAAGAACCCTGACCCAGAGGAGAGAGAGGATACTTAGGCTGACTGAGGAGACACTGATTGCTGTGGGCAGGGGGGGCTTTAGGAGCAGAGAGAAGTTCCTGTGTTATCATTTCTCAGAAAGTTGCCACACGAAATCAGAAAGAACACATCTAACCGCACCAGACTCTAGAACATGGTTTTATCATTTGAAAACCATACCACCCACCCATTTCTTCTCATATCCTAGGGTGTGTGCTTCTAGCCAGATGTTTCAAGTTTCCAGGAAGATGGCTGGGTTGTCCCTCATAAGCTGCAGATAATGAGAGAGACAGAGACAGCGCACTTTAGGAGAGATGCAGACATGGAGAGGGATGGGGAGGTACAGATCTGAGACCCCCACCCGGGAGGGCCCCAACCACCAGAGTCCATCCCTGCCTTAGCCCCCTTGTCCTGTTGTCACCTGAGTGAGGCAGGGTCCTTACCTGGGACAGACTCTGGAGATGGGAGAGGTAGGGCACTGTGACTTTATCCCCAGAACCTTCAGTCTCACAACAAATCTCTTCTGGGGGCCAAACGACTCGGGACAGCAGAGCTCAAAGCAGGGCCAGAATGTGCAGTTGGGGGCCACAGAGGCGGGGCCAGACCACAGAGGTTGGTCCGGTTGAGGGGCAGGATGGTGTCATGATCACAGCATTGCTCCATGGGGTTGTACATCCGGTGCCCACATCTGGGTGCTTGCTGGCACAGCCACAGGCCTGAGGTGATGTGGGCCCCTGGACAGAAATTGGGGAGCCCTGGACGGTGCGGCCCACACACCAAAGGGTCTTGGGTTCAATTCCTGGTCAAGGGTGCATACTTGGGTTGCAGTTTGATCCTTGTCAGGTTCAAATCAGCCTGATGACCCTACAGTGCTCTGCACCAAGCCTCCCACTGGGGTTTCCAGATGTTCCAGTCACGGCAGATGTGGGAGGAAACCAATCAATGTGTCTTTCTCACCTCTCTCTCTCTCTCTCTTTCTCCCCCCTATCTTTCCCTTCTTCCCTCTCCTTCCCTCTCTCTAAAGATTAATGGAAAAATACCCTTGAGCAATGATGAACAACAACAATGAAAAGGAAATACCTGGTGAGTTCAGGGAGGACCAGGCACTATCCTCAACCCCCAAATCAGGAGCCTTCTGTGAACCACAATCCTCCTTCCCAAGGCAGCCTCATCCCTCTTCATTCTTCCCCACCCTGCACTCACCTGTGTCTGCCTTTGACCAGTGGAGGAGGAGAACGAAGAATATGCCGATGGAACCTGGAGGAGAAGGAAGGAGGGTTCAGGCTGAGGCAGGAATTGTGGAATGTAGGAAGGGCAGGCCAGTGTGGGGAAGGCTTAGTTCCCGATTTGCTCTGAAGGTTTGGGTTTGGGGTCATCTCTGCATAGGTTCTAGTTCCTGACACAGGCAGGAGTCCAGACAGCTGGGCCTGAGCAGCCCAGACAATTTGAGGGGAGAGAATTCAGGGAAAACTCATGGAACCATAGCTTAGGATTCTAAGAATGCAGTGAAGTGTCCCAATTGGGAGAAGAACAGAGCGGGTATTAAAGTTAACAGTAAGGTGATAGGAAGGAGGAAGAAAGCTGAGGTTAGATTGACAGGAGGAATCTGAGTACACATTTGCTCTGGGGACGTGATTGGGCTTGAATAGGTTTGGAGCTGGAGTTTTCCTGTATTTAAGCTCCGGGCACTGTGAAGGTGGATGAAGTTTGAGAGATGAAGGAAATGTAGAAAAGGCTGGGACATGAAGGTTGTTGAAAGGTGCAATCACATGACTACAATATAGGAAAACCATATGATTATCTAAAATGATACAGAAAAATAAGCATTTCACAAAATCTACACTTTCATAATTTAAAAAGAACAAGCTATTAATAGAAGAGAACTTCCTCAGTCTGATAAAGGGTATCCACACTAAAGCTCAAAAGGTATCACCCTTAATGGTGAAAGACTGAATGCTCTCCCTTTAGCATCAAGAGCAGGACAAGTATGTCCACTCTCACCACTCTATCTGTTATATTGTAAATCAGAAGACACCTTAATCAACAAGCCAAATTTATTTGGAGTCCTTTTCATTTCGCTAGCACTAGCGGGCCCAGAGGAAATCTTGCTTCTCAAATTCTTGGGTCCAATATGGTGGAAGTCTTCCTTATTTATATGTTTTTCAGCTCTTTGTCTTCCAAATTTGGAACAAGACTTCCGGACCTTTTGAGAAAAAGTCCTGTTTGCTGGGACAGGGCCGTGAGACCATCTCTCAAGGCCTGGCCTGGCGCCAGCACTAACAACTCTGTCAGGGGCACATTTTATGGCCTCTCTGTTATGGGGAGTGGTCTTATTTTCCCTATTATTTAAGCAAGCAAATGTTTACAAAGCCAGAATAGTAGGGTTAAAATTTTAAACAACAGTTTTTACCTAAGATGGAGGTTACTATGCTTCATATTCAACATAGCACTGGATGGTTACGCCAGATAAATTAGGCCAGAAAAGAAATAAAGTGCATTCAGATTAGAAAAGAAATAAAACTATTTCTATTTGCCAATGACATGATCTTGTATGTTAAAAATTCTAAAGAAGCTACCAAGTCCCAACAGAATGAACTGAGAAAGTCAGCAAAGGTGTAAGATACATGATCAACATATAAAAATCAATTGTATACACTAGCAAAGACCACATGAAAATGAAATTTAAAAAAATAATTCAACTTACAATAGACCAAAAATAAAATTCTCATGAAGAAATTTACCAAAAGAATTGCAAACTTTGTACACTAAAAACAAAACATTGCTAAAAAGGAATTGGGAAGATGGTGTAAGTGGATCCCAGAATCTAACTGGAAATAGAACTAAATTGGAGACTATTCACCCAGAAATACCTGTTGAAGAGTGGCTGAAGATGAGACTTTTAAACAAGGAAGGACAGAAACCACCTCGAGACTGGTAGGAAGGATGGGGATTCTGAGAGTTGCTGGCCAAGCTCTCAGGAGTGATGGGTTAAGGGTGAAAAGGTTCCCCCCAGAGAAGAGAGAGGCCAGGACCCCAGGCAAAGTCAGCCACAGCTGTCCATGCAGCAACCAGCAGTGTTTCTATCAGCCAGAGAGCTGGCCTGCCTAGAGTCAAATCCACTTTTTTTAAAGGACTGGCACACAGGATTTCATTCCCAGACACTTACCCTGGTTTCAGCAGAGTAGGCAGTGTAGACCGGAGTGAGGAGAGACTAAGGTGGAAGGAGTTGGAGAGAGTGGCAGAACCTGTGCTGAGTCATCCCTCCTTGTATTGCAACAGCCATTTCTCCTGAGAAACACAAGCGCCTCCCAAGAGCAGAAGCTGGGAAGAGGTGATGGTGGGTGGGGTGGCAAATACACCTGCCTCCACCCTGTATACTCAGCCCACCCGCTAGAAACCAGCTCACCCCACACTGCACCACAAACTCAGATAAGGGCTCAGCAGCTCAGGAAGCATAATGGGCTGGTTATGGGGCAAAGACATCCTCTCATATTCCCAGGAATGCACTTATGCACTTCCCTCTGACAGGAGAACTGCTAGAAACTCCAGTGGTGGCTTCAGGCAGACTCAATTGTCCTGTGGGAGGCAACCAATCAATTTGTCTCTTTCACATTGATGTTCCTTCCTCTCTCTCTCTCGCTCTCTCTCTCTCTCTCTCTCTCTCTCTCTCCCTCTCTCAAGCTTTTTATCATTCTTTGACCAACCGAAGTCCTAGGGAAGGTCTCAGGGGAGAGTCTCAACAGAATATTCATGAGCTTTTCAGGTGCAGCCTTCAATGTGCTGATTCACCAAAATGTGTGTATAGAAGAGGCCAGGGTTATTTTCTGGTTAGTTTTATTTTTTAAGAACATTATTGAAGAGGGACTGTAATTGAGGCTGATCTGCCCCAGCACAGGCTAGAACGTGTAAACCCTTTACTCCTGCTTGTCCTTGGTTAGGGAAGTTAAAATCTTGGGATTTGTTAGCTGGCTATAAATTGCTCAAATTGTTTGGCCTTGTTTAATTATTATGTCTCAATTTTTCTTATTCCACTGGTTAAGGAATTTCCCTGGCTCCTTACTATCCTGCCTCAGATAGAATTAACAGTCCAGAAATAAAATCTTACATTTATAGTCAATTAAATGACAACAAACGTGCTAAGACATTAAATGGGGGAAAGAATGATCTTTATAACAAATGGCGCTGGGAAAATGAAATGTCCATATGCAAAAAAAAGAGAAGGAGGACAAGGAGAAAAAGAAGAGTGATCCCGTGGTATATACCATGTACAAAGATTAGCTCAAAAGTAATCATAGTCTGCCCTAACCGGTTTGGCTCAGTGGATAGAGCGTCAGCCTGCGGACTCAAGGGTCCCAGGTTCAATTCTTGTCAAGGGCATGTACCTTGGTTGTGGGCATATCCCCAGTAGGGGGTGTGCAGGAGGCAGCTGATCGATGTTTTTAACTCTCTATCCCTCTCCCTTACTCTCTGTAAAAAATCAATAAAGTATATTTTTTAAAAGTAATCATAGTCTTAAACATAAGAGCTAAAGCTATAAACTCTTAGGAGAAAACAATGGAATAAACCGTAAGTACTGTGGTTTAAGCAGTGTTTTCTTAGATATGGCACCAAAAGCACAAGAGACAAAAAAAAAATAGGCCTTATAAAAATTAAAAATCTATGTACTGCAAACCCTGGCCAGGTAGCTCAGCTTGTTGGAGTGTCATCCAGATATGCCAAGGCTGTGGGTTCAAATCCTCAGTCAGGGTACATGCAAGAATCAATCCATGAATGCGTGAATAGATGGAACAACAAATCAATGTTTCTCTCTCTCTCTCTCTCTCTCTCTCTCTCTCTCTCTCTCTTTCTCTCTCTCTCTCTAAATTAAACAAAAATATGCACTGCAAACAGTAATATCAAGGACGTGGAAAGACAATCCATGTATTGAGAAAAATATTTTCAATCATACATACGATAAGGGTTAGATATCCAGAATATACTTAAGAATTCTTAAAACTAAGTTTTCTTTTTTAATATATTTTTATTCATTTTTTACAGAGAGGAAGGGAGAGGGATAGAGAGTTAGAAACATCAATGAGAGAGAAACATTGATCAGTTGCCTCCCACTGGGATGTGCCCGCAACCAAGGTACATGCCCTTGACCGGAATCAAACCTGGGACCCTTCAGTCCACAGGCCAACACTCTATCCACTGAGCCAAACCGGTTAGGGCTAAGAGTTTTCTTTAATAAAAAGACAAATAACCTAATTTAAAAGTAGAAAAGCACCTGAATAGACATTTTTTCCAATAAGGATACACAAATGACCAGTAAGCACATGAAGAGAAGCTGCACATTATTAGTCATTAATGGAATGCAAATAAGAACTACAGCTCGGAGTGACTTTGAGATTGACTCTGGATAGGGGTCCAGGAGACTGGACTTGACAGATGAGGAAATGCATGGTAAGCTCTAGGAAGAGTTAAGAGTTTAAAATTTGCAGGTCAAGAAAGAGATTGTGATAAAGTCACAGATAACATGGGGGTGATGAAGAGGTGGAAAGCCAGGAGGTAAATAGAAGAGAGCATTATATCTAAGGTTCCAAGGTACATTAGGGGTGTGATAGATAACACATAAGCTACACTTGGGGCTGGTGCCCTCTTACCAAAGATTCTGGGCACCATGGTTCTTTAATGACCCTCCAGAGCAGTCGGTGGCAGAGCAGCAGGAGGACTGGTTTCTAGGACCGTAGACTGGGACGTTTATATACTGTGAAGTGCACCTCACATTACAACAGAGATACAGTGCTGATAAAAAGGGAGGGGCATGACGAAACATCATTATGTGCAAGAAGAAAACAACACGTCAAAATTTTAATAAAATGTTCCTGAACCAGTTCCATTGGACTTCTGCTTTCCAAGATACCGCTAAGCTCAGAGTAAAACCCACTTTGATTTAGATGGATTTCTTTGAACACTGTCCAGGGGAAACCCCATTTGAAAAGACCCCTTAGCACATCACCCACCAAAGGTGGGCTTGGCCTAGACTTCCCACATTTCTCACACCAATCCACCTCCAGACCTACACTGTCTACAATTCTTCAAAGGTTGTTTTTTAAAAAACATTTATTGTTGAGAGTATTACAAATGTCCCCGCCCCACCCCCATTGCCTTCCTCCACTTGGTTCCCACCCCACCCCAGGCCTTCACTACCCTGCTGTCTGTGTCCACAGGTAATGCCTATATGCATATAAATTCATTGGTTAATCTCTTCTGGGTCCCCCTTTCCTCTGAGATTCATCAGCTCTTCCATGGTTCTGTGCCTCTGGTACTATTCTTTTTTCTTCAGAGAGGAAGAGAGAAACAGAAACAACAATGATGAGAGAGAATCATTAATTGGCTACCTCCTGCACACCCCCACCAGGGCTCAAGTCCACAATCCCGGGCATGTGCCCTGACCAGCCACCAATCCATGACCTCCTGGTTCATAGGTTGATGCTCAACCACTGAGCCATACCAGCTGGGCTCTGGTTCTATTTTATTCACCAGTTTATTTTGTTCATTAGCTTCCTTGTTCATTTATTTTTATTTTTAGATTCAGTTGTTGATAGGTATGCATTTATTACCATTTTATGGTTCATACTTTTTATCTTTTATTTCATTGTCTCCTTAAAGAAGACCCTTTAACATTTCATGTAATATATTTATGGTGTTAATGAACTCCTTTAACTTTTCCTTGCCTGAGAAGCTCTTTATCTGACCTTCAATTCTAAATGACAGCTTTGCTGGGTAGAGTAATCTTGGTTGTAGGCCCCAGGTTCCTTTCAAGATGCTGCCTAGTGCTGGAGCTCAGAGTGAGTAAGTCTGAGTAAGTCCGTGTACCGACCCTTTAAGAGGAACTGACTGGGACTCTCCCAGCCTCTGTATCACTCAGCCATACTCCTCAATGGATTTTACAGCCAGAAAGTGTGGGAACTTCTCTTTCTGGCACTGAAGCCCTGGGCTGGAGGTCTGGTGTGGGGCAGGGACCGCTCACTCCTGAGGGAAACCTCCATGTCCAAGATATCCCTCCCAATTTTAAACTGCCACATGTGGGCGTGGGACCAGCTGGTCCCATGATTCTGCTCTGAGTCTGCCCCTCCTGCCAGGCTTGATGTGCTTCTCTTTTAATTCTCTAGTTGTAGTACTTCCACTCAGCTAGAGTTCAGGTGGTTCTGTATTTCAGCTGTAAATTTTGATGAGTACCACATTTATCTATGCTGCCATCATGACTGGAACTCTTCAGGGTTTTTTAGGGAAAATTATGAAGTTGCACCATGATCTAGAAGAAGAGCAGGGGCCAATGGAACCCTGGTAGGGAGAATGAAATGTGAATAGAGATGCAGGATAGAGACCTCTGAAATTCATAAAACTGACTGAAAGAGAGCCTAGTCCAAAGAAAGGCTCTTGGGTCACAAGCAAAGTCTCCCCAAATTCAAGAAGACTGAAATCATAAAAAGCATCTTCTCAGACCACGATGGCATAATATTAGAAATAAACTACAATAAAAACAACCCAAAATACTCAAACACTTGGAAGCTGAATAGCATGTTATTAAATATTGATTGGGTTACCAATGAGATCAA